>NC_133123.1:179348213-179695296 GCF_033568475.1 Henckelia pumila
ACTGGCTACTCCAAGCTCCGGGTGCTCAATCCTGCACATACACCTGTCCCGTCGAATGGGGTGTCCAGATACACAGAAAATACTGGACGTGAGCTCTAAGCTCAATACAAAAGCACTGGGTAAAACATACAAATATGATGCATGCAAATGATAGGGTATCCATATCTGGGATAACTGTATATAACTGCTCAGTAATGGTGCCTAGGACATGAGTGGTACAACCCGGGGAGCAAACCCTGTCGACACTGCTCATTCCTATAGGATGTGGACTGTGTCCCCAGATGCTAACTACCCATGACCCGTCAGTCACTGGGCACTAGACATCACTCGTCCAGATAGGGATGAGCGGCCCTACATAGCTCACCTCATAAGATGGACAGACACAATATGATATGCACATGCTGCATAATAATATGACGCACAAATGCAACATATAAGCATGCAAAACCCGCTGGCTATCTCAGTCTGTACTTACGTACCTTACTACAGGCAGTTCCTAGCAGTCCCACTCTAGGTTCCAAGCCTATCATCAACTCTACAATGCAAATACCCATGAATCATTATTTAAGCTTTAAAAGCCTTAATTAAGCTATTGCATACTCCTAAATAATTTAAGGAGACCATATTTATATCTGCGTCCGTCGTCAGCCCGCTGATGACAATTGCCTCAAAACTTAGGCATATCTTCGCCTCGACGTCGGGATCGCTATGCCACTTCCGGATTCCCAATAGGATGCCTAGAACTCCCTAGATCTGAGTTAGAAGGCCTAGGAATCAGAGAGAAGAGAGGGAAAGGTGCACATGAAAATGAAATCTCGGCCCCCTATTTATATACGGAGTTCGGAGCCTCCGAACCCGGTTCGGAACGTCCGAACACGATCGGAACCTCCGATCCCTTCTTCGGAGCGTCTGATCGCCCAATATTACGTCAGCCATGACGTCACTTTTTTGACGTCAGCGATGACACGTGCCCTGGTCCCGATCGGAACGTCCGATCTTACCGACGGAGCTTCCGATCCACTTCGGAGCCTCCGATCCTGAGTTCGGATCCTCCGATCCAGTTCGGAGCCTCCTGACTTGGTTCGGAGCTTCCGAACCATCCGAACCCTTGGAATCTTCTTGGCTATTTTCGAGTGTCCTGAATCCATTTCTGAACTCCGTTAACCCATTTGGAATTTCCTTAATCATGTTTTACTTAATCTAAACATGATTACATGATTAATTACTTATTAATCGTCAATTCTGGATACGGGTTACTACATTCTCCCCCCCATAAAAGATTTCGTCCTCGAAATCTAGGGTAAAACCTCGATAACGTACTAAAGACTCTTGTTCAAGTGTCTGGTTGAAATAGCTTTCGACACACTCGGACTCTTGTCGAATTCCCTATAAGCTTCATTAATGCTTAACCGCATTAATATTTTCCCAGCTGAAAATTTCTGCGCTACTTGATGACGACCAATATTCCTTGACACTAACGTATCACAGCGCTGATACGTCCTCTGTCGTAACCACGATCTCAATGATCACGAATGATGCAAACACCCATTTGATCAAGATCATCATCTCAAGTAAAACCTTAAGTTAACGAAGACCAAGTCATAACCTGAATGGCTTACGACAATCGTCGAATCACTAATCAAATTAACCATCTAATGGTTCCAAAAGTTCTCGGTGCTCAACACCTCTAGTCAGGAAAACACTAATCCCAACATTGTGCTGACACATATAACATGAATCTCGCTTTAAGATAATCCAGTTGACTCAAGTCTATACTCCAACGTAACTGCTCACAATGTTCCCTAGACTGGTTATCCTCCCCACTCTCCCTGAAACACAATGGGCTTCCCATGGAATACTGGGAACTTAAACCATCATGTCTAGTACATTCTGCTGTCCACGTTTCTTAGTATAACCTCAACACTGTGCACTGATGAAAACTATCATCGCTCACCGCTAATGACGTTAAGTCATCTCTTATCCATTGGCCTGCGAAGTCACGCATACTTTGCAATGGAAGTCATTACACCTCTGATGATCAGCATCATCTCAACCATAGGTTATTCACCCATGAATCTCAATCTTTGGACATCCTCCTGATAGTTATACATACTCGCAATCACTGTACGCTCATCAAGACTAAGGCAAGCTCCTACCAATATGCTCGACTGGGACATTCCACAGTGCACAGACATATGGAAACACTTCCTATTTCGTTTCGAAACTCGACAATCATTGCACCTGGTATAACTCAACTCAGAGTCTCTGATAATACCATCAGCTCATACCAACCTCCCAAGGTTGAACAAACTGATCCTGGAACTAAATCCCAACGGATTCTCAATAGTCAAATTGCTTCCTTTCCGAACGCATCAGTCTCAGCACTGAACGATCTAACTCGTCGATTCCCTAGTCAATCCTGGGAAATACTTGTGCTCGAAGTAACTTGCCACAAAATGCGTCTCTGATTGTTGTTTATTGCTACAACGCAATATCTTTGACAAATAGTCAGCATAGATGTGACTCACTGACTCGAAAGAACAAACTCGATCCGTCACGATCTTGCGAAATCTTCGACCCCAAAGGCAAACCTCGTTGGCTAATAAGTCGATCCTTGACTATCTCAGTCACATATTGCACATCACTCGCTGGAAGATTAGTGACACAACCTGCTGGATCTTGAGAATCAGATCCTAGCTAATGTCACACAGATCAGACAACTGATGTTTCCTTGCTAATGTCCATTAGCATTTCCAACTACTCGTTGGATCCAACCACAACGGTACACATAGATGTCCTCACAAGAACACTTCATCGAAATGTCCGGTTGACACTCTTCACTATTGTTGTTTAATGGAAAACTCTCACATGAAACAACAACATGATCCTTTCCTGACCTATTGCTATCACTAAGCAATTGATTGGATCAATATCAGCTTCCTTCTTAACAAGAATGCACTATACTGGAAACTACCAACTCCCTTGCTTGTCTCCACTGTCAAGTTAGCACCTAACTTGATCATACAAGTCCACTTGCAATCGTTCCCGATTACAGCAATCCCAGAAGATTCATCTCTAGCGATCATTGAGACTAAATAACTCAAATCTCCGATTTCTCTGAGATGGTATTCAGTACTCATCCCATAAGCATTACTTGACAAAATACTATTCCAAGTATTTCTTAATTGCTACATCCTGTTCAACCCTGATTGGCTCAACCAATCGAATTCGTCGATCTACTTAAGCTCGCACTTATTAGATCAAACCACCACTGATCATCCAACCTACATGGCTCGGTCAATAACTATGACTCAGCTGCCACAAAGAACTATTTCCAAATGGTATCAGATCACAGTACATAAGTAGTTTACTTGGCACAAGGCCTGCGCCTTTTCAGCTCTACTAACCGCTGCTTCGTATTATGTGTTGGAAAACTGGCGTTCAGATCAATCACGATTGATACCCGGTGCAGCGGAAGTTTAAAAATTTTATCATGGAACAATTCCATAGTGTGGGTATCAACCATTCAACGATTAAATTATATTGTGTGTGTAAAATTCAAATAACAATTAATTAAATTTTACCTTCAATCTCGAAGCGAGATTATTGGACACCAACAGAATTAATCTGCTCTTGTTGTCTCTCCCAAGAACTGATGAACTCCTTCAATCAGGTCCACGAATGGGGTTTAAATCCCTCTGATAGATTGCACTAGAAAATCTATCAGAAGTTTTTCTGCGAAGATATTAAACGAATCTGATTCGTTATTCCTGACTGCAATTCAAAATCACAGACTGGAATTTCTCTGACAGAGAGGGAGGGGTTCGGCCGAAATATGTTTGAGAGAGAGAGGAGGGTTTCGAAAATCCTGTCTCAAAAATAATGACCTGTTGTGTGTAATTTCTGTACTGTAATAACTTATTTATAATGCAGGCCACTAACACCTTAGGGCCCATTAGTCATAAGTTGAGGCCCGACAAGCAAAGCCCGCATGTTCAGAAATTAATATAAAATTCATCGTGACTCCGATTGATAAACCGATTTTACCAATGTGCACAGAAACCATTTCTGCACATTTTAAAGTCAAGATAAATTTTCCTGAATCCGAATTCAGTGATTTCCAAAAATGTACATCCCTATGTCATTTTAGGAAATCCTACTCCCTTACTCTTATTTAAGAAGTCCAACTTCTTTATTCATTAAATTTAACTCTTTAAATTTAACTATCTCAACGGGGATTAAAAACTCCATTACACTGTGTGACCCTCAATGGTTCAGGGATACAGCTAGCCGTGGGCTCACAACTCCTTGTGACTCGGAACAACGATTTCCGACTTGCCCAACGAATCATGGTAAAGCGCCTAGCAACATCGCCCCATGATTCCCTAGGTATCACTGATAGCGCCTACAAGAACCAGTAGATTTTGGTTAGCGTACAGTACGGTCCCTTCATCCATATATCCCGATCGAATCAACAACCATTGGTATATCGAGAGTCGCTCAAGATTCGATAACTATGCAATACATCTTGAAGATCAAATTAGTGACATCGCATGTGCTACTAAGAAACCATTTCTTAAATCACATCAAGTACTCTGGCCAGAGATTCGTCACACTAATATCTCCTCAGATCGCATAGGATATCCACACTCGCAAGTATGTGGTGAATCCTTGACAACAATGCATCGAATCCTATATGTGTTGTAACTGTACCCAATCCCGACACCTGATGACCCCCATAGAGTCGGTAAACGAGTCAAAGCACAGTACTAGCATATAGAGTCTCCATGATGTTTCAAGTAGTAAGGACTAATGGTGTACAACCAAAACCGCGGACTTTATCCACTCGATAAGTGATAACCACTTGGAAAGTCCGGATAGGGTAGTTCGATTATTCATCCTCTGAATATCCATTTGCATGCTTCGAACATCTCCATGTTCCCTACCAATGAAACGTGGTACTCCGCATCGCAAATGCTAGTCTCAAACTCGAGCGATCCTTATCCTTATTATCGGACGGCTCAATTGACTAGGAACAGTTTAGAATATACAGTGACTATAAGATGTATTTCATGATAGACATCCCCATGTTCTACCACATCTTACATACACTATAGTATATTCAAGGTCTTTATCAAAACAACAATAGTATATCACAATATAACAATATGAAGAAAGATAAAGTCATTGCCATTAATAAAAGTGTAAATTATATTAAACCAAAGATCGTTTGTACAAAGAGTCATCAAAGCCCATAGCCACAAGTTGGCTCACTGGGCACCCACTCTTTCAATCTCCCACTTGCCCTATAGCCAACTAGTCATACTACGTAGACCCATTGCTTCGCGATGTTTGTCAAACAATGGTCCTGGCAAGGGCTTACTAAGCGGATCAGCGATATTGTCTGCAGAGGCCACTCGTTCGACAGTGATGTCTCCTCTTTCCACAATCTCCCGGATGATGTGGTATTTCCTCAGTACGTGTTTGGATCTTTGATGAGACCTTGGTTCCTTTGCTTGAGCAACGGCACCCGTGTTGTCACAGTACACCGGGACTGGACCAACATATTCAGGAATGACGCCCAACTCTTGGACGAACTTCCTCATCCAAACGGCCTCTTTAGCAGCAGCTGATGCTGCAATGTATTCAGCCTCAGTGGTGGAATCCGCTGTGGTGTCCTGCTTGGAACTCTTCCAAGAGACAGCACCGCCATTGAGCATGAACACAAATCCAGAGGTTGACTTCGAGTCATCCACGTCACTTTGGAAGCTAGAGTCGGTATAGCCTTCCAATTTCAGATCTCGTCCTCCATATACCATGAACATATTCTTAGTCCTTCGTAAGTACTTAAGAATGTCCTTCACGGCTTTCCAATGCATTTGACCGGGATTAGCTTGATATCTGCTTGTGACACTCAGAGCAAATGCTACATCCGGTCTGGTAGATATCATCCCATACATGATACTACCTATAGCTGACGCATATGGTACATGTGTCATATTCTCTATCTCTTCATCAGTCTTGGGACACATAGACTTGGATAGAGAAACTCCATGACACATGGGTAGATGTCCTCTCTTGGACCCATCCATTGAAAACCGTTTCAATATGGTGTCGATGTAGGTTGATTGAGTGAGTCCTATCATTCTCTTAGATCTATCTCTATAGATCTGTATCCCAAGAATGTAGGATGCCTCACCCAAATCCTTCATCGAGAATCTACCTGATAACCATATCTTTGTTGACTGCAACATCCCTACATCATTCCCAATGAGTAGGATGTCATCAACATAAAGTACTAAGAATGTCACAGCATCCTTAACTACTTTCTTGTACACGCACGGTTCCTCCTGGTTCTTGATGAAACCAAAATCTTTTATTGTTTCATCAAATTTCTGGTTCCAACTTCTTGATGCTTGTTTTAGACCATAAATTGATCTCTGAAGCTTGCATACCTTATGCTCGCTTCCCATGGATGTGAACCCCTCTGGCTGCTTCATATAGATTTCTTCCTTAATGTCTCCATTAAGAAAAGCAGTCTTCACATCCATTTGCCATATCTCATAGTCATACCATGCAGCTATGGCAATAAGGATTCTTATGGACTTGAACATTGCAACTGGTGAAAAGGTTTCATCATAGTCAACTCCTTGTCTTTGAGTGTAACCTTTCGCCACCAATCGCGCCTTGTAGGTCAATACCTTACCATCAGGCCCAAGCTTTCTCTTATAGATCCATTTACACCCTATTGGAACAATTCCATCAGGAGGATCTACTAAAGACCAAACTTGGTTTGTATGCATTGAATCCAATTCAGACTGCATAGCTTCAAGCCATAAATTTGAATCCGCATCAGAAATTGCTTCCTTGAAGTTTCTTGGATCACATGCAATGTCGGGTTCATCTTGATCCCCTTCAAGAAGAAGACCATATCGAACAGGAGGTCTAGAAGTCCTCTCGGATCTTCTAGGTTCAGGCGTGTCCAGTAATGGTTCCTGAGGCGTAGGATCGTTATTTTGTATTTCGGGTTCTTCTCGAACTTCTTCGAGTTCCATCATCTCGCCTTTCTTATCCAATAAGAACTCCTTCTCCAAGAAGGTGGCATTTCTAGAAACAAACACCTTTGTTTCAGCAGGATAATAGAAATAATATCCGATTGAATTCTTCGGATACCCTACAAAATAACATAAGCTGGATCGACTATCCAACTTATCTCCCACTGTCCGCTTCACGTAAGCAGGACATCCCCAAATCCTCAAGTACGAATACTTAGGAGCTTTGCCATTCCATAACTCGTATGGTGTTTTGTCCACTGCTTTAGTGTGGACGTTGTTCAACAACAATACCGTCGTTTCAAGCGCATAGCCCCAAAACGAAGGTGGAAGCTCAGTGAAGCTCATCATGGATCGAACCATGTCCAACAAAGTTCGATTACGACGCTCCGATACACCATTCAGCTGTGGTGTCATAGGAGGAGTCCACTGAGAGAGAATCCCATTCTCTTTTAGATAGTCCAAAAACTCGGTACTTAAGTATTCTCCACCTCGATCCGATCGAAGTGCTTTAATACTTTTACCTAGCTTGTTTTCTACTTCAGCCTTGAATTCTTTGAAATTTTCAAATGCTTCAGACTTATATTTCATTAAATATAAATACCCATACCTTGAATAATCGTCAGTAAAGGTAATGAAGTAGGTGTGGCCATATTGAGTCCCAACTCTAAATGGTCCACAAACATCTGTATGGATCAAATCCAACAGATTTTGACTACGCTCAGGCTTCCCCTTAAAAGGAGATTTAGTCATTTTCCCTTTTAGACAGGATTCACAAGTAGGTAGAGAGTTAATATCAGACATATCAAACATGCCCTCTCCCACTAGCTTGTTCATCCTCCTTGAGGAAATATGACCTAGTCTAGCGTGCCAAAGGTTTGCCGGGTTTTGACTATCGATTTTTCTTTTGTTTGTTGTTGCCGGTTTATCAATATAATTTATTGGAACGTCTTTCAGTTTTAAGTTGTATAGATCGTTTTCAAGTTGTCCATTTCCAATCAAACATTCATTCTTGTAAATATTGTAAATCTCATTCACAAAATTGCAAGAATAACTATCTCTATCAAGCATAGAAACAGAAATAATGTTTTTAATCAAATCTGGAACAAATAAAACATCTCTCAAAAACTTAAAATTGTTCTGCAAAAATGTCTCCTATAGCTTTGGATTTATCTCTGGAACCATTCCCGAGCCTTGACTGGGTCTCACCCATCCTTAGCCTATTACTTCTTGTCATCATTTGCAACTTATTGCAAATATGAGATTTACATCTGGTATCCAATACCCAAGAAGTAGTATTAAGAAAAACATTTTAATGTAAAACATACCCTTTGCAGTTCGCAACTGCTTGAGGTATTCCTTGCAGTTACGTTTCCAATGACCGGGTTTCTTGCAGTGATGGCAAACTTGTTTAGACTTGTCCAATTTTGCATGTAACATTTGGCCTTGAGATCATGGTCCAACCATTTCTCTAGTT
Organism: Henckelia pumila; assembly: GCF_033568475.1. Classification (NCBI taxonomy): domain Eukaryota; kingdom Viridiplantae; phylum Streptophyta; class Magnoliopsida; order Lamiales; family Gesneriaceae; genus Henckelia; species Henckelia pumila. The sequence continues at coordinate 179,356,743 of NC_133123.1, forward strand.
CGGCCAACCTTTCGGCAGTTACATCAGCCGGGGCTGTTTTCGGAGAAGCCTTTTCTAACACTTTAGAAAATCTTTTCCGAACTTAGGACAATCTTAACTTATGGAATCATTCTGTATTGTTTGCGCCAATAAGTTTGTTTTGTTGGAGAATAGAAACATGTGGATTACTGAGATGAAACAGACAATTATCGATGATTGTTTAAGCAATTTACTAAGACATAAAATAGGCGAAATTTATTCTATGAATCTCACTCCCACTATTTTAACGATTTCACTACCCTCTAGTGAAAACGGGAAACTGTTTTCCTTAGTGAGAACATGGAGTCCAATTGACAAACTTATAGTCCCGAATAATATCAGCCAACCATAATTTTCAAAAGGTAGAGCCCAATTGCTTCCAAAGCAACCCCCATGTATTTACCTCATGTCCAATAAGGGCCCAATAATATGACGCCGTTTAAAGTGACATGTCAAGATGACCCATCAATATTAAGTTGTGATGGACGGTCGCCATGTGGATCCCCCAATAATATGAGCCGATCCCATGGGAGTTCCACCCAACTTACAACATGTGTCGATCCAATGTACAGCTTTCCGACGGACGGGCCCCCCCAATAATATGAGCCGGACCGTATCCGCGGGTAGCATCACATACATTGACCGTTGATGGAAGGTAGGAACATTTAAACAAATTCAAATTTCCTTTATTTATCTTGATATCAATTTTAAATCATATTTAAAATGAGGGATTTTTAATTATGAAAATTTGTCTCATCATATTCAATTTATTGCATGCTTGCCGGATTCACGCAATTATGTCTAAACATGCATACAATCATAATATCATATATTATTTAGGATTATCGATTCCATTTCTAATTGACCCGTGGTTGCCAATCACGAGTCTTAGTCCAATCCTAGGTAATATGCAGTATGCAATGCAATCCTATTACATGTGCTTCCAATTTACATTTCTTCAGTCTTTATTGTCTGCTGGGCCCACCATCTTCAAATCTTGATCTCCCACTAAATCTAATGTATTTACAATAAATAGCAATGACAAGTAGGGGATACATTTTTAGGGGTGGGAACGGGCCATAAACCAAGCCCACTTTTATTACATATGACATTCATATTGGGCCATAAACCAGGCCCATTAATAAAACCAACAACAATAAAACAAAATGTAAATTCCTAACATACACCTACAAAATTGGTCATGGCAATCGATCATCCTTATCCAATAACTTTTAATTCAAAATTAATTTATTGGATAACATGCAGTGGCAATTCAAATTTAAACAAGATAAAATCATATTTTACATATAAAATCTCATTTCACATATAAAATCATATTTTATCTCTTTATCAAATAAATCATATTTTATCTACAAAATCCAATTTTATAGATAAAATCATATTTTACTTAATATATCATAAGATCAAATCTTATCATCAATTGTACCAAAATAATTGATTTCAAAATTCAATTTAAGGATAAAATATTAAAATTTTCCAAAAATTCAAATTTATCCAAAAATCAATTTTAAAATTTACGGACTCGAACAATTCGATCCGAAATCTCGTGAACCAATCAAAAACAATTTTTGACCGGACAAAAAATAAAATTTTAACACATTAAAATTAATTTTAAATAAAAATTTAATTTTTCCCGCGGGCCACCCGGGACACTCCCGGGCCGGCCCGCACCCGTGGGCGCGGGCCGGGGCAGCCCGGCTGCCCCTTTAGGGCAGCAACAGTTGCTGCCCTGGCGGCGCCTGGCGCCGCCCTGGGCGGCGCCGAGCGTCGCCCATGGGCGGCGCCGTGCGCCGCCCTGGGCAGCGCCCAGCGCTGCCCTGGCGACGCTGTGCGCCGCCGTGGGCGGCGCTGTGCGCCGCCCGGGGCAGCAACAATTGATGCCCCACCGGGCAGCGATCCAATCGCTGCCCGGGTTTTGCCCCGAAAATTTTTTTTTTTTATTTAAAAATATTTATTTTGTTTAAAAAACCGAGACTCAAAAATTTTTGTACAATCGATTAATTTAATCATTTGATCTGAGCAACCTGGCTCTGATACCACTGTTGGAAAACTGGCGTTCAGATCAATCACGATTGATACTCGGTGCAGTGGAAGTTTAAAAATTTTATCATGGAACAATTCCATAGTGTGGGTATCAACCATTCAACGATTAAATTATATTGTGTGTGTAAAATTCAAATAACAATTAATTAAATTTTACCTTCAATCTCGAAGCGAGATTATTGGACACCAACAGAATTAATCTGCTCTTGTTGTCTCTCCCAGGAACTGATGAACTCCTTCAATCAGGTCCACGAATGGGGTTTAAATCCCTCTGATAGATTGCACTAGAAAATCTATCAGAAGTTTTTCTGCGAAGAGATTAAACGAATCTGATTCGTTATTCCTGACTGCAATTCAAAATCACAGACCGGAATTTCTCTGACAGAGAGGGAGGGGTTCGGCCGAAATATGTTTGAGAGAGAGAGGAGGGTTTCGAAAATCCTGTCTCAAAAATAATGACCTGTTGTGTGTAATTTCTGTACTGTAATAACTTATTTATAATGCAGGCCACTAACACCTTAGGGCCCATTAGTCATAAGTTGAGGCCCGACAAGCAAAGCCCGCATGTTCAGAAATTAATATAAAATTCATCGTGACTCCGATTGATAAACCGATTTTACCAATGTGCACAGAAACCATTTCTGCACATTTTAAAGTCAAGATAAATTTTCCTGAATCCGAATTCAGTGATTTCCAAAAATGTACATCCCTATGTCATTTTAGGAAATCCTACTCCCTTACTCTTATTTAAGAAGTCCAACTTCTTTATTCATTAAATTTAACTCTTTAAATTTAACTATCTCAACGGGGATTAAAAACTCCATTACACTGTGTGACCCTCAATGGTTCAGGGATACAGCTAGCCGTGGGCTCACAACTCCTTGTGACTCGGAACAACGATTTCCGACTTGCCCAACAAATCATGGTAAAGCGCCTAGCAACATCGCCCCATGATTCCCTAGGTATCACTGATAGTGCCTACAAGAACCAGTAGATTTTGGTTAGCGTACAGTACGGTCCCTTCATCCATATATCCCGATCGAATCAACAACCATTGGTATATCGAGAGTCGCTCAAGATTCGATAACTATGCAATACATCTTGAAGATCAAATTAGTGACATCGCATGTGCTACTAAGAAACCATTTCTTAAATCACATCAAGTACTCTGGCCAGAGATTCGTCACACTAATATCTCCTCAGATCGCATAGGATATCCACACTCGCAAGTATGTGGTGAATCCTTGACAACAATGCATCGACTCCTATATGTGTTGTAACTGTACCCAATCCCGACACCTGATGACCCCCATAGAGTCGGTAAACGAGTCAAAGCACAGTACTAGCATATAGAGTCTCCATGATGTTTCAAGTAGTAAGGACTAATGGTGTACAACCAAAACCGCGGACTTTATCCACTCGATAAGTGATAACCACTTGGAAAGTCCGGATAGGGTAGTTCGATTATTCATCCTATGAATATCCATTTGCATGCTTCGAACATCTCCATGTTCCCTACCAATGAAACGTGGTACTCCGCATCGCAAATGCTAGTCTCAAACTCGAGCGATCCTTATCCTTATTATCGGACGGCTCAATTGACTAGGAACAGTTTAGAATATACAGTGACTATAAGATGTATTGCATGATAGACATCCCCATGTTCTACCACATCTTACATACACTATAGTATATTCAAGGTCTTTATCAAAACAACAATAGTATATCACAATATAACAATATGAAGAAAGATAAAGTCATTGCCATTAATAAAAGTGTAAATTATATTAAACAAAAGATCGTTTGTACAAAGAGTCATCAAAGCCCATAGCCACAAGTTGGCTCACTGGGCACCCACTCTTTCATTCTGAACTTAATCATCCCAACTCTGTCAGAGTTTGCCAATAACCACTAGTAGTCACTAGCACAGATCCCGTGCCACCTTAGCACTACTAATCGTTGTCTTGTTCGCCCAAGGCAAACATCAAGATGAACTAAGACCATTTCCATCCCATGGAAAATCCTACGCTCAACCTCTGAAAATATCAGACAGTACTTAGCGCAACCACTGGACTCACTATCCTTACCTTGTTCATTCAGAATGAACACCACGGCTCGTCAATTCCAAGAAAAATAACTAAAGAATCCTAAAGATTTCCACAATCTTCGAACACTCTCCTGATCATATCCCTTGTTAAGATTGTGCAACAGTTCAAGACTAAGGTAGCTTACCTCAATAACCCACCTGGACAACCACCAAGGTTTCACGGGTATAGGCCACGCTTCCCTCATATCTCAGATAGTCATATACAATTCTTAGCGTCTGATACAACCCCATTACTGATGAAAGACTAACATCGTTGGAAATACTCACCTCCGAGTCAACGTCTCAGATAGTCTTCACTCTCCCCTCCTGAATAAGTCCCATATCAGGAGAATCCAATCATATTTCTAATATGATACTAGTCAGATGATATCCCCAATCATCATGGTGTAGTCCTCGTATTCGAGTTGAAGTCTTAAAACAACATCCTATCCAAGTTCTTGGATAATTCCTATCACAAGGAAATTCTAACCACAACTCTGATGACAACCCCTAGTCATCGTTGATAGAAATCCGTCCACCTACTAGATCCACACATCTAGCAGTAACCCAAAGGTTAATACCTATATGCTCAAGGTACACACTCGTTAAGGAAATCCCTCCATGACTGGTTCCCAAAGCAGAATACTCAACCTATATCTCTGGCACACCAGATGATATCAAACCATCGATATCAATCCTGATATCTAATCCAAGGTCATACCTCGTCGTGACTGTCACCAAATCCCTAGACTGAGTAGCCTTCCCACTGCCATCTCCTGAAGCACAAGGCTCTTGGGTAACCTCTGAAGTACAAGGACTCCCAGAGTAATACTGGCATAAGGTCGCGCCCCATCACGTCTAGTCCTGGTCATAGTCCACAACTCTCGGCATATACTGGACCTGGTATCCCGATGAAAACCCATCATCACAAGTCTCAACCTAACGAAGGTCAGATAGCCTGTTCTAAGGAAACAACCTTGAACAAAGCCCAAATGTTCTAAACCGAACAACATCCCTAATGCCTCTAGATGAGTCCACTCATCGCTGGCACTAACATAGTCCACTGACTAACTAGGTCAATCATAGGAAAATTCCTAAACTAACCACAAGTCAAACAGTCACAGTCGGCTCACTCAAATCCCATGAGCTACAGCAGTTGAACACTAATCAACTAAAACAATGCCAATCCTAGGAAAATCACTCGCAATCATTCACGAATTGCTGGATAAATAAAACATGTATCATTGCTTCCATTTATGTACAATTTCTCAATTACAATCCCATGTAATACATACAGTATTCAAAATACAATGAAATGTACAATCTAACTTGAAATGATACAACCATAGTATGATGATTCATTACAACTGAAATACTGTTTACAACTACAACGATACAGTATTTAAATCATCGTACTAATCTTGTTCCTTGAGCATGAAGCTTCTAATCGACACACGCATCGATACAAGCATACTCTCGACCAAGTCTCTCTACATGTCCTCCTACAAAGAACTCCGGAGAAATGGCTCGTGATAGCTAACCAGCTATGCTCTGCGTCAGTGCATGTCATTCGACCCCTTTTTCTCACGATCTAACATCAGCGTTCTTCTTGTATTCATATCATGCTTTTGAACATGAAGTTTCCAGTGTGCCTACCGAATGCATCGGTACAAGCATACCAGCAAAACTATGTTCTGCATGAGTTTAATGACAATCTCTCCAACTACTAGTGGAGAATCTTGAGAGTAGTGTCATCATGGAAATGACTGTACAGATGCAAGCATCAAGTAAGTCCCCACCAATCCTCTGCCACTGCCTCTAGCATTCGGTACTCGATCCAAAACTAGGATCTACCTGAGTAGAAATCTCGAAAACTCGGACACGATCCATCACTCATGTCCGCACTTGCTGGTATCCCATAAGCCAAATCTTCATAAATCCGGCCGATGATGATAATCTCTGGGCAAACTAATTGCCGCATCATCACCTCTTCCAATGTCTCATCCATCCTATAAGGATAACCTAAAGTCTCATTACTATATCCCAAGTCTCTTGCATGCATATGCTCTGATACCAATAAATGTAGCGACCTTACCCGGATCGGCTACCTAATCAGAGTTAAGAGCATAATTAAACATGCATTAAATAAATCGCTGCGGAAGACTTAAATAAAAATAGATCGGCAGAATACAACCGGTTAAACCAATTCGATTTATACAACCAAATTGAATAAATAGCCTAAAGGAAAAACCTATAGATAATCCTGCTTTCTTCACTGGTCACTGGCTACTCCAAGCTCCGGGTGCTCAATCCTGCACCTACACCTGCCCCGTCGAATTGGGTGTCCAGATACACAGAAAATATTGGACGTGAGCTCTAAGCTCAATACGAAAGAACTGGGTAAAACATACAAATATGATGCATGCAAATAATAGGGTATCCATATCTGGGATAACTGTATATAACTACTTAGTAATGGCGCCTAGGACATGAGTGGTACAACCCGGGGAGCAAACCCTGTCGACACTGCTCATTCCTATAGGACGTGGACTGTGTCCCCAGATGCTAACTACACATGACCCGTCAGTCACTGGGCACTAGACATCACCCGTCCAGACAGGGCTGAGCGGCCCTACATGGCTTATCTCATAAGATGGACAGGCACAATATGATATGCACATGCTGCATAATAATATGAGACACAAATGCAACATATAAGCATGCAAAACCCGCTGGCTATCTCAGTCTATACTTACGTACCTTACTACAGGCAGTTCCTAGCAGTCCCACTCTAGGTTCCAAGCCTATCATTAACTCTACAATGAAAATACCCATGCATCATTATTTAAGCTCTAAAAGCCTTAATTAAGCTATTGCATACTCCTAAATAATTTAAGGAGACCATAGCTATACCTGCGTCCGTCGTCAGCCCGCTGATGACAATTGCCTCAAAACTTAGGCATATCTTTGCCTCAACGTCAGGATCGCTATGCCACTTCCGGATTCCCAATAGGATGCCTAGAACTCCCTAGATCTGAGTTAGAAGGCCTAAGAATCAGAGAGAAGAGAGGGAAAGGTGAACTTGAAAATGAAATCTCGGCCCCCTATTTATATATGGAGTTCGGAGCCTTCGAACCCGGTTTGGAACGTTCGAACACTATCGGAACCTCCGATCCCTTCTTCAAAGCGTCTGATCGCCCAATATTACGTTAGCCATGACATCACTTTGCTGATGTCAGCAATGACACGTGCCCTGGTCCCGATCGGAACGTCCGATCTTATCGACGGAGCTTCCGATCTACTTCGGAGCCTCCGATCCTGAGTTCGGATCCTCCGATCTAGTTCGGAGCCTCCAGACTTGGTTCGGAGCTTCCGAACCATCCGAACCCTCGGAACCTTCTTGGCTATTTTCGAGTGTCCTGAATCCATTTCTGGACTCCGTTAACCCATTTGAAATTTCCTTAATTTTACTTAATCTAAACATGATTACATGATTAATTACTCATTAATCATCAATTCTGGATACGGGTTACTACAACTGATGTCCCCTTGCTATTGTCCATTAGCTTTTCCAACACTCGTTGGATCCCAAATACCATGGTATACTTAGATGCCATCATAGGAACACTTCGTCAAAATGTTCGGTTGACACCTTTGATATCGTTGTTAGAAAACTCCTACATGAAGAAGAACTTGTCCCCATCCGTTACTCAACCCGAGTATACAATTTCTATCACTAAGAAATTACTGGAATCAAATATCAGTTTCCCCTCAAGCACTCAGCGACAAAATACTATCCAAGTATCCTCGATTCGCTATGTCCTAATCATCATTGATTGGACTTATCCTATCGACCTCATAGATTTACTGTGGTCCACCCTTCTGGGTAATGAAATCAAATCAGACTACCATTGATCATCTAGACCTACGTGGCTCGATCAATAGTCTTGACTCGGTAGCCACAAGTCTACTATTTCCAACACTTTGAATACCCAAATCACTTTGGTTTCAATGCTCCTACGCTCGATATCTAGATGATAGCTATTAGTAGTCATTAGCACAATGCCCGTGCTAGCTTAGAAATACTATTCACTGTCTCTTTTTCACCACATGCGAACATCAAGATGAACTAAGCCCAATAATCGCTTGCGATCTATCAACCTAGACCATTTTCCATTCTATGGAAGTATCCTAAGCTTAATTCTGAAAACATCAGACAATACTTAGCGCAAATACTGGACTCAATATCCCTTATCTCATTTGTACGAAAAGAATGTCACGACTTGTCGAGTACAAGAATTATAACTAATGAATCCCAAAGATTCCCAAAATCTCCGAACACGCTCATGATTATATCTCTTGCTAAGATTGTGCAACAATTCAAATCTAAGGTAGCTGTAGTAACCCGCATTTCTAATTAGTGATTAATGAGTCATTAATCACGTGATCATGTTTAGATTAAGTAAAACATGATTAAGTAAGTTCCTGTTGGGATAACGGACTTCAGGAATGGATTCAGAGCACTCGAATTAGTTGAATTGGTTCAACAGGATCGAACGCTCAGAAGTAGACTTTGGAGGATCCGAAGTGGATCGGAAGCTCCGTGCCAGGATCGAAGGCTCCGATCGATATCGGACGCTCCGCCGGCGAGATTGGAAGCTCCGATCTGGACCAGGGCACATGTCATCGCTTACATCAGCAAGGTGACATCATGGCTGACATAATATAGAGTGATCGGAAGCTCTGAAAGTGTGATCGAAGGTTCCGATCGTGATCAGACATTCCGAACCGGGATCGGAGGTTCCGAACGCTGTCTATAAATAGAGGGTCCGAGAATTCATTTTCTCGCACCAATTTCCTCTCTTCTCTCACGATTCCTAAGCCTTCTAACTCATATCTAGGGAGATATAGGCGTCCTACGGGGAATCCAGAAGTGGCTTAGTGATCTAGGCGTTGTCGCGAAGCTATGGCCTAGTTTTGAGGCTATCGACAGCAAAGGGCTAACGACGGACGCAGGTATAGCTTTGGCATCCTAAAAATATTTAGGAGTACTCTTTAGCTTAGTTAAGGCTTTTAGAGCTTTATTGTTGATGCATGGATATTTGCATTGTAGTAGCAGTAGACTGGACTAGTAGGCTTGGAGTATAGGCCAGTGGAGCTAGCTTGTCCAGCAGTGTTAGAGGTACGTAAGTACTGACCGAGATAGCCGGCATGATATATTTGCATGTATGTTGCATGAGTATGTGCTATATTCTTTATCATGTTTTAGAATGTTTTACCGTATTAGCACATATATGAATTTACGTGTGACTGCATCCGGAGAGATGTGAGTCATTGACAGTCTCCATATGGAACTATGATCTTATTTTGGACTCGAGTCAGGTATGATAGTTTCAATATGGGACTTGTATCCTATTTTGGATTCGGGTCAGGATGGGGTTGGCTCAGCCCTGATATGGAGTATATGAGTACCCCGCGGAGTCGCTCTCTAGCCGGTACTGTATTTTCTCGGCGCCTTGAGCAAGTGTTTTCACTTGAGTTTTAAATCATCTGTGTGTGCATATTTGTATTTATATCATTGCATCGTATTGAGCGTTCTAGCTCACGCCCCTATGTTTGGGTATTGTGTACCTTGTGGCGGGGCAGGTTTGAGGCTGGACGGTCCAGGCGGCTCTCAGCAGGATTAAGCTTTGGAGAGTGCGAGGTTGTAGAGGGTAGGGATTTGTTTACCCTGAACCTTCGATTTGGTTGTATAACAGTACTTATACACTTGTGTTATCGTCGGTTGTATTATGCCGATTGGATTTGTTGTATTTTAATTATCCGCTCTTTACGCTTTAAGCTTTTATTGCGTGCGATTTTACTATAACTCTGATTAGGTAGTGGATTCGGGTTGGGTCACTACATTTTTGGTATCAGAGCGACGCATTGCACTGGGAATTTCGTAAAGCATATTTAGTAATTATCTGTTCTTATGTAACAGATGGCAGATTACGACGAGAGCCACGGTAGCATAGACGGCGGTCGTTGGGGCGATCCGGATGATCGTAGATGTCGGGGACAGCCCGAGGAGCGCAGGCGAGTGAGCATGCGTAGATTCAAGGAGGTTAGCCCGAAGCCTTTGACGGGTGGTGAGACAGCTGAAGAGGCGGAGGATTGGATTGAGAGGATGGAGCAGTGCTTCCAGGAGTTCCGTTGCACGGCATAGGATAGGATGGAGATTCTTGCCTTTATGCTTGAGGGCAGAGCGAGAAAGTGGTGTAGATCTACTTCCGCACCGTTCATAGCAGCTAGAGGTGCAGCTACGTGGGTTGAGTTTCGTACTGCTTATCAGAGGTTGTATTTTCCTCCTGCTCTTCGTCAGGCAAAAGCCAGTGAGTTGTTGAGTTTGCGACAGGGGACGATGACGATCGAGGAGTACCAGCAGAAGTTCTTTGATCTGCTACCTTTTTGTCCTCATGTTGCTGAGAGTTCTATGGCAAAGTTTGATCATTTCCTTTAGGGGTTGAACCCTTACATTCATCGTATGGTTGCTGTGGGTGGCGATGGGACTTACGAGGATTTGGTGGACCATTGTCGCCAGGCCGAGGACAGTATTCGGAAGAACAGGGGACTTTACTCTTCTTCTTCCAGGTCAGCGAGTGCTAGTGCTTAGGGCCCTAGGGGGCAGTCCTTCAAGAAGCCAGGAGGTACTTCTTCTTCTTCCTCTGGATCTGGTGGAGTGCATAACTTTGGTGTCAAAGTCCGAACCATTGTCGTCAGTGCAGACGCGACATCCGCCATGGCAGTGTGGTCGATCGACCACTGCATGTTTCCAGTGTGGCTAGGAGGGTCATATGAAGAGATATTGTCCTATGCTTATTAGGGCAGTGAGTGGTTCCGGAGGTTCTCAGGCATCTGTTCAGCCACCTCAGTACCAGCAGCCACCTTTCCAGCAGCAGTATTCGCAGCATCTCCAGCAGCCGCAGCAGTCTCAGAGACAGCCTACTCAGACTCCTTCTCGGGGTCATTCTTCTTTGAGGCCACGTGCCCAGGGTCAGGTCTTTGCGCTTATCCAGGATCAGGCAGAGGCTGACAGTGATGGGATGATTGCAGGTATCTATAGTTTATGTGGTTTTCTTGCATATGTTTTAATTGATACCGGTGCATCGCATTCTTTTGTCTCAACACGTTTTGCTAAGAAGTATAGATTGCCGTTTATTCCTTTAGACGTGTTGCTAGTGGTTTCTACTCCTATGGGGAGCGAGGTTTTAGCCAAGCGTCTAGTTTTGGGTTGTGTTTTGGATTTCGAGGGACATCAGCTTAGTGCTAACCTGATGATTCTAGCGATGGAGTTTGTTCAGCTTAGATCTATTGACTACCTACCGAGCGATAGTGGATTGCCATCAAAGGTTTGTTCAGTTTCGTCCAGAGGATGACGAGTCATGGTATTTCTATGGTAAGGGAGCGCGACCCCCGATGTCAGTGGTTTCAGCTCTGAAGGCCCGGCGTGCTTTAGAGTCTAGCGGGGAAGGCTACCTTATCTACGCCATTGATGCATCCTTAGGAGAGCCAGATATCCGAAAGATACCAGTGGTTCGTGACTTTCCAGATGTGTTTCTGGAGGAGATTCCAGGTTTTCCACCAGTAAGGGAGATGGAGTTTGGCATTGAGTTAGTGCAAGGGACTACACCGATTTCCAGAACTCCTTACCGATTGACACCATCAGAAATGAAAGAGCTGCAAAAGCAATTGCAAGATCTTCTTGATAAGGGTTATATTCGACCTAGTGTTTCTCCATGGGGAGCCCCAGTACTGTTTTTCAAGAAGAAGGATGGTTCGATGCGTTGTGTATTGACTATCGTCAGTTGAATCAGGTGACAGTGAAGAATAAGTATCCTCTTTCGCGGATAGATGATCTCTTTGATCAGTTGCAGGGTATTTCTGTCTATTCGAAGATTGATCTTCGGTCCGGGTATCATCAGTTGCAAGTTCGACGGGAGGATGTTCCTAAGACAGCATTTCGTACACGGTATGGGCACTATGAGTTTTTAGTGATGCCGTTTGGTTTGACGAATGCTCCAGCTGCTTTTATGGATCTGATGAATAGAGTTTTCCGCGACTTTCTGGATAAGTTCGTGGTGGTGTTCATCGATGACATTTTGGTGTATTCTTGCAGCATAGATGAGCATGCCTACCATCTCTATACTGTACTGCAGGTCTTGAGGGAGAGACAGCTGTACGCAAAGCTGAGTAAGTGTAATGCCCCGATTTTATTATTAATTGAGTTTAATCGAGATAATTAGGGTTTTCAGTAATTGAGGATTGTTTTGATATTTAGCAGGGGGTTACTTTGCAACCTTGGAGAAATAAAGGACTGAAATGCAAAAGTTGGATTTTTATTATTATTATACAAGCAAGTTGACATAGCCATCACTTCACTCTCCATACCTCTCCTCCTTCTCCTCCCTCTCTCTCGTTCATATGTACTGAAGCAAAAGCCATGGATGACTTTTTGAGCTTTTCATCCGTCCGATTCGCTCGATCCGACCTTTAGATTTTCATTTCGAGTTGAGATTCACGATCACCGCAATAAGGGCTTCATTTAGACGTAAGTTTTGCTACGATCTCTTGAACTTCGATTTTGTTGAGTTGTCAGAATTTGATAATATTGGAGTATGTCGTTCTTGAGCTAGTATAGATCGTGTATTCAAAGTCGGTTTGGAAAAAGAACAAAGTTTGGATTTTATATGATTTTAGAGGTGAAATTCGAAAATGATGATTTTGATTGAGGTTGTATTTGAGTTGTTTTGATGGATTGTGGTGATGATTGAGTTATTGTGATTGTTTTTTGATGGTTTGTATTTCCGGATAGTCAGTTTATAGTCGTTATGCCGTCGAAATCGAGTTTGATTTATCGGTTTTGGTTCGGTTTGATTTGTATATCAAACTTGATTGAGTTTGAATTCCGAGTTGATATTGAGTCCGTATTCGATGTTTTGACAGTTGAATGAGGATTCGGGAGTTGATCGAACTTGGAGACTTGTTTATCGATCAAAGAATTGAAGACGGTATATTATTGATTGTTGTATCGACTTTGAGTTTGTTATCCGAATAGACTTTGATATCGAGTTATCTTTTGTTGACAGGAATCACTTGAAGCTTCGAGAAAAAGGTAAAAGTCGACATTGAAATGAATGGGAATGAATACTCGAGATCGAATTATTCTCGAGTTCCCAAAAATCACATACCGCTTGTTTATTTGCTTGCGTGAACTTGATTTAGTTATTGCTGCACTTGCATTCATATTGAGCCGACTTTCGATTCGTTTTGAAATTAGATGTTTTAGGGAGCTATATTGAAGTGGTTTTGGATTTTGAGTTTTTCCCATTGCCAGAATACTTCTTATAGTTGCTCTGAAGTCTAGGGGATCGAGTTGATCGACTTCCACCCCGAAAGGGTGCATCGGTGAGTTGTCATGAAGACTTGACCCCGGGATCCCAACCGAGTACCGATCGATTTTATGATTATCTGACTTGATAATCTCGACTTTTAAATCCATGCATTCATTCAATATCATTTCGATGTTATGATTTATGTTGACACATTTCGATTGAAGTGTTTATTTGATATTGAGTGCATGTCTCTTTTACTTAGAAATTATATTTTTAACCGGATTATTCCGGCTGTTGTCTTTGTTTTGTATGTGTAACTTGGCAACAGGAGGATCAGGAGCTGGACCGATTCGTCCTGGTTAGCTTGGGGGCGAGATTGATAGAAGTGAGACTCCGGGTCGTAGGGTCGAGTCTAATTGGAATTGTATTAGTTTTGTTGAGTCGGTGGAACTCATTTATAAAACTCGACTGGTTATTGTATTTTGGGCAGAACCTAGATTTGGCATGTTCTAAATATTGATTTGTATTATGTTTGAACTTGGAATGTTTAGATTTGCCTTGTTGGTTGTTTTTGCAGGCTCCTCGACCCCTCTGCCCATTTTGCCTGCGCGCGGGTGAGGCATCACCTCGCGCGCGCGCGAGTAGTTTGAAGAGGCTCGGGAGATTTTGCCCGCACGAGCATCTCCGCGAGTCTCTGCTCGCGTAGCCTGCGCGCGCGAGGCTTCTTTTATAAAAAAAAAATATTTAAAACTTTTGATTTGTTTTCCGCGGCTTATTGTGTTCGATTATGATTAATTATTCGAGTTTAGAAGATAGAAACGAGGTCTCGCATTAAGTGGTATCAGAGAGATAAGATTTTTGGAGTCGAACTAGAGTGAGCGGGGTAGATCGAGTCCGCATGATATGAACTCTCGCATGTGATTGATTTATTTAAATGATTATTTTAAATATATGCGAGCATGCTTTATTGATTCTTGGATTAATTGAATTACATGAGTTGTGGTTTAATTTATAAAGCATGAATTATGTGATATATATCTGTCATTGTATATTGTTGAGATTCATGAGTTCTCAGAGCAGAGTTTTGGATACCGAGGTTTTGAGGTCGAGATTGAGATTGAGTTTGAGATATTGTATCCTAACCCCTTGATATCAGATGGCACCTCGATGATCTTTGAGAAGGAATCAACCACCTTTGACTCTTCCTTCTACTGAGAATCCTCCGCCAGTTATTACTCCTCCGAATGATCAGGATAGTACAGGAGTGGATCAGTTTGATGCAACAGCGACCCCGATGGAGACTCTTCTGAAGAGATTCCGATCTTTTCGACCGCCTACTTTAACGGGTACCGAGAACTCCGTTGCTTGTGAAAGTTGTCTAGATGAAATGTATGAGTTCTTTGATTCCCTCGACTATACCGATGACCGCAGAATCAAGTTAGTCAGTCATCAGTTGCAGGGTGTTGCTAAGAATTGGTGGACCACAACCAAAAGAGCGAATGAGAACCGAGGCACCGCCATCACTTGGAGCTTGTTCAAGACTGATTTCTTTAAGCGTTTCTTTCCTGTCTCATATCGAAAGGAAAATGGTGCCGAATTTGCGAATCTGAAACAAGGGAACTTGAGCATTGAGGACTATGTGAGTAAATTTGATAGTCTCTTGAGGTTTGCACCTCACGTTGCAGATAACGAAGAAGCCAAGTCCGACCATTTCATCAATGGATTGAACCCTGAGATATTTACCTTGGTCAATACCGGAAGACCCAACAACTTCGCTGATGCTATGGATCAAGCAAAGGGAGCCAAAGCCGGATTCTTGATGCAACAAGGTAATCAGGTAGCTCCTCAGCAGCAGCAGAGATCTTTTCAGAACCAGCCTATTTAGTTTCAGCCTCAACAGTCTCAGTATCAGTACCAACCATCTCAACAGTCAAATCAGCCTCAGAGGATTGAGGGAGGCAACAGTGGCAGAAACAAGCGAGATCAGTATCGGCCAAAGGGGAAGAATTTCAAGAAGTCTGGTAACAGTTCATCGAGTTCCAGTGGATCTAGACAGTTCAATTCTGGGCAGAGTTTAGGGTTTTCTAGAGCTTCGTGCAGCAAGTGTGGAGGACGTCATCCGAGTGATCAGTGTCGAGGCGTGTTTGGTAGTTGCAACATCTGCCAGCAGCCGGGTCATTTTGCTAGAGTCTGTCCTCAGCGAGGATCCGATAGAGCTCAGAGCGGCAGTTCTTCACGACCGCCAGCTCAGCCCGAGAGATCAGCTTCTATAGTCCATTCCTTTCCGCCTCAGCAACAGAATCGTCAGGGAGGTAATCAGAACCAGAACCAACCTCCACGACAACAGGCGAGGGTGTTTGCCTTGACAGAGGATCAAGCCAATGCAGCCCCGAATGACGTGATAGCAGGTAACTGTTCAATCTTTGGTTATCCTGCGTTTGTTTTGATTGATACGGGTGCTTCTCATTGTTTCATCTCTGAAATATTTGTTGTGATGCATGATTTAATTGTTGAGCCTTTATCTAATGTTGTTTCTATTACTTCACCTTTGGGTGGAGAGACTGTTTCGGTGAGATTGGTCTATAACTATGTGTTAGAATCCGAAGGGAATTCGATTGAGATTGACTGCATCGTACTTGAATTATCTGATTTTGACTGTATTGTCGGGATTGATGCTTTGACCAAGTATAGGGAGACAGTAGATTTCTTTCAGAAAGTGGTTCGATTCAGACCTGAGACGGCAGACGATTGGAAGTTTTTCGGTAAGGGTTCTCGATCCAAAATTCCGTTGATTTCTGTGTTATCCATGTCTCGTTTGCTACAGAAAGGAACAGAGGGATTCTTGATTTATGCAATGGATGTTCAGAGGTCTAGTCCTGAGTTGTTTGAGATACCGGTTGTTAGCGAGTTTCCAGATGTTTTTCCGGACGAGATTCCTGGTTTACCGCCTATTCGAGACATCGAATTTAGCATTGAACTTACATCAGGTACTCAACCTATTTCGAAAGAACGTTACTGTATGGCTCCGTTAGAGTTGAAAGAATTGAAGGAACAGTTAGAGGATTTGATTGCCAAGGGATACATCCGACCTAGCATATCGCCTTGGGGTGCACCAGTTCTTTTTGTGAGCAAGAAAGACGGTTCTACGCGACTTTGCATCGATTACCGCCAGTTGAATCAAGCGACGGTCAAGAACCCGGAGGAACCGTGCGTGTACAAGCTTCAGAGATCGATCTATGGTCTCAAACAAGCATCAAGAAGTTGGAACCAGAAATTTGATGAAACAATAAAGGATTTTGGTTTCATCAAGAACCCGGAGGAACCGTGCGTGTACAAGAAAGTAGTTAAGGATGCTGTGACATTCTTAGTACTTTATGTTGATGACATCCTACTCATTGGGAATGATGTAAGGATGTTGCAGTCAACAAAGATATGGTTATCAGGTAGATTCTCGATGAAGGATTTGGGTGAGGCATCCTATATTCTAGGGATACAGATCTATAGAGATAGATCTAAGAAAATGATAGGACTCACTCAATCAACTTACATCGAAACCATATTGAAAAGGTTTTCAATGGATGGGTCCAAGAGAGGACATCTACCTATGTGTCATGGAGTTTCTCTATCCAGATCTATGTGTCCCAAGACTGATGAAGAGATAGAGAAAATGACACATGTACCATATGCGTCAGCCATTGGTAGTATCATGTATGAGATGATATCTACCAGACCGGATGCAGCATTTGCTCTGAGTGTCACGAGCAGATATCAAGCTAATCCCGGTCAAATGCATTGGAAATCCGTGAAGGACATTCTTAAGTACTTACGAAGGACTAAGAATATGTTCATGGTATATGGAGGAAGAGAACTAAAATTGGAAGGCTATACCGACTCTAGCTTCCAAAGTGACGTGGATGACTCGAAGTCAACCTCTGGATTTGTGTTCATGCTCAATGGCGGTGCTGTCTCTTGGAAGAGTTCCAAGCAGGACACCACAGCGGATTCCACCACTGAGGCAGAATACATTGCGGCATCAGCTGCTGCTGAAGAGGCGGTTTGGATGAGGAATTTCGTCCAAGAGTTGGGCGTTATTCCTGAAGTTGTTGGTTCAGTCCCGGTGTACTGTGACAACACGGGTGCCGTTGCTCAGGCAAAGGAACCAAGGTCTCATCAAGATCCAAACACGTACTGAGGAAATACCACATCATCCGGGAGATTGTGGAAAGAGGAGACATCACTGTCGAAAGAGTGGCCTCTGCAGACAATATCGCTGATCCACTTACTAAGCCCTTGCCAGGACCATTATTTGTCAAACATCGCGAAGCAATGGGTCTACGTAGTATGACTAGTTGGCTTTAGGGCAAGTGGGAGATTGAAAGAGTGGGTGCCCGGTGAGCCAACTTGTGGCTAAGGGCTTTGATGACTCTTTGTATAAACAATCTTTTGTTTAATATAATTTACACTTTTATTAATGGCAATGACTTTATCTTTTTTCATATTGTTATATTGTGATATACTATTGTTGTTTTGATAAAGACCTTGAATATACTATAGTGTATGTAAGATGTGGTAGTACATGGGGATGTCTATCATGAAACACATCTTATAGTCACTGTATATTCTAAATGGTTCCTAGTCGATTGAGCCGTCCATAAATAAGGATAAGGATCGCTCGAGTTTGAGACTAGCATTTGCGATGCAGAGTACCACGTTTCATTGGTAGGGAACACAGAGATGTTCGAAGCATGCAAATGGATATTCATATGATGAATGATCGAACTACCCTATTCGGACATTCCAAGTGGTTATCACTTATCGAGTGGATAAAGTCCGCGGTTTTGGTTGTACACCATTAGTCCTTACTACTTGAAACATCATTGAGACTCTATATGCTAGTACTGTGCTTTGACTCGTTTACCGACTCTATTGGGGTCATCAGGTGTCGGGATTGGGTACAGTTACAACACATATAGGAGTCGATGCTTTGTTGTCAAGGATTCACCACATACTTGCGAGTGTGGATATCCTATGCAATCTGAGGAGATATTAGTGTGACGAATCTCTGGCCAGAGTACATGATGAGTTTTAAGAAATGGTTTCTTAGTAGCACATGCGATGTCACTATTTGATCTTTAAGATGCGTTGAATAGTTATCGAATCTAGAACGACTCTCGATTTACCAATGGTTGTTGATTCGATCGGGATATATGGATGAAGGGACCGTACTGTATGCTAACCAAAATCTATTGGTTCTTGGAGGCACTATCAGTGATACCTAGGGAATCATGGGGCGATGTTGCTAGGCGCTCTTACCATGATTCGATGGGCAAGTCGGAAATTGTTGTTCCGAGTCACAAAGAGTTGTGAGCCCACGGCTAGCTGTATCCCTAAACCATTGAGGGTCACACAGAGTAATGGATTTTTAATCTCCGTTGAGATAGTTAAATTTAATGAACAAAGAAGTGGGACTTCTTATTTAAGAGTAGAGGAGCAAGATTTCCTAAAATGACATAGGGATGGGCACTTTTGGAAATCACTGAATTCGGATTCAAAAAATTTATCTTGACTCTAAAAGATGCAGAAATGGTTTCTGTGAACATTGGTGAAATCGGTTTATCAATCTGAGTCACGATGAATTTTATATTAATTTCTGAACATGCGGGCTTTGCTTGTCAGGCTTGAACTTATGACTAATGGGCCCTAAGCTGTTAGCTGCCCACATTATAAATAAGTTATTGCAGTACAGAAATTAGACAACAGAGGTCACGAAATATTTTCGAAAACCCTAGCCGTGTTTTCTCTAAGTGGCCGCCCCCCTCCCTCTCTCTATCGGGAAAATCCAGCCTGTGAATTTTGAATTTGCAGTCTGGTTTAACGGATCAAATTCGTTAATTCTCTTCGTAGAAACTTCTGATAGATTTTCTAGTGCAATCTATCAGATGGATTAAATCTCTGTTCGTGGACCTGATTGAAGAACAGTTCGTCCATCAGTTCCAGGGATATACAACAAGAGCAGAGTAATCTGTTGGTGTCCATAATCTCGATTCGAGATTGGAGGTAAAAGATTTATAATTGTTATTTAATTTTTACACACACAATTTAATCGTAAAGTTTTGATACCCATTATGGAATCGTTCCATATAAAATTTTTAAACTTCCGCTGCACCGGGTATCAATTTTGATTGATCTGATCGCCGTTCTCCAACAAGAAGTGCAGATCTCCATTATTTTGGGATGAGATTTCAGAATCACCTGAGCTGGGTCCAGATATGATTCGTGATATGGCAGAGCAGGTGAAGTTGATCCGAGTCAGAATGAAGACAGTCCAAGATTGATAGGCCAAGTATGCGAATGTCAGACGCAGACCACTGTATTTCGAGCAGGGAGACCGTGTGTTTCTGAAGATTTCTCCTTTCCGAGGCACTGTCAGATTTGGGAAGAGAGGAAAGTTATCGCCGAGGTTTTTTGGCCCGTATGAAATTCTGGAGAAGATAGGCGATCATGCCTATAGGATTGCTCTTCCTCCGTCTCTTTCAGGCATCCACGATGTGTTTCACGTTTCGATGCTACGGAAATATCATCCGGATCCGTCTCACGTTCTTCAACCAGACGAGGCCGAACTTGATGAGACTCGGAGTTACTTCGAGCGACCGATTCAGATTCTTGACAGAAAAGAGAATCAGCTCAGAAACAAGTCGTTTCCCTTGGTGAAGATACAGTGGAGTCATCACGGAGTTGAAGAAGCAACTTAGGAGACCGAATCCGATATGAGGCAGCGATTTCCAGAGTTATTCGATTGAGGTGAGTTCGTCTTCATTTTGTTTCGTTCTTGTTCAGTCTGTGATCTGTCAGATTTCAAGGACGAAATCGAATCTTAGAGAAGGAGAATTTTAATGCCCCGATTTTATTATTAATTGAGTTTAATCGAGATAATCAGGGTTTTCAGTAATTGAGGATTGTTTTGATATTTATCAGGGGGTTACTTTGCAACCTTGGAGAAATAAAGGACTGAAATGCAAAAGTTGGATTTTTATTATTATTATACATGCAAGTTGACATAGCCATCACTTCACTCTCCATACCTCTCCTCCTTCTCCTCCCTCTCTCTCATTCATACATACTGAAGCAAAAGCCATGGACGACTTTTTGAGCTTTTCATCCGTCCGATTCGCTCGATCCGACCGTTAGATTTTCATTCCGAGTTGAGATTCACGATCACCACAATGAGGGCTTCATTTAGACGTAAGTTTTGCTACGATCTCTTGAACTTTGATTTTGTTGAGTTGTCATAATTTGATAATATTAGATTATGTCGTTCTTGAGCTAGTATAGATCGTGTATTCGAAGTCGGTTTGGAAAAAGAACGAAGTTTGGATTTTATATGATTTTAGAGGTGAAATTCGAAAATGATGATTTTGATTGAGGTTGGATTTGAGTTGTTTTGATGGATTGTGGTGATGATTGAGTTATTGTGATTGTTGTTTGATGGTTTGTATTTCCGGATAGTTAGTTTATAGCCGTTATGCCATCGAAACCGAGTTTGAGTTATCGATTTTGGTTCGGTTTGATTTGTATATCGAACTTGATTGAGTTTGAATTCCGAGTTGATATTGAGTCTGTATTCGATGTTTTGACAGTTGATTGAGGATTCGGGAGTTGATCGAACTTGGAGACTTGTTTATCGATCGAAGAATTGAAGACGGTATATTATTTATTGTTGTATCGACTTTGAGTTTGTTATCCAAATAGACTTTGATATCGAGTTATCTCTTGTTGACAGGAATCACTTGAAGCTTTGAGAAAAAGGTAAAAGTCGACATTGAAATAAATGGGAACGAATACTCGAGATCGACTTATTCTCGAGATCCCGAAAATCACATACCACTTGTTTATTTTCTTGCGTGAACTTGATTTAGTTATTGCTGCACTTGCATTTATATTGAGCCGACTTTCGATTCGTTTTGAAATTAGACGTTTTAGGGAGCTATATTGAAGTGGCTTTGGATTTCGAGTTTTTCCCATTGCCAGAATACTTCTTATAGTTGCTCTGAAGTCTAGGGGATCGAGTTGATCGAATTCCACCCCGAAAGGGTGCGTCGATGAGTTGTCGTGAAGACTTGACCCCGGGATCCCAACCGAGTACCGATCGATTTTATGATTATCTGACTTGATAATCTCGACTTTTAAATTCATGCATTCATTCAATATCATTTCGATGTTATGATTTATGTTGACACATTTCGATTGAAGTGTTTATTTGATATTGAGTGCATGTCTCTTTTACTTAGAAATTATATTTTTAACCGGATTATTCCAACTGTTGTCTTTGTTTTGTATGTGTAACTTGGCAACAGGAGGATCAGGAGCTGGACCGAGTCGTCCTGGTTAGCTTGGGGGCAAGATTGATAGAAGTGAGACTCCAGGTCGTATGGTCGAGTCTATTTGGAATTGTATTAGTTTTGTTGAGTCGGTGGAACTCATTTATAAAACTCGACTGGTTATTGTATTTTGGGCAGAACCTAGATTTGGCATGTTCTAAATATTGATTTGTATTATGTTTGAACTTGGAATGTTTAGATTTGTCTTGTTGGTTGTTTTTGCAGGCTCCTCGACCCCTCTGCCCATTTTGCCTGCGCGCGGGAGATTTTGCCCGCGCGCGCGCGAGCTCCCTTCTCGCGCGGGCGCGAGCATCTCCGCTAGTCTCTGCTTGCGTAGCCTGCGTGCGCGCGAGGTGATGACTTCGCGCAGGCGCGAGGCTTCTTTTATAAAAAAAAAATAAAAAAAATTTAAAACTTTTGATTCGTTTTCCGCGGCTTATTGTGTTCGATTATGATTAATTATTCGAGTTTAGAAGATTAGAAACGGGGTCTCACAGTAAGTGTGACTTCTGGATTGACCGAGTTGTGTTCCTTGGTCATGTCATTTCTCAGGAGGGCGTATCTATTGATCCTAGCAAGACAGAGGCTATTTTAAATTGGTCACGTCCGACTACAGCTTCTGAGATTCGTAGTTTCCTTGGTTTAGCAGGATACTATCGTCGTTTTGTGGAGAATTTCTCTCAGATAGCTAAGCCTTTGACTCAGTTGACGAAGAAAGACGTTTCTTTCGTTTGGTTTGATGCTTGTGAAGACAGTTTTCGTGAGTTGAGACGTCGTCTGACGAGAGCTCCAAATCTTGCTTTACCGTCTGGATCAGGTTGTTTTGTAGTCTTCACTGATGCTTCTCTCCAGGGTTTGGGGTGTGTGTTGACTCAGAATGGCCACATGATCGCTTATGCCTCCAAACAGCTGAAGACTCACGAGGAGAACTATCCCGTACATGATTTAGAGCTTGCAGCCATTGTCTTTGCTCTTAAAATATGGCGTCACTACTTGTACGGAGAACGATTTGAGATCTTCACCGATCATAAGTGTTTGAAGTATATGTTCACTCAGGCTGAGTTGAACATGCGGCAGCGTCGTTGGATGGATCTTTTGACGGATTACAATTGTGAGATCAAGTACCATCCAGGTTCTTCAAATCCTGTTGCTGATGTGCTTAGTTGCAAAGTTTATGTGAGTTCCCTTCGTACCAGTTCGGTACGGAAGGCAGTGGAATAGTGTTGTTCTTCAGGATTCACATTCCGTCATAAGAAAGAACAACAAGGGATTCGTGTTTCTTCTGTGCTTGCAGAGCCAGCGTTGTACCGACGAATCCGGGAAGCTCAGAATTCTGATCTGAAGACACAGAAGTTAACCCGTTTGGCTGAGGGTGATAATACTTCTGGTTTCCATTTGCAGGGAGACGGCCTGTTGTGTCTTTCTGGTCGAGTTGTGGTACCCGAGGACTCTACTTTGAGGGATGAGATCTTATCGCAAGCTCACCGCAGTCGATTCTCTGTACATCCAGGCAGATGAAGATGTATAAGGATCTTCGCACTCGATTTTGGTGGAAAGGGATGAAGCGCAGTGTCTATCAGTTTGTGTCCCGATGCCTTGTGTGTCAACAAGTCAAGGCAGAGCTTAGACTATCCGGAGGGTTACTTCACAGCTTAGAGATTCCTGAATGGAAGTGGGAGCATGTGACGATGGACTTTGTCACCCACTTGCCTATGTCTTCCAAGAATTGTGATGCTATTTGGGTTGTCGTGGATCGGTTGTCGAAGTCATCGCATTTTCTTCCCTATAACCGCGATTACACCTTTGATAGAATGGCGCAATTGTATGTGCGGGAGATTGTGCAATTGCATGGGATTCCATTGAGCATTGTCAGTGATAGAGATCCGAGATTCACCTCGAGATTTTGGGGTAGTTTCCAGCGAGCCCTTGGTACTACTTTGAGCTTGAGTACGGCTTATCATCCAGAGACGGACGGACAGTCGGAGCGTACTATTCGCACTTTAGAAGATATGCTTTGCGCGGCGGTGATGGATTTTGGTCCCGTGTGGCATGATCATTTACCATTGGTGGAGTTCGCTTACAACAATAGTTACCATCGCAGCATTGGCATGGCACCATTTGAGGCTCTTTATGGACGTCGTTGTCGTACACATTTGTTTTGGGATGAGGTTGGCGAGCGTCAGGTTGAGGGTCCTCAGATGATTCAGCAGATGATTGATGCAGTAGAGTTGATCCGACGTCGGATTAAGGCAGCCCAGGATCGACAGGCTAGCTACGCGAACACTCACCGTAGGCCACTTCATTTTGAGGTAGGGGAATACGTTTTCTTGCGTGTGTCACCTTTCTGGAAGGTGATGAGGTTTGGTCGCAAGGGTAAGCTGACACCTAGATTTATTGGTCCTTTCAAGATTCTCGAGAAGATTGGGGATGTGGCTTATCGTCTAGCCTTGCCACCCGTTCTTTCGGAGATCCACAATGTGTTCCACGTGTCCTTGTTGAGGCAGTATGTGGCGGACGAGTCGCATATTTTGCATCCAACCAAGGTAAAGGTAGATCGGGATCTAACGTATGTGGAGAAACCCCTGCGGATTCTTGACATGAAGGACAAGGTACTTCGTAACAAGCGTATACCGTTGGTGATGGTACAGTGGCAACGCAGAGGGACAGAGGAAGCTACTTGGGAATTGGAAGACCGGATGCGAGCCGAACACCCCGAGTTGTTTTGAGCTCCTGTATTTCCTTGTATCAAGTTTATACTTGTTCAGTTGTAATAAAGAACATTTGGTTGGCTATTTATGTTTTCCTCTAAGACTTAAATTTCGAGGACGAAATTTATAAAGTGGGGGAGAATGTAGTAACCCGCATTTCTAATTAGTGATTAATGAGTAATTAATCACGTGATCATGTTTAGATTAAGTAAAACATGATTAAGTAAGTTCCTGTTGGGATAACGGACTTCAGGAATGGATTCAGAGCACTCGAATTAGTTGAATTGGTTCAGCAGGATCGGACGCTCCGAAGTAGACTTTGGAGGATCCGAAGTGGATCGAAAGCTCCGTGCCAGGATCGGAGGCTCCGATCGTCGGACGCTCCGTCGGCGAGATCGGAAGCTCCGATCTAGACCAGGGCACACGTCATCGCTTACGTCAGCAAGGTGACATCATGGCTGACGTAATATAGAGCGGTTGGAAGCTCCGAAGGTGCGATCGGAGGTTCCGATCGTGATCGAACATTCCGAACTGGGATCGGAGGTTCTGAACGCTGTTTATAAATAGAGGGTCCGAGAATTCATTTTCTCGCACCAATTTCCTCTCTTCTCTCTCGATTCCTAAGCCTTCTAACTCAGATCTAGGGAGATCTAGGCATCCTACGGGGAATCCGGAAGTGGCTTAGTGATCTAGGCGTCATCGCGAAGCTATGGCCTAGTTTTGAGGCTATCGACAGCAAAGGGCTAACGACGGACGCAGGTATAGCTTTGGCATCCTAAAAATATTTAGAAGTACGCTTTAGCTTAGTTAAGGCTTTTAGAGCTTTATTGTTGATGCATGGATATTTGCATTGTAGTAGCAGTAAACTGGACTAGTAGGCTTGGTGTATAGGCCAGTGGAGCTAGCTTGTCCAGCAGTGTTAGAGGTATGTAAGTACTGACCGAGATAGCCGGCATGATATATTTGCATGTATGTTGCATGAGTATGTGCTATATGTTTTATCATGTTTTAGCATGTTTTACCGTCTTAGCACATATATGATTTTACGTGTGACTGCATCCGGAGAGATGTGAGTCATTGACAGTATCCATAGGGAACTATGATCTCATTTTGGACTCGAGTCAGGTATGACAATTTCCATATGGGACTTGTATACTTTTTTGGATTCGGGTCAGGATGGGGTTGGCTCAGCCCTGATATGGAGTATACGAGTACCCCGCGGAGTCGCTCTCTAGCCGGTACTGTATATTCTCGGTGCCTTGAGCAAGTGTTTTCACTTGTGTTTTAAATCATCTGTGTGCGCATATTTGTATTTATATCATTGCTTCGTATTGAGCGTTCTAGCTCACACCCCTGTGTTTGGGTATTGTGTACCTTGTGGCGGGGCAGGTTTGAGGCTGGACGGTCAAGGCGGCTCTCAGCAAGATTAAGCTTTGGAGAGTGCGAGGTTGTAGAGGGTAGGGATTTGTTTACCTTGAACCTTCGATTTGGTTGTATAACAGTACTTATACACTTGTGTTATCGTCGGTTGTATTCGGCCGATTGGATTTGTTGTACTTTAATTATCCGCTCTTTACGCTTTAAGCTTTTATTGCGTGCGCTTTTACTATAATTCTGATTAGGTAGTGGATCCGGGTTGGTTCACTACAGTATATTACCGCAATAACCCACCTGGACAACCACCAAGGGTTCACGGGTATAGGCCACGCTTCCCTCATGCCTCAAATAGTTCTGTACAATCCTTAACATCTGATATAATCCATTGATGAAGTCAATCATCGTGGAGCAATTCTCCTATTCGAGTCGAAGTTTTGACAAAGCATCCCATCCAAAATTTTGGATAACTCCTGTCACAAAGAAATCCAAATCATAACCCTGATGACAATCCCTAGTCATCGCTGGAAGAAATCCATCTACCTACTAGATCGATCCATCTAGCAGTATCTCATAGGTTGAAACTATCTGCTCAGAGCACATGCTCGTCAAAGAAATCCCTCCAAGATTGGTTCTCACAACAGAAAACTCAAACTAATATCTCTGACGAAAGCCAGACGATATCTAAATCCTGATACCAAACTAGGCATCTAATCCAAGTTCATATCCCGTCGTGACTGTTACCAAAACTCTAGACTAAGTAGCCTTCCCACCGCCATCTCCTGAAGCACGAAGACTCCCAGGCAACCTCCAAAGTACAAAGACTCCCAGAGTAATACTGTCATAGGGTCGCGCCTCATCACGTTTAGTCATGGTCATAGTCCACAAATCTCGGCATATACTCGGCCTGGTTCTTGATGAAATCCCATCATCGCAATTCTCAACATTACAAAGGTCAAACAAACTACCGTTCTAAGGAAACAACCTAGAACAAAGCCCAAAGAAACCATATCCCCATGCCTCCTAATGAATCACTTCATCACTGGCACTATCCCAGTCAAACGAATAATTAGGTCAATCCTAGGAAAAACACCTAGACTAACCCCAAGTCAATCAGTTACAATTGACTTACTCAAAACCTATGAGTTACAATAGTTGAACACTAATCAACTAGAACCATGCCAATCTTAGCAAAATCATGTGCAATTGTTCACGAATTGCTATATAAATAATACATGTATCATTACTTCAAGTTATGTACAACTTCTTTATTACAATCCCATGTAATACATACAGTATTCAAAATACAACGAAATGTACAACCAATAACTTGAAATGATACAACCAAAGTCTGATGATTCATTACAACTGAAATATTGTTTACAATTACAACAATACAGTATTTAAAATCATTGCCTCGTCATCATTTCTTGAGCATGAAGCTTCTAATAGACACACGCATCAATGCTAGCGTACTCCTGACCAAATGTCTCTACCCGTCCTCCTTCAAAGACATCCGAAGAAATGATCCGTTCTCACTAATCAGCTATGCTCTGCATCAATGCCTGTCAGTCAACCTCTTCTGCTCACGATCAACCATCAGCTTTCTTCTTGTATCCATCTCATGCTTTTGGACATGAAGTTTTCCGTTTGCCTAACGAACGCATTTATACATGCATACTGGCAAAACCATGTTTTGCATGAGTTTAATGACCTTACGCTCAAAACCCGTCATGCCTTAAGCACTCGAGGCATTTCCAGGTGAAGGTCTATCTGACAATCTCTCCAACTACGATTGGAGAATCTCCAGAGTAGTGTCATCATGGTATGGACTGTACAGATGAAAGCGTCAAGTGCGTCCCAACCAATCCTCTGCCACTGCCTCTGACATCCGGTACTCGATACAAATCTAGGATCCATATGAGTAAAGGTCTCAAAAACTCGAACATGATCCGTCGTCCCTATCCGTACTTGCTGTAATCCCATAAATAAAATATTCAAAAATCCTGTCGATGATGATAGTCTTCAGGAAACCTAATCGCCGCATCATCACCTCTTCCATGATCTCATTATTCCTACAAGGATAACCCAAAGTCTCAATACTATATCCCAAATCTCTTGCATGCAGCTCTGATACCATAAATGTAGCGACCCTTCCCGGATACACTACCTAATCAGATTTTAGAGCATAATTAAGCATGCATTAAAGAAATTTCTGCGGAAGACTTAAATACAACTAGATCGGCGAAATACAACTGGTTAAACAAATTCGATTATACAACCCAATCGAATAACTTAAATAAAACCTACAGCTAATCTTGTTGTCTTCAAGGGTCACTGGCCTCTCCAAGCTCCTGGTGCTCAATCCTGCACCGACACCTGCCCCGTCGAATGGGGTGTCCAGATACATAGAAAAGACTGGACGTGAGCTCTAAGCTCAATACACAAATACGGATAAACATACAAATATGATGTATACAAATGACAGGGTATCCATATCTGGGATAACTGTATACAACTGCTCAGACTGGCGCTTGGGACATGAGCTCCTCACATCGGGGTCACTAACCATTGTGTGCGACCACTCACTCCCAAATCTCGGATGCGGACCACGGAGTCCTCTAGATACCAGTACCTAAGGGTACTCGACATCAAGACGTCCGAACAGGACTGAGAAACCCTAACTGGATCATCTCAAAAGATATACAGGCACAATATGAAATTTACATGCCATATATCAATAACAATAACATGCAAACACTTAAATGCAACATATAAGCATGCATATCTGCTGACAATCTCAGTCAGTACTTACGTACCTTACTACAGGCAGTCCTAGTAATCCCACTCTAGGTTCCAAGCCTATCATCAACTCTACAATGCAAATACCCATGCATCGTCTATTAATCTTTAAAAGACTTAACTAAGATATTGCATACTCCTAAATAATTTAAGGAGACCATAGCTATACCTGCGTCCGTCGTCATCCCACTGATGGCGACTGCCTCAAAACTTAGGCACAACTCCACTTCGCCGCCGGGATCGCTCTGCTACTTCCGGATTCCCAATAGGACACCTAGAAATCCCTAGATCTGAGTTAGAAGGCTAAGAAACGAGAGAGAATAGAGGAGAGGTTCGATTTGGAATGAAGCCTCGGATCCCATATTTATAGACCCGGAACGGAACATCCGTTCCTCCATCATTGCGTCCATTTGCCATCGTTGCATCCGTCCGACGAACGTTGCGTCCGATGTCCCATCATGTTCGTAAGCAATGACGCCATATTGCTGACGTCATGGATGACATCAGCTGGCACGAACGTTGCGTCTGTTCCCCGGACGTTGCTTCTGTTCTAGGTCACCCTTTGGGCCATTTTTGAATCCATTTCTGAAGTCCGTTAATCCAACAAAAATCTCATTAATCGCTAATTATAGATACGGGTCACTACAGTCCATCTAAACGTAGTCTTTCTCCATCCTCCATTGCTTCTTGTTGTAGTCGTCTTCTCCTGCAAAAAGTTCTTTTGATTTCTGGATCAAAAGGCACAAGTTCCGAATCAGGTGAATGTTGCATGAACTGCTGGAGTATCCTGCAGTTCTCAAATGATAATAGTAATTAAAATTTAAGTAGAGAAAATTAAACAAAACAAATCAAAGTAATCAATAGTCCACAGCAATGGCGCTAAAAACTTGATCGAGCAAATTGTAGTAGCCCGAACCCTAATTGAGTAATTAAAGGATTAATGCTAATTAAATAAATTGGGGATTGGAAGGATCGGAAGCTCCGAAGGGACGATCGGAAGCTCCGATCGGGATCGGAAGCTCCGATGAGGATCGGAGGCACCGATGATATTACGTCATCCATGACGTGTGGCTGGATCGGAAGCTCCGATCAGGACCGGAGGCTCCGATCACCCCTATCCGGAGTCAACAAATGATATTTTGACACGTGGCAGATCAGGATCTTTGGAAGCTCCGATGGCAGGATCGGACGTTCCGATCGAGGTTCGGACGTTCCGATCGAGGATCGGAGGCTCCGATCGTTGTCTATAAATAGAAGGCCGAGATTTCATTTCTCCTTGCCAATTCCGGATTTCCTCTCTATTTCTAGTCATATTCGAGCTGTTCTAGTCTTCTTAGGCTTGGTCCGGAGGTCGGAGAGGCGTTCGATAGTCGTAGCGGAGTTGTGCCCAAGTTCTGGAGGCATCGACATCAAAGGGCTAACGACGGACGAAGGTATAGCTTTTGCTTCCTATAAATATTTAGGAGTATGCAATAGCTTAGTTAAGGCTTTTAGAGCACTGTAATGATAGTAGTATCATTTCGCTGTGTAGGCGGACTTTAGGCTTGGACTTAGAGCTAGTAGTGCCTACCTGGTATTTGAGGTACGAAAGTACTGTTCGAGATATCCTGACTGAGTATGCATGTATTATGTGACCGCATGATTTATATGCCATGATATTATGCTGCATTCATTTGCATCTTGCTGTATCTCCTTCGAGATGTCTGTTAGTAGGGTTGTACCCTATCCTGTTAGTGGATGGACTTCCATCGATTTGGGTCCGGTGTTTCCACGGTTATCTCGGTATGGGAGCCACCTCCTGAAGCGACGGCACAGCGTGCTACATACCAGGGCCCGGTCTGTCTCTGTTATCTGATCCTTTACCTCGAGTCTATAGGGAGTTCACTTTGCATGCATGTATACTCATACTCTCGCACTGAGCGTTTTATGCTCACGTCTCGTACTCTGTATTTTCTGGACACCCTATTCCATGGGGCAGGTTTGCGATTGGACGAGGAGGGTGGATCCAGGAGGGGCTAGTCAGTGGTTGGCCAGCTGGAGCTTCGTCTAGGCCTTATTACTGTTGTTTGGGTTTATACAGCTATTCGATTTGGTTGTATAATATTGGATAATTACAGATTCCTTTTCTTGGGATTGTATAATGTTATTGGTTTCCGCAGTTTTATTCTGATATCTGTTTAATTTGAAAGAGTGGGTGCCCAGTGAGCCAACTTGTGGCTATGGTCTTTGATGACTCTTTGTACAAACGATCTTTTGTTTAATATAATTTACACTTTTATTAATGGCAATGACTTTATCTTTCTTCATATTGTTATATTGTGATATACTATTGTTGTTTTGATAAAGACCTTGAATATACTATAGTGTATGTAAGATGTGGTAGAACATGGGGATGTCTATCATGAAATACATCTTATAGTCACTGTATATTCTAAACTGTTCCTAGTCAATTGAGCCGTCCGATAATAAGGATAAGGATCGCTCGAGTTTGAGACTAGCATTTGCGATGCGGAGTACCACGTTTCATTGGTAGGGAACATGGAGATGTTCGAAGCATGCAAATGGATATTCATAGGATGAATAATCGAACTACCCTATCCGGACTTTCCAAGTGGTAATCACTTATCGAGTGGATAAAGTCCGCGGTTTTGGTTGTACACCATTAGTCCTTACTACTTGAAACATCATGGAGACTCTATATGCTAGTACTGTGCTTTGACTCGTTTACCGACTCTATGGGGGTCATCAGGTGTCGGGATTGGGTACAGTTACAACACATATAGGAGTCGATGCATTGTTGTCAAGGATTCACCACATACTTGCGAGTGTGGATATCCTATGCGATCTGAGGAGATATTAGTGTGACGAATCTCTGGCCAGAGTACTTGATGTGATTTAAGAAATGGTTTCTTAGTAGCACATGCGATGTCACTAATTTTATCTTCAAGATGTATTGCATAGTTATCGAATCTTGAGCGACTCTCGATATACCAATGGTTGTTGATTCGATCGGGATATATGGATGAAGGGACCGTACTGTACGCTAACCAAAATCTACTGGTTCTTGTAGGCACTATCAGTGATACCTAGGGAATCATGGGGCGATGTTGCTAGGCGCTTTACCATGATTCGTTGGGCAAGTCGGAAATCGTTGTTCCGAGTCACAAGGAGTTGTGAGCCCACGGCTAGCTGTATCCCTGAACCATTGAGGGTCACACAGTGTAATGGAGTTTTAATCCCCGTTGAGATAGTTAAATTTAAAGAGTTAAATTTAATGAATAAAGAAGTTGGACTTCTTAAATAAGAGTAAGGGAGTAGGATTTCCTAAAATGACATAGGGATGTACATTTTTGGAAACCACTGAATTCGGATTCAGGAAAATTTATCTTGACTTTAAAATGTGCAGAAATGGTTTCTGTGCACATTGGTGAAATCGGTTCATCAATCGGAGTCACGATGAATTTTATATTAATTTCTGAACATGCGGGCTTAGCTTGTCGGACCTCAACTTATGACTAATGGGCCCTAAGGTGTTAGTGGCCTGCATTATAAATAAGTTATTGCAGTACAGAAATTACACACAACAGGTCATAATTTTGAGAGAAAAATTTCGAAAACCCTAGCTCTCTCAAAAGAATTTCGGCCGCCCCCCTCCCTTCTCTGCGTGAGAAATTCCGGTCTGTGATTTTGAATTGCAGTCTGGAATAGCGAATCAAATTCGTTTATTCTCTTCGTAGAAAACTTCTGATAGATTTTCTAGTGCAATCTATCAGAGGGATTAAACCTCTAGTCGTGGACCTGATTGAAGGAAAGCTTGTTCATCAGTTCCAGGGAGATACAAGAAGCGCAGAGAAATCTGTGTGGTGTCCAACAATCTCGCTTCGAGATTGAAGGTAAAATTTAATAATTGTTATTTAATTTTACACACACTTATAATTTAATCGTTAAACGGTTGATACCCACACTATGGAATTGTTCCATAATAAAATTTTAAACTTCCGCTGCACCGGGTATCAATCGTGATTGATCTGAGAGCCGCGTTTTCCAACAGTGGTATCAGAGCCAGGTTGCTCAGATCAAACGATTAAATTAATCGATTGTACAAAAATTTTTGAGTCTTGGTTTTTTAAAACAAAATAAATATTTTAAATAAAAAAAAAAAAAATTTTTTTCGGGCAAAACCCGGGCAGCGATTGGATCGCTGCCCGGTGGGGCAGCGACGCTCGCTGCCCCGGGCGGCGCACGGCGCCGCCCAAAGGGGGCGCACAGCGCCGCCCACGGCGGCGCACGTCGCCGCCCAGGGGCGGTGCTCAGCGCAGCGCAGCGCAGAGCGCTGTAGCGCTGCCCAGGGCGGCGCCAGGCGCCGCCAGGGCAGCGATTGTCGCTGCCCCGGCCCGCGCCCACGGGTGCGGGCCGGCCCGGGAGTGTCCCGGGCGGCCCGCGGGAAAAATTAATTTTTTTATTTAAATTAATTTTAATGTGTTAAAATTTTATTTTTGGTCCGGTCAAAAATTGTTTTTGATTGGTTCACGAGGCATCGGATCGAATTGTTCGAGTCCGAAAATTTTAAAATTGATTTTTGGATAAATTTGAATTTTTGGAAAATTTTAATATTTTATCCTTAAATTGAATTTTGAAATCAATTATTTTTGGTACAATTGATGATAAGATTTGATCTTATGTATATATTAAGTAAAATATGATTTTATCTATAAAATTAGATTCTGTAGATAAAATATGATTTTATTTAATAAAAGGTAAAATATGATTTTATATGTAAAATATGATTTTATATATAAAATATGATTTTATCCTGTTTAAATTTAAATTGCCATATGCATGATATCCAATAAATTAATTTTGAATTAAATGTTATTGGATAAGGATGATCGATTGCCATGACCAATTTTGTAGGTGTATGTTAGGAATTTACATTTGTTTTATTGTTGTTGGTTTTATTAATGGGTCTGGTTTATGGCCCAATATGAATGTCATATGTAATAAAAGTGGGCTTGGTTTATGGCCCGTTCCCACCTTTAAAATGTATCCCCTACTTGTCATTGCTATTTATTGTAAATACATTATATTTAGTGGGAGATCAAGATTTGAAGATGGTGGGCCCAGCAGACAATAAAGACGAAGAAATGTAAATTGGAAGCTAATGTAATAGGATTGCATTGCAAACTGCATATTACCTAGGATTGGACTAAGACTCGTGATTGGCAACCACGAGTCAATTAGAAATGGAATCGATCATCCTATATATAATATATGATATTATGATTGTATGCATGTTTTAGACATAATTGTATGAATCCGGCAAGCATACAATAAATTGAAAAATGATGAGACAAATTTTCATAATTAAAAATCCCTCATTTTAAATATGATTTAAAATTGATATCAAGATAAATAAAGGAAATTTAAATTTGTTTAAATGTTCCTACCTTCCATCAACGGTCAATGTATGTGATGCTACCCGCGGATACGGTCCGGCTCATATTATTGGGGGGGCCCGTCCGTCGGAAAGTTGTACATTGGATCGACACATGTTGTAAGTTGGGTGGAACTCCCATGGGATCGGCTCATATTATTGGGGGATCCACATGGCGACCGTCCATCACAACTTAATATTGATGGGTCATCTTGACATGTCACTATAAACGGCGTCATATTATTGGGATCTTATTGGACATGAGGTAAATACATGGGGGTTGCTTTGGAAGCAATTGGGCTCTACCTTTTGAGAATTATGGTTGGCTGATATTATTCGGGACCATAAGTTTGTCAATTGAACTCCATGTTCTCACTAAGGAAAAAGTTTCCCGTTTTCACTAGAGAGTAGTGAAATCGTTAAAATAGTGGGAGTGAGATTCATAAAATTAAATTCGCCTATTTTATGTCTTAGTAAATTGCTTAAACAATCATCGATAATTGTCTGTTTCATCTCAGTAATCCACATGTTTCTATTCTCCAACAAAACAAACTTATTGGCGCAAACAATACAGAATGATTTCATAAGTTAAGATTGTCCTAAGTTCGGAAAATACTTTCTAAAGTGTTAGAAAAGGCTTCTCCGAAAACAGCCCCGGCTGATGTAACTGCCGAAAGGTTGGCCGAACTAGAGAAATGGTTGGACCATGATCTCAAGGCCAAATGTTACATGCAAAATTGGACAAGTCTAAACAAGTTTGCCATCACTGCAAGAAACCCGGTCATTGGAAACGTAACTGCAAGGAATACCTCAAGCAGTTGCGAACTGCAAAGGGTATGTTTTACATTAAAATGTTTTTCTTAATACTACTTCTTGGGTATTGGATACCAGATGTAGATCTCATATTTGCAATGAGTTGCAAAATGATGACAAGAAGTAATAGGCTAAGGATGGGTGAGACCCAGTCAAGGCTCGGGAATGGTTCCAGAGATAAATCCAAAGCTATAGGAGACATTTTTGCAGAACAATTTTAAGTTTTTTTTGAGAGATGTTTTATTTGTTCCAGATTTGATTAAAAACATTATTTCTGTTTCTATGCTTGATAGAGATAGTTATTCTTGCAATTTTGTGAATGGGATTTGCAATATTTACAAGAATGAATGTTTGATTGAAAATGGACAACTTGAAAACGATCTATATAACTTAAAACTAAAAGACGTTCCAATAAATTATGCTGATAAACCGGCAACAACAAACAAAAGGAAAAACGATAGCAAAAACCCGGCAAACCTTTGGCACGCTAGACTAGGTCATATTTCCTCAAGGAGGATGAACAAGCTAGTGGGAGAGGGCATGTTTGATATGTCTGATATTAACTCTCTACCTACTTGTGAATCCTGCCTAAAAGGGAAAATGACTAAATCTCCTTTTAAGGGGAAACCTGAGCGTAGTCAAAATCTGTTGGATTTGATCCATACAGATATTTGTGGTCCATTTAGAGTTGGGACTCAACATGGCCACACCTACTTCATTACCTTTACTGATGATTATTCAAGGTATGGGTATTTATATTTAATGAAATATAAGTATGAAGCATTTGAAAAGTTCAAAGAATTCAAGGCTGAAGTAGAAAATAAGCTAGGTAAAAGTATTAAAGCACTTCGATCGGATCGAGGTGGAGAATACTTAAGTACCGATTTTTTGGACTATCTAAAAGAGAATGGGATTCTCTCTCAGTGGACTCCTCCTATGACACCACAGCTTAATGGTGTATCGGAGCATCGTAATCGAACTTTGTTGGACATGGTTCGATCCATGATGAGCTTCACTGAGCTTCCACCTTCGTTTTGGGGCTATGCGCTTGAAACGGCGGTATTGTTGTTGAACAACGTCCACACTAAAGCAGTGGACAAAACACCATACGAGTTATGGAATGGCAAAGCTCCTAAGTATTCGTACTTAAGGATTTGGGGATGTCCTGCTTACGTGAAGCAGACAGTGGGAGATAAGTTGGATAGTCGATCCAGCTTATGTTATTTTGTAGGGTATCCGAATAATTCAATCGGATATTATTTCTATTATCCTGCTGAAACAAAGGTGTTTGTTTCTAGGAATGCCACCTTCTTGGAGAAGGAGTTCTTATTGGATAAGAAAGGCGAGATGATGGAACTCGAAGAAGTTCGAGAAGAACCCGAAATACAAAATAACGATCCTACGCCTCAGGAACCATTACTGGACACGCCTGAACCTAGAAGATCCGAGAGGACTTCTAGACCTCCTGTTCGATATGGTCTTCTTCTTGAAGGGGATCAAGATGAACCCGACATTGGATGTGATCCAAGAAACTTCAAGGAAGCAATTTCTGATGCGGATTCAAATTTATGGCTTGAAGCTATGCAGTCTGAATTGGATTCAATGCATACAAACCAAGTTTGGTCTTTAGTAGATCCTCCTGATGGAATTGTTCCAATAGGGTGTAAATGGATCTACAAGAGAAAGCTTGGGCCTGATGGTAAGGTATTGACCTACAAGGCGCGATTGGTGGCGAAAGGTTACACTCAAAGACAAGGAGTTGACTATGATGAAACCTTTTCACCAGTTGCAATGTTCAAGTCCATAAGAATCCTTATTGCCATAGCTGCATGGTATGACTATGAGATATGGCAAATGGATGTGAAGACTGCTTTTCTTAATGGAGACATTAAGGAAGAAATCTATATGAGGCAGCCTGAGGGGTTCACATCCATGGGAAGCGAGCATAAGGTATGCAAGCTTCAGAGATCAATTTATGGTCTAAAACAAGCATCAAGAAGTTGGAACCAGAAATTTGATGAAACAATAAAATATTTTGGTTTCATCAAGAACCCGGAGGAACCGTGCGTGTACAAGAAAGTAGTTAAGGATGCTGTGACATTCTTAGTACTTTATGTTGATGACATCCTACTCATTGGGAATGATGTAGGGATGTTGCAGTCAACAAAGATATGGTTATCAGGTAGATTCTCGATGAAGGATTTGGGTGAGGCATCCTACATTCTTGGGATACAGATCTATAGAGATAGATCTAAGAGAATGATAGGACTCACTCAATCAACCTACATCGACACCATATTGAAACGGTTTTCAATGGATGGGTCCAAGAGAGGACATCTACCCATGTGTCATGGAGTTTCTCTATCCAAGTCTATGTGTCCCAAGACTGATGAAGAGATAGAGAATATGACACATGTACCATATGCGTCAGCTATAGGTAGTATCATGTATGGGATGATATCTACCAGACCGGATGTAGCATTTGCTCTGAGTGTCACGAGCAGATATCAAGCTAATCCCGGTCAAATGCATTGGAAAGCCGTGAAGGACATTCTTAAGTACTTACGAAGGACTAAGAATATGTTCATGGTATATGGAGGACGAGAACTGAAATTGGAAGGCTATACCGACTCTTGACGTGGATGACTCGAAGTCAACCTCTGGATTTGTGTTCATGCTCAATGGCGGTGCTATCTCTTGGAAGAGTTCCAAGCAGGACACCACATCGGATTCCACAACTGAGGCTGAATACATTGCAGCATCAGCTGCTGCTAAAGAGGTCGTTTGGATGAGGAAGTTCGTCCAAGAGTTGGGCGTCATTCCTGAATTTGTTGGTCCAGTCCCGGTATACTGTGACAACACGGGTGCCGTTGCTCAAGCAAAGGAACCAAGGTCTCATCAAAGATCCAAACACGTACTGAGGAAATACCACATCATCCGGGAGATTGTGGAAAGAGGAGACATCACTGTCGAACGAGTGGCCTCTGCAGACAATATCGCTGATCCGCTTACTAAGCCCTTTCCAGGACCATTGTTTGACAAACATCGCGAAGCAATGGGTCTACGTAGTATGACTAGTTGGCTATAGGGCAAGTGGGAGATTGAAAGAGTGGGTGCCCAGTGAGCCAACTTGTGGCTATGGGCTTTGATGACTCTTTGTACAAACGATCTTTTGTTTAATATAATTTACACTTTTATTAATGGCAATGACTTTATCTTTATTCATATTGTTATATTGTGATATACTATTGTTGTTTTGATAAAGACCTTGAATATACTATAGTGTATGTAAGATGTGGTAGAACATGGGGATGTCTATCATGAAATACATCTTATAGTCACTGTATATTCTAAACTGTTCCTAGTCAATTGAGTCGTCCGATAATAAGGATAATGATCGCTCGAGTTTGAGACTAGCATTTGCGATGCGGAGTACCACGTTTCATTGGTAGGGAACATGGAGATGTTCGAAGCATGCAAATGGATATTCATAGGATGAATAATCGAACTACCCTATCCGGACTTTCCAAGTGGTTATCACTTATCGAGTGGATAAAGTACGCGGTTTTGGTTGTACACCATTAGTCCTTACTACTTGAAACATCATGGAGACTCTATATGCTAGTACTGTGCTTTGACTCGTTTACCGACTCTATGGGGGTCATCAGGTGTCGGGATTGGGTACAGTTACAACACATATAGGAGTCGATGCATTGTTGTCAAGGATTCACCACATACTTGCGAGTGTGGATATCCTATGCGATCTGAGGAGATATTAGTGTGACGAATCTCTGGCCAGAGTACTTGATGTGATTTAAAAAATGGTTTCTTAGTAGCACATGCGATGTCACTAATTTTATCTTCAAGATGTATTGCATAGTTATCGAATCTTGAGCGACTCTCGATATACCAATGGTTGTTGATTCGATCGGGATATATGGATGAAGGGACCGTACTGTACGCTAACCAAAATCTACTGGTTCTTGTAGGCACTATCAGTGATACCTAGGGAATCATGGGGCGATGTTGCTAGGCGCTTTACCATGATTCGTTGGGCAAGTCGGAAATCGTTGTTCCGAGTCACAAGGAGTTGTGAGCCCACGGCTAGCTGTATCCCTGAACCATTGAGGGTCACACAGTGTAATGGAGTTTTAATCCCCGTTGAGATAGTTAAATTTAAAGAGTTAAATTTAATGAATAAAGAAGTTGGACTTCTTAAATAAGAGTAAGGGAGTAGGATTTCCTAAAATGACATAGGGATGTACATTT
Source organism: Henckelia pumila (assembly GCF_033568475.1). Lineage (NCBI taxonomy): Eukaryota > Viridiplantae > Streptophyta > Magnoliopsida > Lamiales > Gesneriaceae > Henckelia > Henckelia pumila. Next base: position 179,396,063 of record NC_133123.1, read on the forward strand.
TTGGAAACCACTGAATTCGGATTCAGGAAAATTTATCTTGACTTTAAAATGTGCAGAAATGGTTTCTGTGCACATTGGTGAAATCGGTTCATCAATCGGAGTCACGATGAATTTTATATTAATTTCTGAACATGCGGGCTTTGCTTGTCGGGCCTCAACTTATGACTAATGGGCCCTAAGGTGTTAGTGGCCTGCATTATAAATAAGTTATTGCAGTACAGAAATTACACACAACAGGTCATAATTTTGAGAGAAAAATTTCGAAAACCCTAGCTCTCTCAAAAGAATTTCGGCCGCCCCCCTCCCTTCTCTGCGTGAGAAATTCCGGTCTGTGATTTTGAATTGCAGTCTGGAATAGCGAATCAAATTCGTTTATTCTTTTCGTAGAAAACTTCTGATAGATTTTCTAGTGCAATCTATCAGAGGGATTAAACCTCTATTCGTGGACCTGATTGAAGGAAAGCTTGTTCATCAGTTCCAGAGAGATACAAGAAGCGCAGAGAAATCTGTGTGGTGTCCAATAATCTCGCTTCGAGATTGAAGGTAAATTTTAATAATTGTTATTTAATTTTACACACACTTATAATTTAATCGTTAAACGGTTGATACCCACACTATGGAATTGTTCCATAATAAAATTTTAAACTTCCGCTGCACCGGGTATCAATCGTGATTGATCTAAGAGCCGCATTTTCCAACATAATTAAGTTAATTGCATGCATAAGTTCTGTTTAGTAGGTGATCCGGGTAAGGGTCACTACATTTATGGTATCAGAGCATGCAAAAGATTTCTTGGGATTTAGTCTCATCTTGAGGTATTTTTTGTATATGTCAAATCGTGACGACCAGAGTTCTCATGGCAGTGTTGGTGGGCGTTGGGGTGATGCCGACCGGGAGCCTCGTCGAGAACGGCGTCATCGTCACCATGACGACGAGCGTTTCACTGTGCGTCGATTCTTAGCTATGGGTCCTAAGCCCTTAGTTGGAGGTGAGTCTCCGGAGGATGCGGAGAACTGGTTAGACCGCATGGAGACGACTTTTCAGACTTTCCAATGCACCGATGAGCAGAAGGTGGAGACCCTTGGCTATCTTCTGGATGGGCGCGTGCGCAGGTGGTGGAGGTTTACTTCTGCACCTTTTGTTGCGGCGAGAGGAGTGGCCACCTGGGCCCAGTTTCGCACAGCTTTCCAAAAGCGGTATTTTCCTCCTGCACTCCGACAGTCGAAGGCAGGCGAGCTACTGAGTCTGCGACAGGGAACTATGTCTATCGATGAGTATCAGCAGAGGTTCTTTGATCTGCTATCCTATTGCCCCGAGATTGCTGATAGCTCAGGGATGAAGTATAATCTGTTCCTTCAGGGCCTTAACCCTGAGATCCATGACCGTGTGGCGGTTGGTGATGACATGTCCTACGAGGGTTTGGTGAGCCGTTGTCACCAGGCGGAGGACAGCATTCGGCGGAACAGGTCTTTCTCTCAGTCGAGACCTGCTAGTTCTTTGGGTCCCCGTGCCCAAACTTTCAAGAAGTCTGGATCTACTTCTTCCTCTGGTTCGGGAGGTGTTGTCCGTTTCGGTAAGAAGGACAAGTGTGATCACTGTGGGAAGAACCATCCATCCGACAAGTGCCGCAGAGCTTCTGGAGCTTGTTTCCGTTGTGGAGAGACTGGTCATATCCGAAGGGATTGTCCACAGTCTGGGGGAGGCGGTTCTGGATCTGGTTCAGGATCGGGTTCTCAGGCTACCGTACAGCAGAGGTCGCAGGGACAGTCTGCTGGGAGTTCTCATTTGAGGCCACGAGCTTCTGGCCAGGTGTTTGCCCTGAGACATGATCAGGCTGTGGAGGAGAATGAGAAAGTCATCGCAGGTACATTTATGCTTTATGGTATACCTGCTCTTGTACTTATTGACACTGGTGCATCTCATTCCTTCATTTCTGCACGTTTTGTTAAGAGGCATAAATTACCATGCATTGCACTAGACGTAGTGATGTCTGTTTCTACTCCGACGGGCCAATCTGCTTTGGCTAAGCGTCTAGTGATGGGTTGCCCTTTAGAGTTCGAAGGGAACATTCTGTTAGCGAATCTCATGGTCCTGGTGATGGACGACTCTGATTGCATTCTGGGAATAGATGTGCTGACTACCTATCGAGCTTCAGTGGACTGCTATCAGAGATTAGTACGCTTTCATCCGGAAGGGAGTGAGAGTTGGTTTTTCTATGGTGAGGGAGCGCGACCCCCGATGCCTTTGGTATCAGCTTTGAGAGCCTGTCGAGCTCTGGAGTCTGGCGGGGAAGGCTACCTTATCTATGCAGTTGATTTGTCCGCTGAGAGTATTGGGATAGAGAGCATTCCTGTTGTGGATGAATTTCCAGATGTGTTTTCTGATGAGATTCCGGGTTTTCCTCCTGCTAGGGAAGTCGAGTTTGGCATAGAGTTGATGCCGGGTACTTCGCCTATTTCTAGAGCACCGTATCGTCTGGCTCCGTCAGAGATGCGTGAGTTGAAGAATCAGCTACAGGATCTTTTGGACAAGGGGTACATTCGTCCTAGTGTATCTCCTTGGGGAGCTCCTGTTCTCTTCGTGAAGAAGAAGGATGGGTCGATGCGGCTGTGCATTGACTATCGGCAGCTGAATCGAGTCACTGTGAAGAACAAGTATCCGTTGCCTCGTATTGATGACTTGTTTGATCAGCTGCAGGGTACTTCTATTTACTCCAAGATTGACTTGAGATCTGGGTATCATCAGTTGAGAGTCCGTGATCAGGACGTAGCCAAGACTGCATTTCGTACTCGCTATGGGCATTACGAGTTCCTAGTGATGCCATTTGGTTTGACCAATGCGCCGGCTATATTCATGGATCTGATGAACCGTGTCTTCAGGGAGTATTTGGACAAGTTTGTCGTGGTCTTCATTGACGACATCTTGGTGTATTCGCGTAATACGGAAGAGCATGTTTCTCACTTGCGGTTGGTACTGCAGACTCTTCGAGATGACAATTGTACGCCAAACTGAGCAAGTGTGAGTTCTGGATGGATAGAGTGGTTTTTCTTGGCCATATCATATCCAGGGAGGGGATTTCTGTTGATCCAAGCAAGATTGAAGCGGTACTTAATTGGTCGCGTCCGACGACGGTTGCTGAGATCCGTAGTTTTCTGGGTCTAGCAAGGTATTATCGTCGCTTCATTCTGAACTTCTCTCAGTTAGCTCGACCGTTGACGCAGCTTACCCGCAAGGGTGTGGATTTTGAGTGGTCCTCCGAGTGTGAGGAGAATTTCCGTGAGCTTCGACGGCGGTTGACTTCTGCGCCGGTGTTAGCATTACCGTCAGGATCTGGAGGGTATGTAGTTTACACGGATGCTTCTCTTCAGAGGTTAGGTTGTGTCCTGACTCAGAATGGGCATGTGATCGCATACGCTTCTAGACAACTGAAGCTTCACGAGGACAACTACCCAGTCCATGATTTGGAGTTAGCAGCCATTGTGTTTGCTTTGAAGATCTGGCGTCATTATCTGTATGGCGAGAAATTTGAGATCTTCACCGACCATAAGAGTCTCAAGTATTTGTTCACTCAGGCAGAATTGAACATGAGACAGAGACGTTGGATGGACTTGCTTAAGGACTATGATTGCGAGATTAAGTACCATCCGGGAGCTGCTAATCTCACCGCTGATGCTTTGAGTCGCAAGGTGCGACTATCCGCACTTCAGACTTGTTCGATGTCTAGTGCGATCAGTGACTGTTGTACTTCAGGTTATACCTTCAAGCATAAGAAAGGTATGCAGAGTATCCAGATGTTTGCGATATTATCTGAGCCAGCCTTGTACTCGCGGATCTGAGATGCTCAGATGCCTGATTCGAAGACCCAGCGTTTAGCTCGTCTAGCTAACGAGGGTAGCTCGTCTGGATTTCATTATCAGTCAGATGGCTTTCTGTGTTTGTCTGGTAGGCTTGTGATTCCACAGGATGAAGAATTGCGAGAGGAGATTTTATCTCAGGCACATCGCACTAAGTTGAGTATTCATCCTGGGAGCAACAAGATGTACAAGGATCTACGTACTCGTTTCTGGTGGAAGGGAATGAAACGCAGTGTTTATCAGTTTGTTTCCAGATGTTTGGTGTGTCAACAGGTCAAGGCAGAGCACCGACGACCTGGAGGATTGCTTCACAGTCTGCCTATTCCTGAATGGAAATGGGAGTTTATCACTATGGACTTTGTGACCCATTTGCCGGTATCCCCGAGGAACTGTGATGCTATCTGGGTTGTGGTGGACCGACTCACCAAGTCAGCACATTTCATTGCCTATAGCCGAGAGTACTCTGTGGATCGCATGGCACGGATGTACATTCAGGAGATCGTTCGACTTCATGGAGTGCCTGTGAGCATTGTCAGCGATCGGGGCCCCAGGTTTACTTCTAGATTCTGGGGGAGTGTTCAGCGTGCGATGGGTACTACTCTCAGTTTGAGTACAGCCTATCATCCAGAGACTGATGGTCAGTCAGAGCGCACTATCCGTACGTTAGAAGATATGCTTAGAGCGTGCGTCTTGGATTTTGGTTCAGCCTGGCAGGATCATTTGCCGTTGATCGAGTTCGCTTACAACAACAGCTATCACACTAGTATTGGGATGGCACCTTTTGAGGCGTTGTATGGGCGACGTTGTCGTACTCCACTCTTCTGGGAAGAAGTGGGGGAGAGACAGGCTGAGGGACCGGAGTTTATCCAGCAGGCGATAGACATTGTTGATCAGATCAAGAAACGGATTAAGACTGCACAGGATCGTCAGGCCAGCTATGCTAATATCAAGCGTAGGCCTTTGCAGTTCGAGGTCGGGGAGAAAGTGTTTCTGAGAGTGTCACCTTTCCGCAAGATTCTCAGATTTGGCCTTAAGGGCAAGTTGTCTCCCAGATTTATCGGTCCGTTTGAGATCTTGGAGAGTATTGGCGATTTGGCTTATCGAGGCGTTCGATAGTCGTAGCGGACTTGTGCCCAAGTTCTGGAGGCATCGACATCAAAGGGCTAACGACGGACGAAGGTATAGCTTTTGCTTCCTATAAATATTTAGGAGTATGCAATAGCTTAGTTAAGGCTTTTAGAGCACTGTAATGATAGTAGTATCATTTCGCTGTGTAGGCGGACTTTAGGCTTGGACTTAGAGCTGGTAGTGCCTACCTGGTATTTGAGGTACGAAAGTACTGTTCGAGATATCCTGACTGAGTATGCATGTATTATGCGACCGCATGATTTATATGCCATGATATTATGCTGCATTCATTTGCATCTTGCTGTATCTCCTTCGAGATGTCTGTTAGTAGGGTTGTACCCTATCCTGTTAGTGGATGGACTTCCATCGATTTGGGTCCGGTGTTTCCACGGTTATCTCGGTATGGGAGCCACCTCCTGAAGCGATGGCACAGCGTGCTACATACCAGGGCCCGGTCTGTCTCTGTTATCTGATCCTTGACCTCGAGTCTATAGGGAGTTCACTTTGCATGCATGTATACTCATACTCTCGCACTGAGCGTTTTATGCTCACGTCTCGTACTCTGTATTTTCTGGACACCCTATTCCATGGGGCAGGTTTGCGATTGGACGAGGAGGGTGGATCCAGGAGGGGCTAGTCAGTGGTTGGCCAGCTGGAGCTTCGTCTAGGCCTTATTACTGTTGTTTGGGTTTATACAGCTATTCGATTTGGTTGTATAATATTGGATAATTACAGATTCCTTTTCTTGGGATTGTATAATGTTATTGGTTTCCGCAGTTTTATTCTGATATCTGTTTAATTAAGTTAATTGCATGCATAAGTTCTGTTTAGTAGGTGATCCGGGTAAGGGTCACTACATTTATACTAACACTTCAAATCAATATAAATATCTCTCAAATATGCTCAAAATTATCGCAAGTGCACGAATCAAGTTATATTAAAGTGTACTGAGTACGAGTATCGTCCTCAGGGACTATGTCACAATAATTCAATTACTTTATTCCTCTACCCAAAGTAACGAAATTTTGGTGAAATATTATACTAAAATTATAAATTAATGAGTTCAAATTAAATTAATTGAATTAAAATAAATTAACCACATCAACTTTTAGAGCATAAAAATATACTATGAGAATATTTTGTTGGAATCTCGGTTCACCTTCCACCTAATTGAACTGGACGATTGACATTTACTTTTATACACATAAATTCGACAGGAATTCCTGATATATCGACACTCTCTCTCGAGTTTATACCAATCTAATTTAAGTTAATGAAACATTTAAATCTCTTTAATTATTTATCATTACTGATTGCTTTGCGTTCTTTGAATTCTTACAACTTTCAACCTGGTGGTCTATGGTTATCAACATGTACTAAATATCATATCTCTATGCATATTTTAAGTCCATGAATTGTGTCATTCGTCCTAATCATGAATTTATCTCTAGATAAAAATTCACGACCTATGAATCTATGCTAAAGTTAGCTACTCCTTAACATAGAAAAATAAACCATGATAGAATCAAATAAGATTATAAAGTAAACGCAACTCGTTCAATAAATTCAATCACACAAACGTTTTTCGGGGTTCGGATCCCCTAAATTCCAACAAAAGAAAGTTTAGCTACTATAACTCATAATAAAAATTTATCTAGCAATGTTTTCAACATAAAAATTTAAAGTTTGGAAGAGAAGAAAACTCAAAACAAGCCGAGCGATCTTCCAATCCCTTCACAGCTGTCGTGCCTTGTTCTTCTGCGTGTCGAACCCTCAAAACTTCTGAAAATCTTCTATTTATATTGCCCTCAGAGTCCTTTTCTTCTAAAACACCCGGAATAATAATTTCCAAAATTACGCGAGAGCGCCCGAGCAGTAGAAATTTGCAGCTCGGGCGCTGAGAATACCGAGATTAAATGCAAACAAAACGAGATTAAAACGAACAAATTGACACAAAAAAATGCAAAACACAAAAACAATCATGCAATAAAACACGCGAAAATGAATCCTAACAGTACTCAAGCTAGAATAGTTGCTTGAGTAGTCCAAAAAAAACCACATCCTTTATGCCTATTTGCTTATGTGCTTATGTGATGATTTATGTGTTTAATCCTTGCTAGATTAGCTTGTATGTTTTTTTGGCTATGATTTAATGCTACTAAATGTTGTAACATTCATATTGAGCCAACTATTCCTTAAGATTTTGAAAGGCAGATTCGCCAAAAGAGTACGAACGTTTGGACTTATATCAAGAAACATATGGAGATTGATCGACTCCTAAGCTAGAAGTTCTATTTAGTGGGCCAAAGTCCGGGAATAAGAACTCAACGCCACCTCGATTGGGAGAGTAGGTGGGAGAGTGGTTGTGTTCTTATTCCCCGGGATCCCAAGAACCGATATATAACTTGATAGCAGATTTTTAAATCATGCATTGCATTAGATTTTGTTTATGATAGATGCTCTATGTTTTATAAGCCAATGAGAGGTTCATATGGCTATTGTTTTTAATGCTATGCATGTTCATGTTGTTTATACTGGGAATGTAATTCTCACCAGAGATATACGGCTATTGCTTTGTTGTATGTGTGCATGGCAATAGGTGGGGCAGACACGAGTCAGGGACGCCCGTGAAAAAACAAGATCGAGGTAGATGTGGTGACTTCGGGTTAGAGTTGTAGAAGTTGTTGTCAATAATCTTATTTATATTCTCTAGATAAGAGTTTGTATAAGTTTTATGAACTTATCAAGTTTAGTTGTATGTGTTGATCAACGAGAAGCTGGTTGATGTACTAGCATGTAGTGTGATAACAACTTGTAATGTTTGGATCCTTAAACACTTTATGATATTCCATGTTTTCTTCTAGATTTTGAGGTATGGAAGTTGATATACTTGTTATAGAATGTTTGAGGTTCAAAGCAGGGGAAAAACCTTCATTCTTCAGTTTGACATGGAGGAGATTCGAAGAAGCGGCACGCCCGCACCAGACCCAAGGCACGCTCGCGCCTAAGCCTCGCACCATGGTGCCCATGGTGCGAGACAAGGGCGCGCCCACGCCTCCATTTTAAAAAAATATTTTTTTTGATTGCTTCGTACCTTGTTGCCCTGACTTGAATTAACATAGATTATATGTTATGTATTGAGATTAGCACCCGAGGTCCCCACAATGCTGCTGACATTCATTTTCATCTCAAAGAACTCTTTGGTGAGCAAACAATTGTAGTGACCCTGCATGGTATCACCTACTAACTGGCAACTAATAGCATGCATTAAACTTAATACAGCAAAATAACTTAACAGAGTAAGACATGCGGAAACAAAACCATAATTTACATATCAGTTTAGTAACATAATCCATACTTAAATCTGGAGTGATACAACCAAATCGAAATCTTAAACAGTAAACATTATACAGCTATATCGAATCCTGCTGTATAATAAAATCCTCAAGGCTCCTGCTCCCTAGTCCTGCCTTGAACTACCAGCTCCGTCCATCCTGCGACCTGCCCCATGGAATAGGGTGTCCAAGATAACAACTAGGACGTGAGCGCTACGCCTAGTACATAGACATGAGTAAACATATGTATATAATGCATGCAACATGATGACTGGTAAAAGATCATCTGAAAAGTCATGCTCAGAACCGGCGCCATATGAGTGCTGCCACCGCACGGATCAACCTCTGGGTGCAACCACACTCGTCTAGTACACCAGAGTAGACAGACATAAATGCCCCCGCCGTCGCGGTACTCTCAGTGACAGACTATCGAGTATAGAGCTGAGCGGCTCTTATAATCAGGTATAACAAGGTATAGGCTCAACGTGTATATGCACATGACATATGAGTATAGAAAACGGTAAATCATACATCATGCCATATAATAATGCCAAATAAATGCAACATATAAACATGTATACTCGCTGGCAATCTCAGTCAATGTGTACGTACCTCTAGGCTAGTTCAAGTAAAGTAGATCCTAGGTTCCAAGCCTATATTCAAAAGTTCACCGTATCACTACACAAGTTCTATAAGCCTTAACTAAGCTAATAAGTACTCCCAAAACTTAAATCGATTCCCGGACCATACCTTCGTCCGAAGTAAGCCCTTTGAAGACGCTAGTCCCGGATGACTATAACCACAACTTGGTTATTCCAGAACTTCGATTATAACCGATAGGGCCCTCAAGTGTATATCTCACACTATATAACTGAAGAAGGAAACTCGGGAATTCGTAATTGAAAATGAACTCTGAACGGCCCTATTTATAGCCAAATTTCTCGGCCAGGATCGGAACTTCCGATTTCAGGATCGGAGCTTCCGATCCAGCTCATTGTGTGCATGTCTGCCACGCCAGGATCGGAACTTCCAATCTACGATCGGAGCTTCCGATCTGCTCTATGATCGACACTTGTCAAAACTCGCGACTGAGTCATCGATCATTTCTGGCAGCTGGGGATCGGAACTTCCGTTCCAGGATCGGAGCTTCCGTTCCGATCGGAGCTTACTATCCAGGATCGGAGCTTACTATCCGGGTTCGGAACTTACTATCCGGCCCAAAATTAAAAAGCTCAAATTTTACTTCTGAAGTCCAATAACACTCCGAAATTGGTTAAATACCAACCCTTAATCATGTTTAACATATTATTATCTTAAAATAGTATCTGGGTTACTACATTCTCCCCACCTTTAGATATTTCGTCCGCGAAATAACATCTAAAGACAAATCAAGATAACAATATGAAACATCAAACCATGTCTTATTACAACAACGGTAATTACATCTTACATGGTAATCAAAAATACAAAGCAAACAACTCAGGATATTCTGCTCGCATACAACTCTCAGTTTCCCAAGTTGCTTCTTCAACGCCTCGGCGCTGCCACTGTACCATCACAAGTGGTATAGTCTTGTTCCGAAGAACTTTCTCCTTTCTGTCTAGGATACAGATTGGTCGTTCAACAAAAGACAGATCTGGCTCTAGCTGAATATCAGTAGACTGAATCACATGAGATTCATCAGCTATGTACTGTCGAAGCAACGACACATGAAAAACATTGTGTATACTGGAAAGAGATGGCGGTAAAGCCAAACGATAAGCAACATCTCCGATCTTCTCCAGTATCTGGAAAGTCCAAATGTAACGAGGAGACAACTTGCCTTTCACACCGAATCTCATCACCTTCCTGAAAGGTGATACTCGCAGAAAAACATATTCACCAGGCTCAAACTGAAGTGGCCTACGGCGAATATTCGCATAACTGGCTTGTCTATCTTGAGCAACTTTGATCCTATGCTTGATCAAATCTACCTTGTCTACAATCTGCTGCACCAATTCAGGACCCTCGACTTGCCGTTCCCCGACTTCATCCCAGAATAACGGAGTACGACATCGTCGACCATACAATGCCTCGAAAGGTGCCATATCAATACTACGATGATAACTTTTATTGTAGGCAAATTCAATCAAAGGTAACTGATCTTGCCAAGATAAACCAAAGTCCATGACAGAAGAACGTAGCATATCCTCCAGCGTACGAATAGTGCGCTCTGACTGCCCGTCAGTCTCCGGATGATACGCCGTGCTCAAACTCAGAGTGGTACCCAACGCCTGCTGAAAACTACCCCAAAAACGTGAAGTAAATAGTGGATCTCTATCACTGACAATACTCACTGGAATCCCATGTAATCGCAAAATCTCCTGGATATATAAGCGTGCCATGCGATCATAAGAATACTCCCGGTTATAAGGAATGAAATGTGCTGATTTTGTCAAACGGTCAACGACAACCCAGATAGCATCACACTGACGTGAAGTCATAGGCAAGTGGGTAACAAAATCCATAGTCACGTGCTCCCACTTCCATTCAGGAATCTCAAGATTCTGTAGTAATCCACCTGGTCGTCGATGTTCAGCCTTGACCTGTTGACAAACCAAACATCTCGAAACAAATTGATACACACTTCGCTTCATCCCCTTCCACCAGAATCTAGTTCGCAAGTCCTTATACATTTTCATACTTCCAGGATGAACTGATAATCGACTCCTGTGAGCTTGAGATAGAATATCATTCCTGAGCTCCGCAACATTAGGTACAACCACTCTATTGGATAGACACAATAAACCATCTGCCTGAAAATGGAATCCAGATGTATTAACTCCATTGGCTAGACGTGCCAATCGCTGAGTCTTAACATCAGATATCTGAGCATCTCTGATCCGAGAATACAATGCTGGCTCAGATAGAATAGTATACAAACGAATCACATTCCTCCCTTTCTTGTGCTTGAGCGTAAAACTTAATGAACAACACTCTTGAATCATATGAGATATTTCATTAGTTTGAAGTGCAGACAGTCTCACTTGCCGACTCAAGGCATCAGCAGTAAGATTAGCAGAACCTGGATGATATTTGATTTCACAATCATAATCCTTCAGGAGATCCATCCAGCGTCTCTGTCGCATATTCAACTCTGCCTGAGTGAATAAATACTTCAAACTCTTGTGATCCATAAATATCTCAAATTTCTCGCCATAAAGATAATGTCTCCAAATCTTGAGCGCAAATACAATGGCGGCTAACTCGAGATCATGCACTGGATAGATATTCTCATGCGTCTTCAACTGTCGAGAAGCATAGGCAATAACATGTCCATGCTGTGTCAACACACATCCCAACCCCTGACCAGAGGCATCAGTATAAACAACATAACCTTTTGATCCAGAAGGTAGAGCTAGCACAGGTGCAGTAGTAAGACGTCTACGCAGCTCGTGAAACGACTCCTCACAATCCGAGGACCAAATGAAGGTAACATCTTTCCGAGTAAGCTGAGTCAAAGGCCTGGCCAACTGTGAAAAATTCTCGATGAACCGACGGTAATATCCCGCTAGACCCAAGAAACTACGAATCTCAGCAACCGTTGTCGGACGAGACCAGTTCAGCACTACCTCTATCTTACTAGGATCAACAGATATTCCTTCATTAGAAATCACATGACCGAGAAACACTACCCGATCAAGCCAGAATTCACACTTGCTCAATTTCGCATATAGCTGCTTATCTCGTAACGTCTGTAGAACAATCCTCAAATGTTGTGCATGCTCATCCTTGTCATGAGAATAGACAAGAATATCATCTATGAAGACGATGACAAATCTATCCAGATAATCTCGAAATACCTGATTCATTAGATTCATAAAGACTGCCGGTGCATTCGTCAAACCGAATGGCATTACCAGAAACTCATAATGCCCGTATCAGGTCCAGAAAGCAGTCGTAGATATATCTGAGTCTTGTACCCGCATCTGATGGTATCCAGATCTCAGATCTATCTTCGAATAAACAGAAGTACCCTGTAGTTGATCGAACAGATCATCAATCCGTGGCAAAGGATACTTATTCTTGATGGTGACACGATTCAACTGCCTGTAATCAATACATAATCGCATCGATCCATCATTTTTCTTGACAAACAAAACAGGTGCTCCCCACGGAGAAACACTCGGACGAATATATCTCTTATCAAGCAGTTCTTGCAACTGCTGTTTCAATTCCCTCATCTCTGACGGTGCCAGACGATAAGGTGCTCGGGATATAGGCGTAGTTCCTGGTACTAGATCAATACCAAATTCAACCTCTCGAACCGGAGGAAAACCAGGAATCTCATCAGGGAATACGTCAGGAAACTCGCTAAAAACCGGTAGCTGATCAATACCCGTACTACTCATGGACATATCAACTGCATAGATGAGGTAGCCCTCCCCACCTGACTCCAAGACATGACATGCCTTCAGAGCCGAAACAAGTGGCATCGGAGGTCGCGCACCCTCACCATAAAAGTACCAGCTATCACCCTCAACGGGATGAAACTGCACCAGACGCTGATAACAATCCACAGTAGCGTGATACAAAGTCAGCATATCTATTCCCAAAATACAATCAAAATCCGTCATCGCTGATATCATCAAATTAGCCGATAACACATTACCCTCAAATTCCAGAAGGCAACCCATCACTAGACGCTTAGTTACTACCTCCTGCTCCAACGGAGTAGATACAAATAAATCCATATCTAATGATACGTAAGGTAATCTATGTCTCTTAACGAAGCGACTAGAAATAAAGGATTGCGATGCTCCAGTATCAATTAATACAAGTGCGGGAATACAACATAACAAGAAGTTACCTGCCAACATGCGATCGCTTCCTTCCGTAGCCTACTCCTGAGATAGAGCAAACACCTGCCCTTGAGTCTGGGGATGATAACCAGAAGAACTCTGTGGTGCTAGCTGCTGACGTGGAACAATAGAAGCCTGAGATCCAACCTGTGATCCCGATCCACTAGCAGAACCCATACGCTGAGGACAATCTCTCCGCAGATGTCCCTGCTGACCACAAATATAACACGCCCCAGTAGATCTCCGACATGAAGCTGCAGGATGCTTCCCACCACAGTGGCTACAAAACTCCTCCTTCTTCTTCTTCTTCCCAAAGCGGAAAGTACCTCGTGAACCATGAGAACCAGACGAAGTAGTAGGAGTAGAAGAAGACGTAGGTACAGATGACACAACAGATTGAGCTCGAGGCTCAATAAATCCACTAAGCTGTGCTGACATCATCAACTGTCCACGCCTGTTGCTGGTCTCCACAAGACGGCAATGGTTCACCAAAGTCTCATAAGACACCAGGTCATCACAGACGACAACCTGAGAGTAGATATCTTGGTTCAGGCCTTGCAGAAAGATATCATACTTCGACGCATCACTCGCATTGATATGAGGACTGAAAGGTAACAGATCAATAAATCACTGCTGATACTAATCAATAGTCATTGATCCTTGCCTCAAAGTAAGCAACTCCATAGATCGTGCTTGGCGAACAGCCGGAGGAAAATATAATTTCTGAAACTCTCGACAGAAATCCCCCCAAGTCACCTGTCCTCTCTCAGTACGTTCCTGAGCAACCTTGGCATCCCACCAAAAACGTGCTCTATCCTCTAGAACGAATTCTAGAACTTCCAGTTTCTGCTCCTCAGTACACTCGAAAGCCCGGAACGTGCTCTCAAGTTTAGACATCCAGCTTCTAGCTTGTTCAGGATTCTCACCTCCTACTAAGGGTTTCGGTCCTACCTGCATAAACTTATTAATAGTATAGAGACGTCGACCCTCATGAGGACGATGTTGATCATCCTGATGATGATGGCGACGATGATGATGACCACTTCCCTGGCCAACACTACCGTGACTCTCGTCAGCCATATCCTGAAAAGAATTGCACATTAAAATCCCAAATGCGCAAGAATTACTCAAGACTAAACTAAATCCCAAGTACTAATCCCAAAATCTATGCATGCTCTGATACCAAAAATGTAGTGACCCTGCATGGTATCACCTACTAACTGGCAACGAATAGCATGCATTAAACTTAATACAGCAAAATAACTTAACAGAGTAAGACATGCGGAAACAAAACCATAATTTACATATCAGCTTAGTAACATAATCCAGACTTAAATCTGGAGTGATACAACCAAATCAAAATCTTAAACAGTAAACATTATACAGCTATATCGAATCCTGCTGTATAATAAAATCCTCAAGGCTCCTGCTCCCTAGTCCTGCCTTGAACTACCAGCTCCGTCCATCCTGCGACCTGCCCCATGGAATAAGGTGTCCAAGATAACAACTAGGACGTGAGCGCTACGCCCAGTACATAGACATGAGTAAACATATGTATATAATGCATGCAACATGATGACTGGTAAAAGATCATCTGAAAAGTCATGCTCAGAACCGGCGCCATATGAGTGTTGCCACCGCACGGATCAACCTCTGGGTGCAACCACACTCGTCTAGTACACCAGAGTAGACAGACATAAATGCCCCCGCCGTCGCGGTACTATCAGTGACAGACTATCGAGTATAGAGCTGAGCAGCTCTTATAATCAGGTATAACAAGGTATAGGCTCAACGTGTATATGCACATGACATATGAGTATAGAAAACGGTAAATCATACATCATGCCATATAATAATTCCAAATAAATGCAACATATAAACATGTATACTCGCTGGCAATCTCAGTCAATGTGTACGTACCTCTAGGCTAGTTCAAGTAAAGTAGATCCTAGGTTCCAAGCCTATATTCAAAAGTTCACCGTATCACTACACAAGTTCTATAAGCCTTAACTAAGCTAATAAGTACTCCCAAAACTTAAATCGATTCCCGGACCATACCTTCGTCCGAAGTAAGCCCTTTGAAGACGCTAGTCCCGGATGACTATAACCACAACTTGGTTATTCTAGAACTTCGATTATAACCGATAGGGCCCTCAAGTGTATATCTCACACTATATAACTGAAGAAGGAAACTCGAAAATTCGTAATTGAAAATGAACTCTGAACGGCCCTATTTATAGCCAAATTTCTCGGCCAGGATCGGAACTTCCGATTTCAGGATCGGAGCTTCCGATCCAGCTCATTGCATGCATGTCTGCCACGCCAGGATCGGAACTTCCGATCTGCTCTATGATCGACACTTGTCAAAACTCGCGACTGAGTCATCGATCATTTCTGGCAGCTGGGGATCGGAACTTCTGTTCCAGGATCGGAGCTTCCGTTCCGATCGGAGCTTACTATCCAGGATCGGAGCTTACTATCCGGGATCGGAACTTACTATACGGCCCAAAATTAAAAAGCTCAAATTTTACTTCTGAAGTCCAATAACACTCCAAAATTGGTTAAATACCAACCCTTAATCATGTTTAACATATTATTATCTTAAAATAGTATCTGGGTTACTACAACAATCCTCCTTAGACATGCGACAGTCAAGAAGCTGATCACTTTGCACATGAAATATGGGTCATCGGTCCATGAGCATGGTGTGAGGATGATTGGGCTTGTGGAGAAGCTCGTTGGCATGGATCTTGTGTTGCCAGCCAAGTTGACCATGGACATGTTGATCTTGTCACTACCGATCTCGTTTGATTATTTTGTGTTGAACTTCAACATGAACAAGATGGAACCGACCCTTGAAGAGTTGGTTAACATGCTTGTTACGTATGAATCCACAATCAAGAAAGAGAATCCGGTTCTTTATGTGGGTTCTTCATCTGGTGCAGAGAAAAGACCACGTGGGAAAGGAAATAAGCGTTCTGTTCCTCCTCCCAAGAAGAACGTGCCCTTAAAAAGGCAAGCTCCGAGTCTCGTTGTGGCAGCCACACCAGTTAAGGCTAACAAGATGATATGAATCTAGAAGTCTATCGAAGATTCATATTGTTCCAAGATTTTTTTTTATAATTTTCCATCGAGATTAGAAGGAATTGAGATCCATAACAATCAAGTTGGGGAGCAAGGGAGCCAAGTTGGAATGCATGGAGCTCGAGGTGGAGGACTAAAATTTATTGGCAACTCTAAAGAGATCAAAATCCAATATCCACCATTTAGAATGTAGTTTAGGATGTTATAAAGCTACATTTACAATTTTATCCCGATCTGACAGCTAGAACTTGAGATATGAATTTTTCACGAATTATGCACAATTTGGAACAGTTTTAGCGTCTAAGCTCCAGTTCCAAGAGCCTAGGCACTAGTTTGGGATTTTCACACACTCGACGTGTGGTGTGTTTTTGTATTTTTTAGTATTTTTTATTATTTTGAGTATTCTAAGCCTTTAAGGAAACTTTTAGATGATATTGTTAAGATATATTTTAAATTATCTTGTGATATCTTTTACTATTTGGTAGTTGTATTATAAATACAACAAAAGACATTCATTATTGAATAGAATTCAGATTTTGATTATAGAATAAAAATTATGGAAATTGATTTTATCAATTATAATTCTTTCTAGAATTATGTCAAAGTTTTGCTTTGTTTATCAAATCAAACTTATCAAAGTTTCATAAACTTTGTGGCGTTTATCGAATGTTCTTATTCGTGGATTTTCATAAACAAGTTTTTTGAAGGTTTCGTTGAGATCGATTGTTTATCTCGTGATTATCTGTTTCTAGTTTTATTGTAAACTAGAGGTGGATATCCGAAAACATACTTGTGTCAAAATATCGGGGCAACATTATTGAGTCTTTTTGTTATTCAATTGAGGGTACGATTTTCTATAATCGTGTTTGTCTTTCATGACATCCAAGATTCTTATCACAAGATTAGTGACGTCTGTCATTATTGCAAGAAGCCTGGACATTGGAGGCGTAACTGCAAGGAATATCTTGACCATAATGATTTTGGAAAGGGTATGTTCTACATTGAAGTAAACATTTCAATTAAATCTTCTTCTTGGGTATTGGATATCGGATGTGGCTCATATCTCTGTAATGATTTGCAGGTGATGGCAAGAAGTAAGAGGCTTAGGGAAGGTGAGACCTTCTTGAGGATAGTCAATGGGGCAAGAGTTGCTGCCAAAGCCGTGGGAGATGTTTACTTATTTTTTAACACTGATTTTAAATTAGTATTGAGAGATGTTTTGTTTGTACCGGATTTGGTGAAAAACATTGTTTCCATTTCTATGCTTGATAAGATGGATATTCTTGTTCATTTGGCAAAGGTGTTTGCAATATTTACAAGAATGAATGTTTAATTGATACAGGCGAATTGGAAAATGATCTCTATAATTTAAAATTAAAAGATATTCCATTGAATAATGTCAAAGAAATATCAACAACACACAAGCGAAAACAAGATACTCTGAATCCGGCATACTTGTGGCATGCTCGATTAGGTCGTATTTCCCTAATAAGGATGAACAAACTAGTGGGAGAAGGCATGTTTGATATGTCTAATATTAATTCTTTTACTACTTGTGAACCCTGTCTAAAAGGAAAGATGACCAAAATTCCCTTTAAGGGCCAAGTGGAGCGAGCCAAAGGACTGTTGGATTTGATCCATACAGATGTGTGCGGTCCACTTAGCATCACCACTAAGCATGGACATTCTTACTTCATCACCTTTACCGATGATTTTTCTAGGTATGGGTATGTGTATTTGATGAAATACAAATCTGAAGTTTTTGAAAGGTTCAAAGAATTCAGAAATGAAGTAGAGAAACAATTGGGACGAAGCATCAAGACACTTCGATCGGATCGAGGTGGCGAGTACTTGAGTGTTGAATTCCAAGAGTATCTTAGAGAGAATGGGATTCTCTCACAGTGGACTCCGCCTGCTGCACCTCAGTTGAATCGTGTTTCAGAACGTCATAACCGGACTTTTATGGACATGTTTCGGTCTATGATGGGGTTTACAGAGTTGCCGCCATCCTTTTGGGGATATGCGCTTGAAACAGCGGCACTGTTGTTGAACAATGTCCATTCAAATGCAGTTGATAAGACACCATATAAGATATGGATGGGAAGCCTCCTAAGTATTCTTATCTTATAATATGGTGGTGCCCTGCTTATGTGAAGCAGACAATGGGAGATAAATTGGATGATCGATCCATTTTATGCTACTTCGTGGGATATCCAAGGAATTCGGTTGGATATTATTTCTATCATCCCAAAGAAACAAAGGTGTTTGTTTCTAGGAATGCAACCTTCTTGGAGAAGGAATTTCTATTGGATAGAAAATGGGAGATGATAGAACTCGAAGAGGTTCGAGAAACACCCAAGATTGTAGAGCCCATACCCGAACAACCAAGAGAAAAGATACAAGCTCCTAGGAGATCCGATAGGGTCTCGAGACCACCTATGAGGTATGATCTACTTCTTGAAGAAGGCCATGATGACCCTTACCATGGATGTGATCCGAGGACCTTCAAGGAAGCGTTATCTGATGTCGATTCATCCAAGTAGCTTGAAGCTATGGAATCTGAGATGAATTCCATGCATTCGAACCAAGTGTGGAATCTTGTAGATCCACCTTAGGGAATTGTTCCTATAGGGTGTAAATGGATTTAAAAGAGGAAACTTGGGGCGGATGGGAAGGTGGTGACCTTCAAGGCGCGATTGGTAGAAAAAGGTTATACTCAAAGACAAGGAGTTGACTTTGAGGAAATTTTTTATCCAGTCGCAATGTTCAAGTCTATAAGGATAATGCTAGCCATAACAGCTTGGTATGACTATGAAATATGGCAGATGGATGTGAAGACGACTTTTCTTAATGGGGATATTAAGGAAGAGATTTACATGTCTCGGCCTGAAGGGTTTACATCTATCGGAAGTGAACATATGGTATGCAAACTTCAGATATCTATTTATGGTATCAAGCAGAGATGGAACCTCATATTTGACGGTACAATCAAAGATTTTGATTTTAATAAGAATCCTGAGGAACCCTGTGTGTATAAGAAGGTCAGTGGGAGTGCTGTGACATTCCTGGTACTTTATGTTGATGACATTCTACTCATTAGGAATTATGTAGTAATGTTGCAATCAACTAAAGTATGGTTAGCGAGTAAGTTCTCGATGCAAGACTAGGGTGAAGCATCTTTTGTATTGGAAATACAAATCTATCGGGATAGATCAAAAATATTGTTTGGTCTCACCCAGTTTACATACATTGATACCATCGTGAAGAGGTTCTCGATGGAAGAGTCCAAGAGAGGACATACCAATGTGTCATGGCATGTCACTATCCAAGTCCACATCTCCCAAGACTGATGCAGAGATAGTGACGATGACACGCATTTCATATGCATCTGCTATTGGTAGTATCATGTATGCGATGATATCTACACATCTTGGCGTGAAATTTGCACTGAGTTTTGCAAGTAGATATCAATCGAACTCCGGTCTTCCACATTGGAAAGCTGTGAAAGACATCCTCAAGTACTTGAGAAGGACTAAGAATGTGTTTTTGGTCCGTGGGGTGGAGAACTAAAATTGAAAGGCTATACCGACTCTAGCTTCCAAAGCGATATCGATGATTCGAAGTCAACCTCTGGGTTTGTATTCATGCTCAATGGTGTTGCTGCCTGTTGGAAGAGTTCCAAGCAAGACAGCAATGCAGATTCCACCATTGAGGCCGAATACATTGATGCATCAGATGTAGCAAAGGAGGGTTGTTGGAAGAAGAATTTCGTCCAAGATTTGGACGTTATTCCTAATGGAATTACTCCAGGTCTCATTAGAAATCTTGTATGACAATCTTTATTTTAATAATATTTGACATTATTTATTTGGCACACATTTATCTATATACGCATGCTAGTTGCATAGATAAAGACCTTGAATATACAAATAGTAGAAAGAATATGAGATGTTCATGTGATGACTATCATGAAACTCATATTTGGAATATTGTATATTCTAAACTGTTCCTAGTCGATTCAGCCGCCAAAAAGAAGGATAAATGTCGCGCGAGCTTGAGACTAGTATTTGTGATGTGAGTACCATGTTTCATTGGTAGAGGACATTGTGATGCCCAAGCATGCAAATAGGTGCTCCTTGTAGAGTGCATTGAACAACCTCCCTAAAGGACTTTCCAACTGGTTCTCACTTATCGAGTGGAAATGTCCTAGTTTATGGTTATACACCATTAGTCCTTATGACCCGAGATAACATGTAGACTCTATATGCTAGAGCTTTGCTACAACATAAATTGTAATTCACCCAAGTATAGGTTGTCTGCAAGTAATATACTCGTGAGTACGAGATCGATCCACGGAGAGGATGTTGTAAGTTTAATTTTAGCAATGATATATTATAGATGGAAATATTATTATAAAACTTCAAATACACAAATTATAAAATTTTCAAGGCTTCAAAGATTCATTGTTGGTTTATTTAAGATTGCTTAACAAAAATAAATTAAAAAAAAACTAAAATAAGAATAAACATAAAAGAACAATTAAATATTTAAACAAATATATCATATAATATAGTTTCCACTATATTAATATCAGATTAACCGATATTTAATACATGGTAACCATAATATATATATAGATGCATAAATATAAACATAAAAGAAAAATTAAATATTTAAACAAGTATATCATATAATATAGTTCCCACTATATTAATATCAGATTAACCGATATTTAATACATGGTACCCATAATATATATATAAATGCATAAATATAAATTGACATAAAAGTAAATGTTAGATCAAATCACAATATATTATTTAGAACAACCGGTATAGTCACGCTACTGTCTAAATAAAATAAATGATTTTTTTATGTTAGTTGCAGAAATTAAATGTTAGTTGCGGAAATATAAATGTTAGTTACGGAAAAGTAAATGTTAGTTGCGAGAAAGTAAATGTTAGCTCAAATCACAATATATTATTTAGAACAACCGACAGAGCCACGCAATTGTCTAAATAATATATATGACTTTATTATAAATTGATACATATATTTATAGTATATAATTATTGTAGTATTTATTGTATCATATTAGATAACAAATCAAGGTAGCCACATTTAAGGTACCAAGTATTTGATGTAAATAGATAACAATAAATCATCCAAATTATACCTACAAATAAAGATCAATTAGTAAAACAAAATAAAAATAGAAAATGGAAGAATATACAAAATATAAACAATCTTACTTGACCAACAATGAAACCTTTTCACCTTGACATAAAATGATTTAGCTTTCCATGAACATAAGACTCAATTGTAAGGATAAAAGAAATTTCATACTTAAACTTGGAGAAATATGCACACTCAAACTCTTATTCTTACACACACGATATTTATTTTACAAGTGAGGAATTTCTCTTCATTTTTGCATACTTCAAAACTTATACAACACATCTATTTATAGGCCAAATGAGATCAAGAGTCCAAGACTCATTAAATGTGGAATAGTAAAGTTGGTGGGTGCTTGTCTCCTTGAATGTCAATACCAATATCCAACTTTAATTGGCTTGTTGATGCCTTAGACCACCGATTCAGCCTTTCTATTCAACATAGATCACGTAGGAAATTTTGTGTAGATATGTTTGGACATATAATTCACCTCTTTTGGGTAAAAGGTGAAATAGTTATAATATTTTTACTAAAAGCTGGTCATAGTAAAAGTAAATCTGTCTCTTTTTTTATTTTTGATAATTTGATCATCTTAATGAGGTTTCTGGAATTTCTTGTCTTCTACAAAGTTGAAGATTCCTCTTTTGTGATTCTAAAAGATTTGAGATTACTCCAATATGTGAAAGAGTGGGTGCCCAGTGAGCCAACTTGTGGCTATGGGCTTTGATGACTCTTTGTACAAACGATCTTTTGTTTAATATAATTTACACTTTTATTAATGGCAATGACTTTATCTTTCTTCATATTGTTATATTGTGATATACTATTGTTGTTTTGATAAAGACCTTGAATATACTATAGTGTATGTAAGATGTGGTAGAACATGGGGATGTCTATCATGAAATACATCTTATAGTCACTGTATATTCTAAACTGTTCCTAGTCAATTGAGCCGTCCGATAATAAGGATAAGGATCGCTCGAGTTTGAGACTAGCATTTGCGATGCGGAGTACCACGTTTCATTGGTAGGGAACATGGAGATGTTCGAAGCATGCAAATGGATATTCATAGGATGAATAATCGAACTACCCTATCCGGACTTTCCAAGTGGTTATCACTTATCGAGTGGATAAAGTCCGCGGTTTTGGTTGTACACCATTAGTCCTTACTACTTGAAATATCATGGAGACTCTATATGCTACTACTGTGCTTTGACTCGTTTACCGACTCTATGGGGGTCATCAGGTGTCGGGATTGGGTACAGTTACAACACATATAGGAGTCGATGCATTGTTGTCAAGGATTCACCACATACTTGCGAGTGTGGATATCCTATGCGATCTGAGGAGATATTAGTATGACGAATCTCTGGCCATAGTACTTGATGTGATTTAAGAAATGGTTTCTTAGTAGCACATGCGATGTCACTAATTTGATCTTCAAGATGTATTGCATAGTTGTCGAATCTTGAGCGACTCTCGATATACCAATGGTTGTTGATTCGATCGGGATATATGGATGAAGGGACCGTACTGTACGCGAACCAAAATCTACTGGTTCTTGTAGGCACTATCAGTGATACCTAGGGAATCATGGGGCGATGTTGCTAGGCGCTTTACCATGATTCGTTGGGCAAGTCGGAAATCGTTGTTCCGAGTCACAAGGAGTTGTGAGCCCACGGCTAGCTGTATCCCTGAACCATTGAGGGTCACACAGTGTAATGGAGTTTTAATCCCCGTTGAGATAGTTAAATTTAAAGAGTTAAATTTAATGAATAAAGAAGTTGGACTTCTTAAATAAGAGTAAGGGAGTAGGATTTCCTAAAATGACATAGGGATGTACATTTTTGGAAACCACTGAATTCGGATTCAGGAAAATTTATCTTGACTTTAAAATGTGCAGAAATGGTTTCTTTGCACATTGGTAAAATCGGTTTATCAATCGGAGTCACGATGAATTTTATATTAATTTCTGAACATGCGGGCTTTGCTTGTCGGGCCTCAACTTATGACTAATGGGCCCTAAGGTGTTAGTGGCCTGCATTATAAATAAGTTATTACAGTACAGAAATTACACACAACTGGTCATAATTTTGAGAGCAAAATTTCGAAAACCCTAGCCTCCTCTCTCTCAAATATTTCGGCCGCCCCTTCCCTTCTCTGCGTGAGAAATTCCGGTCTGTGATTTTGAATTGCAGTCTGGAATAGCGAATCAAATTCGTTTATTCTCTTCGTAGAAAACTTCTGATAGATTTTCTAGTGCAATCTATCAGAGGGATTAAACCTCCATTCGTGGACCTGATTGAAGGAGTTCATCGGTTCCAGGGAGAGACAACAAGAGCAGAGAAATCTGTTGGAGTCCAATAATCTCGATTTGAGATTGAAGGTAAAATTTAATAATTGTTATTTAAATTTTACACACACTTATAATTTAATCGTTGAACGGTTGATACCCACAATATGGAATTGTTCCATAATAAAATTTTTAAACTTCCGCTGCACCGGGTATCAATCGTGATTGATCTGAACGCCAGTTTTCCAACAGTGGTATCAGAGCCAGGTTGCTCAGATCAAACGATTAAATTAATCGATTGTACAAAAATTTTTGAGTCTCGGTTTTTGAAACAAAATAAATATTTTTAAATAAAAAAAATTTTTCAGGGCAAAACCCGGGCAGCGATTGGATCGCTGCCCGGTGGGGCAGCAATTGTTGCTGCCCCGGGCGGCGCACGGCGCCGCCCAAAGGGGGCGCACGGCGCCGCCCACGGCGGCGCACGGCGTCGCCCAGGGCGGCGCACGGCGTCGCCCAGGGCGGCGCACGGCACCGCCCATGGCGGCGCCAGGCGCCGCTAGGGCAGCAACTGTTGCTGCCCTAAAGGGGCAGCCGGGCTGCCCCGGCCCGCGCCCACGGGTGCGGGCCGGCCCGGGAGTGTCCCGGGCGGCCCGCGGGAAAAATTAAATTTTTATTTAAAATTAATTTTAATGTGTTAAAATTTTATTTTTGGTCCGGTCAAAAATTGTTTTTGATTGGTTCACGAGATTTCGGATCGAATTGTTCGAGTCCGTAAACTTTAAAATTGATTTTTGGATAAATTTGAATTTTTGGAAAATTTTAATATTTTATCCTTAAATTGAATTTTGAAATCAATTATTTTTGGTACAATTGATGATAAGATTTGATCTTATAAATATATTGAGTAAAATATGATTTTATCCATAAAATTGGATTTTGTAGATAAAATATGATTTTATTTGATAAAGAGATAAAATATGATTTTATATGTAAAATGAGATTTTATATATAAAATATGATTTTATCATGTTTAAATTTGAATTGCCACTGCATGTTATCCAATAAATTAATTTTGAATTAAATGTTATTGAATAAGGATGATCGATTGCCATGACCAATTTTGTAGGTGTATGTTAGGAATTTACATTTGGTTTTATTGTTGTTGGTTTTATTAATGGGCCTGGTTTATGGCCCAGTATGAATGTCATATGTAATAAAAGTGGGCTTGGTTTATGGCCCGTTCCCACCCCTAAAAATGTATCCCTACTTGTCATTGTTATTTATTGTAAATACATTAGATTTAGTGGGAGATCAAGATTTGAAGATGGTGTGCCCAGCAGACAATAAAGACAGAAGAAATGTAAATTGGAAGCACATGTAATAGGATTGCATTGCATACTGCATATTACCTAGGATTGGACTAAGACTCGTGATTGGCAACCACGGGTCAATTAGAAATGGAATCGATCATCCTATATAATATATGATATTATGATTGTATGCATGTTTTAGAGATAATTGCGTGAATCCGGCAAGCATGCAATAATTTGAAATTGATGAGACAAATTTTTATAATTAAAAATCCCTCATTTTAAATATGATTTAAAATTGATATCAAGATAAATAAAGGAAATTTAAATTTGTTTAAATATTCCTACCTTCCATCAACGGTCAATGTATGTGATGCTACCCGCGGATACGGTCCGGCTCATATTATTGGGGGGGCCCGTCCGTCGAAAAGCTGTACATTGGATCGACACATGTTGTAAGTTGGGTGGAACTCCCATGGGATCGGCTCATATTATTGGGGGATCCACATGGCGACCGTCCATCACAACTTAATATTGATGGGTCATCTTGACATGTCACTTTAAACGGCGTCATATTATTGGGCCCTTATTGGACATGAGGTAAACACATGGGGGTTGCTTTGGAAGCAATTGGGCTCTACCTTTTGAGAATTATGGTTGGCTGATATTATTCGGGACCATAAGTTTGTCAATTGGACTCCATGTTCTCACTAAGGAAAAAGTTTCCCGTTTTCACTAGAGGGTAGTGAAATCGTTAAAATAGTGGGAGTGAGATTCATAAAATTAAATTCGCCTATTTTATGTCTTAGTAAATTGCTTAAACAATCATTGATATATGTCTGTTTTTCTTTTCAGTATTTCATACAATGAATTCGCGTAATCCATTATTCTCGATCCTCGAACAAAACAAGTTAACTGGCGCAAACTATACGGAATGGTTCCGGAAGTTGAAGATTGTCTTGACTTCGGAGAAGATGCTCTACGTGTTAGAGAAATCACCTCCGAAGGAAGCACCAGCTGACGTAAGTCCGAAGGAATTGGCCAAACTTGATGCATGGTGGGACCATGACATCAAGACCAAATGCTATATGCAAGCCTCGATGTCTGATGAACTCCAGAGGCGATTTGAAGACACCGTGAATGCTGCTGACATTCACGCTCAACTCAAGGAACTTTTTGGGGCTCAATCGAGGGCTGAAAGGTTCGCTACAGTTAAGGAGCTAATGACGTGTCGCATGCGTGAAGGGACTTCGGTCCGTGATCATGGGGTACGAGTGATTTGGCTCATACAAAAGTTAGCGACCCTTGATTTGGTGTTGGAGCATGAACTCAACGTGGATTTACTGCTTCTGTCTCTTCCTTCTTCGTTTGACGGATTTGTGGTAAATTTTAATATGAACAAGATAGAGGCCACCCTTGAAGAGATGGTCAATATGCTTGTGACATATGAATCCACACTAAAGAAGGATAAACCAGCTTTCTTGGTGGGCTCCTCATCTTCTACTAAGAAGGGGCCAAGTACGAAGGGCAAGAAACGTTCTGCCCCACCCAAGAAAGTCGAGCCCGAGAAGAAGCACAAGACAAAGGCTTCAAACAATGGAAAATCCAAGGATGTTTGCCATTACTGCAAGAAGCCCGGTCATTGGAAGCGCAACTGCAAGGAATATCTAGAGCAGTTGGGAACTGCAAAGGGTATGTTCTATATTGAAATAAACATTTCACTTAATACTACTTCTTGGGTATTGGATACCGGATGTGGATCTCACATTTGCAATGATTTGCAGGTGATGACAAGAAGTCGCAGGCTTAGAATGCGTGAGACCCAGCTGAGGCTCGGGAATGGTTCCAGAGTTGAAGCTACAGCCATTGGAGATGTTTGTTTAATTTTGCAGAACGGTTTTAAGTTATTTTTAAGAGATGTTTTATTTGTTCCGGATTTAATTAAAAACATTATTTCTGTTTCTATGCTAGATAGAGATGGTTATTCTTGCAATTTTGTGAATGGGATTTGCAATATTTACAAGAATGAATGTTTGATTGGAAATGGACAACTTGAAAACGATCTATACAACTTAAAACTAAAAGACGTTCCAATAAATTATATTGATAAACCGGCGACAACAAACAAAAGGAAAATCGATAGTCAAAACCCGGCAAACCTTTGGCACGCTAGACTAGGTCATATTTCCTCAAGGAGGATGAACAAGCTAGTGGGAGAGGGCATTTTTGATATGTCTGATATTAACTCTCTACCTACTTATGAATCCTGCCTAAAAGGGAAAATGACTAAATCTCCTTTTAAGGGAAAACCTGAGCGTAGTCAAAATCTGTTGGATTTGATCCATACAGATGTTTGTGGACCATTTAGAGTTGGGACTCAATATGGCCACACCTACTTCATTACCTTTACTGACGATTATTCAAGGTATGGGTATTTATATTTAATGAAATATAAGTCTGAAGCATTTGAAAAGTTCAAAGAATTCAAGGCTGAAGTAGAAAACAAGCTAGGTAAAAGTATTAAAGCACTTCGATCGGATCGAGGTGGAGAATACTTAAGTACCGAGTTTTTGGACTATCTAAAAGAGAATGGGATTCTCTCTCAGTGGACTCCTCCTATGACACCACAGCTGAATGGTGTATCGGAGCGTCGTAATCGAACTTTATTGGACATGGTTCGATCCATGATGAGCTTCACTGAGCTTCCACCTTCGTTTTGGGGCTATGCGCTTGAAACGGCGGTATTGTTGTTGAACAACGTCCACACTAAAGCAGTGGACAAAACACCATACGAGTTATGGAATGGCAAAGCTCCTAAGTATTCGTACTTGAGGATTTGGGGATGTCCTGCTTACGTGAAGCGGACAGTGGGAGATAAGTTGGATAGTCGATACAGCTTATGTTATTTTGTAGGGTATCCGAAGAATTCAATCGGATATTATTTCTATTATCCTGCTGAAACAAAAGTGTTTGTTTCTAGGAATGCCACCTTCTTGGAGAAGGAGTTCTTATTGGATAAGAAAGGCGAGATGATGGAACTCGAAGAAGTTCGAGAAGAACCCGAAATACAAAATAACGATCCTACGCCTCAGGAACCATTACTAGACACGCCTGAACCTAGAAGATCCGAGAGGACTTCTAGACCTCCTGTTCGATATGGTCTTCTTCTTGAAGGGGATCAAGATGAACCCGACATTGGATGTGATCCAAGAAACTTCAAGGAAGCAATTTCTGATGCGGATTCAAATTTATGGCTTGAAGCTATGCAGTCTGAATTGGATTCAATGCATACAAACCAAGTTTGGTCTTTAGTAGATCCTCTTGATGGAATTGTTCCAATAGGGTGTAAATGGATCTACAAGAGAAAGCTTGGGCCTGATGGTAAGGTATTGACCTACAAGGCGCGATTGGTGGCGAAAGGTTACACTCAAAGACAAGGAGTTGACTATGATGAAACCTTTTCACCAGTTGCAATGTTCAAGTCCATAAGAATCCTTATTGCCATAGCTGCATGGTATGACTATGAGATATGGCAAATGGATGTGAAGACTGCTTTTCTTAATGGAGACATTAAGGAAGAAATCTATATGAAGCAGCCAGAGGGGTTCACATCCATGGGAAGCGAGCATAAGGTATGCAAGCTTCAGAGATCAATTTATGGTCTAAAACAAGCATCAAGAAGTTGGAACCAGAAATTTGATGAAACAATAAAAGATTTTGGTTTCATCAAGAACCCGGAGGAACCGTGCGTGTACAAGAAAGTAGTTAAGGATGCTGTGACATTCTTAGTACTTTATGTTGATGACATCCTACTCATTGGGAATGATGTAGGGATGTTACAGTCAACAAAGATATGGTTATCAGGTAGATTCTCGATGAAGGATTTGGGTGAGGCATCCTACATTCTTGGGATACAGATCTATAGAGATAGATCTAAGAGAATGATAGGACTCACTCAATCAACCTACATCGACACCATATTGAAACGGTTTTCAATGGATGGGTCCAAGAGAGGACATCTACCCATGTGTCATGGAGTTTCTTTATCCAAGTCTATGTGTCCCAAGACTGATGCAGAGATAGAGAATATGACACATGTACCATATGCGTCAGCTATAGGTAGTATCATGTATGGGATAATATCTACCAGACCGGATGTAGCATTTGCTCTGAGTGTCACGAGCAGATATCAAGCTAATCCCGGTCAAATGCATTGGAAAGCCGTGAAGGACATTCTTAAGTACTTACGAAGGACTAAGAATATGTTCATGGTATATGGAGGACGAGATCTGAAATTGGAAGGCTATACCGACTCTAGCTTCCAAAGTGACGTGGATGACTCGAAGTCAACCTCTGGATTTGTGTTCATGCTCAATGGCGGTGCTGTCTTTTGGAAGAGTTCCAAGCAGGACACCACAGCGGATTCCACCACTGAGGCTGAATACATTGCAGCATCAGCTGCTGCTAAAGAGGCCGTTTGGATGAGGAAGTTCGTCCAAGAGTTGGGCGTCATTCCTGAACTTGTTGGTCCAGTCCCGGTGTACTGTGACAACACGGGTGCCGTTGCTCAAGCAAAGGAACCAAGGTCTCATCAAAGATCCAAACACGTACTGAGGAAATACCACATCATCCGGGAGATTGTGGAAAGAGGAGACATCACTGTCGAACGAGTGGCCTCTGCAGACAATATCGTTGATCCGCTTACTAAGCCCTTGCCAGGACCATTGTTTGACAAACATCGCGAAGCAATGGGTCTACGTAGTATGACTAGTTGGATATAGGGCAAGTAGGAGATTGAAAGAGTGGGTGCCCAGTGAGCCAACTTGTGGCTATGGGCTTTGATGACTCTTTGTACAAACGATCTTTTGTTTAATATAATTTACACTTTTATTAATGGCAATGACTTTATCTTTCTTCATATTGTTATATTGTGATATACTATTGTTGTTTTGATAAAGACCTTGAATATACTATAGTGTATGTAAGATGTGGTAGAACATGGGGATGTCTATCATGAAATACATCTTATAGTCACTGTATATTCTAAACTGTTCCTAGTCAATTGAGCCGTCCGATAATAAGGATAAGGATCGCTCGAGTTTGAGACTAGCATTTGCGATGCGGAGTACCACGTTTCATTGGTAGGGAACATGGAGATGTTCGAAGCATGCAAATGGATATTCATAGGATGAATAATCGAAATACCCTATCCGGACTTTCCAAGTGGTTATCACTTATCGAGTGGATAAAGTCCGCGGTTTTGGTTGTACACCATTAGTCCTTACTACTTGAAACATCATGGAGACTCTATATGCTTGTACTGTGCTTTGACTCGTTTACCGACTCTATGGGGGTCATCAGGTGTCGGGATTGGGTACAGTTACAACACATATAGGAGTCGATGCATTGTTGTCAAGGATTCACCACATACTTGCGAGTGTGGATATCCTATGCGATCTGAGGAGATATTAGTGTGACGAATCTCTGGCCAGAGTACTTGATGTGATTTAAGAAATGGTTTCTTAGTAGCACATGCGATGTCACTAATTTGATCTTCAAGATGTATTGCATAGTTGTCGAATCTTGAGCGACTCTCGATATACCAATGGTTGTTGATTCGATCGGGATATATGGATGAAGGGACCGTACTGTACGCGAACCAAAATCTACTGGTTCTTGTAGGCACTATCAGTGATACCTAGGGAATCATGGGGCGATGTTGCTAGGCGCTTTACCATGATTCGTTGGGCAAGTCGGAAATCGTTGTTCCGAGTCACAAGGAGTTGTGAGCCCACGGCTAGCTGTATCCCTGAACCATTGAGGGTCACACAGTGTAATGGAGTTTTAATCCCCGTTGAGATAGTTAAATTTAAAGAGTTAAATTTAATGAATAAAGAAGTTGGACTTCTTAAATAAGAGTAAGGGAGTAGGATTTCCTAAAATGACATAGGGATGTACATTTTTGGAAACCACTGAATTCGGATTCAGGAAAATTTATCTTGACTTTAAAATGTGCAGAAATGGTTTCTGTGCACATTGGTAAAATCGGTTTATCAATCGGAGTCACGATGAATTTTATATTAATTTCTGAACATGCGGGCTTTGCTTGTCGGGCCTCAACTTATGACTAATGGGCCCTAAGGTGTTAGTGGCCTACATTATAAATAAGTTATTACAGTACAGAAATTACACACAACTGGTCATAATTTTGAGAGCAAAATTTCGAAAACCCTAGCCTCCTCTCTCTCAAATATTTCGGCCGCCCCTTCCCTTCTCTGCGTGAGAAATTCCGGTCTGTGATTTTGAATTGCAGTCTGGAATAGCGAATCAAATTCGTTTATTCTCTTCGTAGAAAACTTCTGATAGATTTTCTAGTGCAATCTATCAGAGGGATTAAACCTCCATTCGTGGACCTGATTGAAGGAGTTCATCGGTTCCAGGGAGAGACAACAAGAGCAGAGAAATCTGTTGGAGTCCAATAATCTCGATTTGAGATTGAAGGTAAAATTTAATAATTGTTATTTAAATTTTACACACACTTATAATTTAATCGTTGAACGGTTGATACCCACAATATGGAATTGTTCCATAATAAAATTTTTAAACTTCCGCTGCACCGGGTATCAATCGTGATTGATCTGAACGCCAGTTTTCCAACAATATGACCTCTGTAGCTTGAGTAATTTTATTTTTATCAAACCTGTGCAACACGTAAAATACAACATTTTTAGTAAAACATTTAAATATAAACATATAACACTAAAAAAATACAACTTCATAATTTTAATGAAACTTTAATTTTAAAACGCAACTTTTAACATATAAATAAATACAAATTTTAAGTTTCATCACACCTCCAAACCGGCTTATTACTTGTCCCTTAGTAATAAAATTTCATAAAATCACAAGTTAGATTTTTATTCCTTATTATATATATTCAAATTTACAAACTTTCAAATTTTAAAACACACTTGTGAGGAGATCATATGTTTCTTTATAAATCTTGTTATCAACTAATATATTAATATATAATTGGATGGGTTATACATATATATTTCACACAATATCAAAATATTAAATATATATATATATATATATTATAAATATTTTCTAAAAACTTTGAGTATAATATAATCAAAATGATAATTGAAATCATTTTCATAACATGTATATCATCAAGAATATTAATGTAAAAGTCTCAACTCCATATTCTCTCGGATTATGATATTTCGTATATAGTTGTTTTTCACTCATGGAGTTGGAAGAAAATTATACACTCATTGAAAATGGCTAGTAAAGCAGACAATCAAAATACCTAATATTGAAAATAAGATAGGATAATTTGCAAAGAATAAACCCATTTTCTTTCTATTTTTTTCTATTTTTTTCTTTTTTCTTTTTTTTTTTTGGTTGGCTGCAAAATTGTTTTTACATAACCAAATACCTCCAATAAATTTTGAAAAAGTAACTTTTTTTTTTCAAAGTTTATTTATTTGTTTATTTTTTATAAGGTAAATATATTACATAGATAATTATAGTAGAGATATTAATACTCTATATTTTTACAATCAAACTTCAAACAACTTTGCATCCAATTTTTATTTGCACAATTTTTATTTTTTTTTCAAATGGGTTTAATCTAGTAATTAACCATTTCTTAATAATCAATAAAAGCTTATAAGTTGTTTTCTCAATTTTCACCTCTCTCACTCACAAAATTTATGTGAGTATTGCACTTTTACAAATTAATTCTCTCAATTATACATGCTATTATTCATTCAATCAATATCACTTTAACTATATACTCATAAAAGTTTTAGAAAATATGTTATTTGAAAACACACAATTATATATTATTTATAAATTATATCCCATCAATTATATATTTTCTATTAAATTGATAAAAAGAAGAATAAATAAGCATCTATACACAAAAACTTCATTTTTTTAGTAGTTTGCAATTTAAATATATACGAAATATTAAAATCTAATATATTGTGATAATATGATAAATAAAAACTAATGCATGTCAGGAGTTTTTGACTCCTTACTCTGCCATTGAAAAAGGAAAAATAAATATTATTATAGCAATATTCTTTTTTTATTTTTAAAATTTTAATAATTTTTTTAAAAAAGAAAAACCCTCCCCCAAACCTGAATATGACATTTTTTAAAATACAAATAAAGAGTAAATGATGAAAGAGATATCAACTGGAATTTATTGAAGATGAGGAACAAACACAAACCATTTCGCGACATGTTGAATCAATGATGACTTCAACATCTTCTTATGATTTGAGGGTTGGCTTACCATCCAATTTTCTTATAAATTGGCAAATAGGGTCTTTTTTAGTCAGATTCCCAAGACTATTATCATGAAGCTGCCTTTGAAATAGTTTTCATAAATGGAGAAGTTGACCTTGCACATCTCCACTAGAATGCATCTCAAGAGTCAATGAGATATCATCTAATGACTCTTTACTCAAATCATTCTTAATGAAATTAATTTTATCTTCTCTATTTGTGGAAACATATCCCAAAGATCTGCATCGTCTATCACAAGTCCATCTGGCGCATTTATGACAAACATCTAACCTCTTGGCCCTCCTTTTCTTCGCATAGGTGATTTTTCCTAGTCCAGACATATTTCGAACAAGTAAGAATTTTGGAACTTCACCACCAATCGAACCTTGGCTTCAATTATAAGACGAATATCCTTCGGAATTCTTTTTTGCATAAGCATTCTCAATCTTTCACATCTACCTTCATAAATCATTCTCATAACTTTTTTAGAAACAGATGGAAAATATTTACCATGTTCTTTGATAGCTTCATCCATTTTGAAAATATAATTTTTTTTTCAGTTATTTTGGGAAATTGAAATAAAACCGACTAAAAGAAGTCACGGAGTACCATTATCTGCCACTTAACCGGGAAAGTGAACTCAATTCTGCAAAAATAAAATGAAAATATAAATAACAATTAATTTGGATCATATAAAGACATAAACTCATCATTAAGAATTTCATTTTCTAAAAATGGTTTAAGCCTTTGCCCATTAACTTTAAACACATTATTATTTTTAAGATTTTCAACATCAACAACACCATGAGGATAGACAAATTTAACAATAAATGGTCCAGACCATCGTGATCTAAGTTTTTCTAGAAACAAATGCAAGCAAGAATTATAAAGTAAAACTTTTTGTCCGATTTCAAAAGATTTTCTCATAATATTTTTATCATGAAAGACTTTCGTTTTATCTTTATAAATCTTTGCATTTTCATATGCATTATTTTTTAATTCTTCTAGTTCATTTAATTGCAATTTTCTTAATTTAGATGCATCATCTAAATTAGTATTAAATGCTTTAATTTTCCAATAAGCTTTATGTTCAATTTCAACAGGTAGATGACAATGCTTACCAAAAACTAATCTATATGGTGACATCCCCAATGATGTTTTAAATGCAGTTTTATATGCCCATAATGCATCACTTAATCTTAAAGACCAATATTTTCGATTTGGATTGACCGTTTTTTTCCAAAATTTGTTTTATTTCTTTATTTTCAAGTTCAACCTGACCATTCGTTTGAGGGTGATATGGAGTAGAAACTTTATGTGTAATACCATATTTTCTTAACAACGAAGAAAATAATTTATTTATAAAATGACTTCCCCCATCACTGATTATAGCTCTAGGTATTCCAAATCGACTAAAAATATTTTCTTTCAAAAATTTTATCACAACTTTATGATTATTAGTTCTACATGCAATTGCTTCAATTCATTTTGAAACATAATCGACAACTACTAAAATATAAGTAAATCCAAAAAATAATGGGAATGGACCCATAAAATCTGTTCCCCAACTGTCAAATATTTCAATAATCATGATTGGATTTAAAGGTATCATGTTTCGTTTTGAAATTGAACCTGTTTTCCGAAAATTTTTACAAGATTTGCAAAATGAATGTGCATCTTTGAATAAAAAAGGCCAATAAAATCCACATTGAAAGATTTTTGCAGCTGTTTTCTTTGACGAAAAATGATCTCCACATGCCTCATAATAACAAAATTTAATGACACTACTTACCTCATTGTCGAGTATGCATCGTCAAAAATTTGATCAGGAAAATACTTAAACAAATAAGGATCATCCCAATAAAAATTTTTGACATCTTTAAAGAGTTTATTTTTATCTTGTGAACTCCAATGAGAAGGCATTTTATTTGTCACAAGAAAATTTACAATATTAGAAAACCAAGGCATAGTAGTAGCATAAAATAGTTCATCATTCGGAAAATTTTCATTTATTGGTATTTCGTTTTGAGATGATTTAGAAATTATTCTTGATAAATGATCGGCTACTAATTTTCTCTTTCTTCTTCAAGTTGATTGTTTCCTTCAAATAATTTTGATTCAAAAATATTTTCGGAATCAAAATTTTCCATTAAACAAACATCAGATTGTTGATTTAATTTTTCTTGTTGAATACATTCTTCCATAATAGTTTCTATTGCATTATCATTTTCATCTTCATTAATACTTGGTTGTTTACTTAAATTGAACACATTAAGTTCTAAAGTCATATTTCCAAAAGACAATTTCATTATTCCATTTCGACAATTAATTAAAGCATTTGAAGTTGCTAGAAATGGACGTCCCAATATTACTGAAATTTCATTATGTACTTCTGTCGGTTGTGTATCCAAGACAATAAAATCTACATAATATATGAATTTATCGACTTGAACTAAAACATCTTCTACAATACCTCTAGGTATTTTGATTGACCTATCGTGTGACGCCTAAAATCCAATCTATTAAATCGCATGCATTAATTTAATAAATATTAGGATTATTGTTTTTATGTTTGATTGATTTAAATTCTTTATTTGAGTTCTGTGTTAATAAATATTTTTATTATTTATTCAGTGATTTTATTTTACCAACCATTTAACTAATGTTTTTATTTGTTTAAGTTATTTGTCTAAATGATTTTATTTTGTGCAATTTAAATTGTTTTAAATATTTTAAAGGTTTAAGCTTGCATACTTAAATTATTTTTTTTATTTTAATTTTTAATAGTTTACTTTATTCTTTTAAATGATTTTTAATTGTTTAGTTTATTCTTTTAAATGATTTTAACTGGTTAGCTTATTTTTTTAAATATTTTTGAGTGTCCAACTTATTTATTTTAAATATCCTAAGTTTAGCGGTTAATTATTTTAAATTATTTTAAATGTTTAGGTTATTTATTTAAATCCTTTTTAATCGCCCAAATCATTTTAAAGATTTTAATTTTTGCTTGTGTATTTATTTAAATTTCTTTTAAATGTTTGCCTAGTTAGTTTAAATTATTTTAAATCGCTTTGCTTGATATTTAAATATTTTACTCGTTGTCGTGACATCAGGATATTTAAAGTGTTTAATTCATAGAATTTTCAAGCTTGTGTTTTATTTAGTGCATTTTAATTCATAGTCTTACTTGCTAAGTTTTAGTAGCACTTTTAAAAAGTGTGTAGCACTTTTCTATTTCCTACACACTCTATTTTAATACATAACCCTAATCCCTAAAATAACACACACATACTCACGCCTAACACACACTCAACTTCACGACTTCTCCCCTGTTCTTCATAGAAAGCCATCGGCTTCCATTTTTCTCCATATCCGCCTTACCTCTCCACTCTTCTTCTTCTCCGGCGAAACTCCACCACAGCAGGCTGAGTGAGCTCTTCCCTTCTCCATTAAGCTCGACTCCAGCTCGTGCGACGTGCAGCTGTTGGAAATTATTGAATGAATAAATGGGCTTGAAAGCCTTGTACCAAAAGTTTGTAAGAAATGAGAAATGAGCTTGAAAGCTTGTCTCAAAAGTTTGAATTTCTTGTCCCAAAAATTTGAATTGTGGTGAATAATTTGGAGGGAAACAATATCCCACATTGGAAGATTTCCAATGTATTGTTCACATTATATAGTCCAACTTTGGACTATGGGATTGGGCCCTTAGGGCACCGATGTTTTGTAAAGGGGCAAGACGCTAATTGATGCAACTAACACACGCGCGCGGCCGGCCGGCTCAGCACGGTGAGGCGAGGTCTTCTGATCCGATTATCCTTTTTGGATAAAATTTGGTTCAAGAATAATATTTTATTATTTTTGTGAGTGCGATCGATCGGTTAAAAACAACCGACCAAGCGCGGCCCTCCTCTGCCGAGACAGAATGTTTCATAAAAGTTGGGCGCTTGGTCCGCTAAATTTAACCGCTATATATACGATAATTATAACACAAAAAATAGATACAGAAACATCTGATAACGTATACATCAGATTTCTGATTTCTGAAATATCTCTCCCTCACTTTCTCAAAGAAAAGTTGAAAAACTTATTTTCGTTCGCTGAAGTTTGTGATATTTGTAGTGCTGCTAAATCACGATCGTTAGTCGTTGTATCTTAGAAACGATTGCCGCCAACGTTGAGCACTGTTAACGGGCAATTTCGTCTTGCGGATAGAGAGATTCTCTTGCCTCGACTAGTTGTTGTTGCCGTTACTGCTGTTGTTGTACACGTTTTCAGAATTCGAAGTACACCCTATTAACAATTGCAAGACGAAATTGTTGTATTTCTCGGATTCTGAAGATGTCTACCATTTCATTCACTCCGCTCGCTTCCGCCCCCGCACATGGAGAAAAGTCACCCAAGGTTTCTGGTGCCGACTTCAAACGTTGGCAGCAGAAAATGATGTTCTATCTGACAACACTCAATTTGTCTAGATTCTTGAAGGAGGATCCCCTGTCGTCATTGATGGCGATTCAGACAACCAAAGGAGGACCGCAGTTGATGCATGGAACCACAACAATTTTTTGTGCAGAAACTATATTCTGAATGGCCTTGATGACACTCTCTATAGTGTCTACTCCTCTGTCAATATGGCCAAGGAACTTTGGGATTCCTTGGAGAAGAAATACAAAACCGAAGACGCAGGTATAAAGAAGTTCGTGGTTGGAAAATTTCTGGACTTCAAGATGATAGAATCAAAAACTGTAATGAGTCAAGTGCAAGAGATACAAATCATCTTGCATGACTTATTGGCCGAAAGGATGGAAATCAATGAACCATTCCAAGTCGCGTCTATCATTGAGAAGTTGCCTCCAATGTGGAAAGACTTCAAAAACTACCTTAAGCACAAACGTAAGGAGTTGAAACTTGAAGATCTTATAGTGCGACTTTGCATTGAGGAGGACAACAGAAATACCGAGGCCAAGTCACATAAAAAGATGGAAACCGAGGCCAAAGCAAATCTGGCGGAGTCTAGTATGAGTCAAAAGAGGAAGCGCCCCCATGATGGGAAGCAAAAGGGGAAGGCGAAGAAATTCCAAGGAAGTTGCTACAACTGTGGCAAACCAAATCACATGGCAAGGGATTGACGAATTCCAAAGAAAAACAACACAAATCAGAAACGAAATCAATCAAACTTGGTTGAACAAAGGTATGTACCTTTAGCAATTTCTGATATTGATTTAAGTGCCGTTATTTGTGAGACCAACATGGTGGATGATCCGAGAGGATGGTGGATTGATACCGGCTTTACGAGTCACATTTGTGCCGATAAAGATATGTATTCCACCTATGCCACCGTTGGGGATCGAAAGTTGTTCATGGGAAACTCCGCAACATCTGAAGTTGTGGGACTAGGAAACGTGGTGTTGAAGATGACCTCGGGCAAAGAGGTGACGCTCAAGAATGTGCTACATGTGCCAGACATTCGGAAGAACATAGTTTCGGGTTCTCTTTTGAGCAAGGCTGGATTTAGAATGGTATTTGAATCTGATAAATTTGTATTAACTAAATCTGGTGTATTTGTTGGCAAAGGGTACCAAGATAGTGGTCTCTTTAAACTGAATGTAATGAATGTTTCCCGCCTTGAGGCGAAGAATAAAGTTATTAGTTTTGCTTACTTGACTGAAAGTTATGAATTATGGCATGAATGATTAGAACATGTTAACTTCAATACATTGCAACGACTTGCAAATTTAAATGTAATACATACGTTTAAAAGAAATTTACAAAACAAGTGTGAGA
Organism: Henckelia pumila; assembly: GCF_033568475.1. NCBI lineage: Eukaryota > Viridiplantae > Streptophyta > Magnoliopsida > Lamiales > Gesneriaceae > Henckelia > Henckelia pumila. Next base: position 179,435,168 of record NC_133123.1, read on the forward strand.
TTTGTGTTGAAGCGAAAATGGTTAAAGCTCCATTTCATAATGTCACGAAAAGTACTACGCCACTTGAATTAATACATACTAATGTATGTGATTTAAAAATGGTACAAACACGAGGTGGAAATAAGTACTTTATAGCATTCATTGATCATTGCACCAGATTTTGTTACGTATATTTATTGAAAAGCAAAGATGAAGCAATTGAAGCTTTCAAGAAATATAAGACTGAGATTGAAAATCAACGAAGTTCAAAGATTAAAATGATTCGAAGTGATCGAGGTGGAGAGTATGTAGCTCCTTTTGAAGAATTTTGCTCAATTTCGGGCATCATTCATCAAACGACAGCCCCTTACTCACCTCAATCCAATGGCGTTGCAGAACGCAAAAATCGAACATTAAAGGAAATGATGAATGCATTGTTAATAAATTCTGGCTTACCTCAAAATATGTGGGGTGAAGCGATTCTCTCAGCAACTCACATTCTAAACCGGATTTCAATCAAAGGAAAAGATGAAACACCATATGAACAGTGAAAAGGTCGTAAACCTTCTTACCAATACCTCAAAGTTTGGGGGTGTTTGGCTAAAGTAGAAGTACCTAAGCCAAAACAAATAAAAATTGGGCCTAAAACGGTTGACTGTATATTTATTGGTTATGCATACAATAGTAATGCATATCGATTTTTAGTACATAATTCAACGATTCCTGATGTACTGAAGGCACAATTATGGAGTCAAGGAATGCTGTATTCTTTGAAAATATCTTTCCATGTAAATAAAGGAAAGAAAGTAGTTCGAAAAAGCGAACTCATGAAAACACAACTGAAACTCCACAAAACAACGAGGAACCATGACGTAGCAAGCGTGTAAGAGTTGAAAAATCATTTGGTCCTGATTTTCTAACATACATGTTAGATAATGAACCAAGAAATCTTCAAGAAGCTTTATCAAATCATGAGGCTCCTTTTTGGAAGGAAGCCATACAAAATGAAATAGATTTCATCATGCATAATCATACGTGGGAGTTGGTTGATCTCCCTCCGGGATGTAAATCTTTAAGATCCAAGTGGATTCTTAAAAGGAAATACAAAGAAGATGGATCTATAGATAAATATAAAGCTCGACTCGTGGTTCAAGGTTTTAGACAAAAGGAGGGATATGATTTTGTAGTGACCCTGCATGGTATCACCTACTAACTGGCAACTAATAGCATGCATTAAACTTAATACAGCAAAATAACTTAACAGAGTAAAACATGCGGAAACAAAACCATAATTTACATATGAGCTTAGTAACATAATCCAGGCTTAAATCTGTAGTGATACAACCAAATAGAAACCTTAAACAATAAACATTATACAGCTATATCGAATCCAGCTGTAAAATCAAAAATCCTCAAGGCTCCTGCTCCCTAGTCCTGCCTTGAACTACCAGCTCCGTCCATCCTGCGACCTGCCCCATGAAATAGGGTGTCCAAGATAACAACTAGGACGTGAGCGCTAATGGCCAGTACATAGAAATGAGTAAACATATGTATATATAATGCATGCAACATGATGACTGGTACAGGGTCATCTGAAAATCATGCTCAAAACCGGCGCCACATGAGTGCTGCCACCGCACGGATCAACCTCTGGGTGCAACCACACTCGTCTAGTACACCAGAGTAGACAGACATAAATGCCCCCGCCATCGCGGTAATCTTAGTGACAGACTATCGAGTATAGAGCTGAGCGGCTCTATAGTCAGGTATAACAAGGTATAGGCTCAACGTGTATATGCACATGACATATGAGTATAGAAAACGGTAAATCATACATCATGCCATATAATAAGGCCAAATAAATGCAACATATAAACATGTATACTCGCTGGAAATCTCAGTCAATGTGTACGTACCTCTAGGCTAGTTCAAGTAAAGTAGGATCCTAGGTTCCAAGCCTATATTCAAAAGTTCACCGTATCACTACATAAATTCTATAAGCCTTAACTAAGCTAATAAGTACTCCCAAAACTTAAATAGATTCCCGTACCATACATTCGTCCGTAGTTAGCCCTTTGGAGTCGCTAGTCCCGGATGACTATAACCACACCTTGGTTATTCCAGAACCTCTATTATAACCGATAGGGCCCTCAAGTGTATATCTCACACTATATAACTGAAGAAAGAAACTCGGGAATTCGTATTTAGAAATGAATCTGAGAAGCCATATTTATAGGCAAAATTCCCGGCCAGGATCGAAATTTCCGATTTCAGGATCGGAGCTTCCGATCCAGCTCATTGCATGCATGTGTGACACGTTGGGATCGGAACGTCCGATCCGACGATCGGAGCTTCCGATCTCGCCTCCGATCAACACTTGTCAAAACTCGTGGCTGAGTCATCGGGTAAAGCTGGCAGCCGGAGATCGGAACTTCCGTTCCAGGATCGGAGCTTCCGATATCTGTGCTTCCGATGAGGTTCCGAAGTGGCTGGGATCGGAGCTTCCGATCCGGCCCAAACTCAAAAGCCCAAATTCTCTTCTGAAGCCCAATTAAACTCAGGAATCGGTTAATTACTAACCCTTAATCATGTTTAACATATTATTATCTTAAAATAGAATCTGGGTTACTACATTCTCCCCACCTTTAGATATTTCATCCGCGAAATAACATCTAAAGACAAATCAAGATAACAATATGAAACATCAAACCATGTTTTATTACAACAACTGTAATTACAACTACATGGTAATCAAAAATACAAAGCAAACAACTCAGGATATTCCGCTTGCATACGACTCTCAGTTTCCCAAGTTGCTTTTTCAACGCCTCGGAGCTGCCACTGTACCATCACAAGTGGTATAGTCTTGTTCCGAAGGACTTTCTCCTTCCTTTCTAAGATGCGGATTGGTCATTCAACCAAAGACAGATCTGGCTCTAGCTGAATATCAGTAGACTGAATCACATGAGATTCATCAGCTATATACTGTCGAAGCAACGACACATGAAAAACATTATATATACTGGAATGATGTGGCGGTAAAGCCAAACGATATGCAACATCTTCGATCTTCTCCAGTATCTGGAAAGGCCCAATGAAACGAGGAGACAACTTTCCTTTCAAGCCGAATCTCATCACCTTCCTGAAAGGTGATACTCGAAGGAACACATATTCACCAGTCTCAAACTGAAGTGGCCTGCAACAAATATTAGCATAACTGGCTTGTCTATCTTGAGCACCTTTGATCCTATGCTTGATCAAATCTACCTTGTCTACAATCTGCTGAACCAATTCAGGACCCTCGACTTGTCGTTCCTCGACTTCATCCCAGAATAACGGAGTACAACACCGTCGACCGTACAATGCCTCAAAAGGTGCCATATCGATACTACGATGATAAATTTTATTGTAGGCAAATTTGATCAAAGGTAACTGATCCTGCCAAGATAAGCCAAAGTCCATGACAGAAGAACGTAGCATATCCTCCAAAGTACGAATCGTCCGCTCTGACTGTCCGTCAGTCTTCGGATGATATGCAGTGCTCAAACTCAGAGTGGTACCCAACGCCTCTTGAAAACTACCCCAGAAACATGAGGTAAATCGCGGGTCTCTATTACTGACTATGCTCACTGGAATCCCATGCAATCGTACTATCTCCTTAATGTATAAACATGCCATGCGATCATAAGAATACTCCCGGTTATAAGGAATAAAGTGTGTTGATTTTGTCAAACGGTCAACGACAACCCAGATAGCATCACACTGACGTGTAGTCATAGGTAAGTGGGTAACAAAGTCCATAGTCACGTGCTCCCACTTCCATTCGGGAATCTTAAGATTCTGCAGTAATCCACCTGGTCGTCGATGTTCAGCCTTGACCTGTTGACAAACCAAACATCTCAAAACAAATTGATACACACTCCTCTTTATCCCTTTCCACCAGAATCTAGTTCGCAAGTCCTTATACATTTTCATGCTACCAGGATGAACTGATAATCGACTCCTGTGAGCTTGAGAAAGAATATTATTCCTGAGCTCCGCATCATTAGGTACAACCACTCGATTAGATAAGCACAATAAACCATCTGCCTGAAAATGGAATCCAGATGTATTAACTCCATTGGCTAGACGTGCCAAACGCTGAGTCTTAACATCAGATATCTGAGCATCTCTGATCCGAGAATACAATGCTGGCTCAGATAGAATAGTATACAAACGAATCCCATTCCTCCCTTTCTCGTGCTTGAGCGTAAAACTCAATGAACAGCACTCTTGAATCATATGAGATACTTCACTAGTCTGAAGTGCAAAAAGTCTCACCTGCCGACTCAAGGCATCAGCAGTAAGATTAACAGAACCTGGATGATATTTGATTTCACAATCATAATCTTTCAGAAGATCCATCCAGCGTCTCTGTCGCATATTCAACTCCGCCTGAGTGAATAAATACTTCAAACTCTTGTGATCCGTGAATATCTCAAATTTTTCGCCATAAAGATAATGCCTCCAAATCTTGAGCGCAAATACAATGGCGGCTAACTCGAGATCATGTACTGGATAATTACTCTCATGCGTCTTCAATTGTCGAGAATCATAGGCAATAACATGTCCATGCTGTGTCAGAACACATCCTAACCCATGACCAGAGGCATCAGTATAGACAACATAACCTCCTGATTCAGAAGGTAGAGCTAGCACAGGTGCAGTAGTAAGACGTCTACGCAGCTCGTGAAATGACTCCTCACAATCCGAGGACCATATAAAGGAAACATCTTTCCGTGTAAGCTGTGTCAAAGGCCTTGCCAACTGTGCAAAATTCTCGATGAACCGACGGTAATATCTAGCTAGACCCAAGAAACTACGAATCTCAGCAACCTTCGTCGGACGAGACCAGTTCAGCAATGCCTATATCTTACTAGAATCAACAGATATCCCTTCATTAGAAATCACATGACCGAGAAACACTACTCGATCAAGCCAGAATTCACACTTGCTCAATTTCGCATACAGCTGCTTATCTCGTAACGTCTGTAAAACAATCCTTAGATGCTGTGCATGCTCATCCTTGTCATGAGAATAGACAAGAATATCATCAATGAAAACGATGACAAATCTATCCAGATACTCTCGAAATATCTGATTCATCAGATTCATAAAGACTGCCGGTGCATTCGTCAAACCAAATGGCATAACCAGAAATTCATAATGCCCATATCTGGTCCTGAAAGCAGTCGTAGAAATATCTTATTCTCGTACCCGCATCTGGTGGTATCCAGATCTCAGATCTATCTTCGAGTAAACAGAAGTACCCTATAGTTGATCGAATAGATCATCAATCCGCGGCAAAGGATACTTATTCTTGATGGTGACATGATTCAACTGCCTGTAATCAATACATAATCGCATCGATCCATCCTTTTTCTTGACAAATAAAACAGGTGCTCCCCACGGAAAAACACTCGTACGAATATATCCCTTATCAAGCAGATCCTATAACTGCTGTTTCAATTCCCTCATCTCTGATGGTGCCAGACGATAAGGTGCTCGGGATATAGGCGTAGTTCCTGGTACTAGATCAATACCAAATTCAACCTCTCGAACCGGAGGAAAACCAGGAATCTCATCAGGGAATATGTCAGGAAACTCGCTGACAACCGGTAGCTGATCAATACCCGAACTACTCGCGGACATATCAACTGCATAGATGAGGTAGCCCTCCCCACCTGACTCCAAGACATGACATGCCTTCAGAGCCGAAACAAGTGGCATCGGAGGTCGCGCACCCTCACCACAAAAATACCAGCTATCACCCTCATCCGGATGAAACTGTACCAGATGCTGATAACAATCCACAGTAGCGTGATACAAAGTCAGCATATCTATTCCCAAGATACAGTCAAAATCTATCATCGCTAATATCATCAAATTAGCTGCTAATACATTACCCTCAAACTCCATAAGGCAACCCATCACTAGACGCTTACTATCTCTTGCTCCAACGGAGTAGATACAACTAAATCCATATCTAATGATGCATAAGGTAATCTATGTCTCTTAACAAAGCGACTAGAAATAAAGGAATGCGATGCTCAAATATCAATTAATACAAGTGCAGGAATACCACATAACAGAAAGGTACCTGCCAACATGCGATCGCTTCCCTCTGTAGCCTGCTCCTGAGACAGAGCAAACACCTTCCCTTGAGTCTGGGGACGATAACCAGAAGAACTCTGTGGTGCTGGCTACTGACGTGGAACAATAGAAGCCTGAGATCCAACCTGTGATCCCGATCCACTAGAAGAACCCATGCGCTAAGGACAATCTCTCCGCAGATGTCCCTGCTGACTGCAAATATAACAAGAACCAGTAGCTCTCCGACATGAAGCTGCAGGATGCTTCCCTCCACAGTGACTACAAAACTCCTCCTTCTTCTTCTTCTTCCCAAAACGGAACATACCTCGTGAACCACGAGATCCAGATTAAGTAGTAGGAGTAGAAGAAGACGTAGGTACAGATTGCACAACAGATTGAGCTCGAGGCTCAAAAGATCCACTAGGCTGTCCTGGCATCATCAACTGTGCCCTCCTGTTGCTAGTCTCCACAAGACGGCAATGGTTCACCAAAGTCTCAAAAGATACCGGGTCATCACAGACGACAACCTGAGAGTAGATATCTTGGTTCAAACCTTGTAGAAAGATATCATACTTCGACGCATCACTCTCATTGATATTAGGACTGAAAGGTAGCAGATCAAGAAATCGTTGCTGATATTGATCAATAGTCATTGATCCTTGTCTCAGAGTAAGCAACTCCATAGATTGTGCTTGGTAAACAGCTGGAGGGAAATACAATTTCTGGAACTGCTCACAGAAATCTCCCCAAGTCACCTGTCCTCTCTCAGTACGTGCCTGAGCAGCTTTTGCATCCCACCAAAAATGTGCTCGATCCTCTAGAACAAATTCTAGAACTTCCAATTTCTGATCCTCAGTACAATCGAAAGCACGAAAAGTACTCTCAAGTTTAGACATCCAACTCCTCGCCTATTCAGGATTCTCGCCTCCCACCAAAGGTTTCGGTCCTACTTGCATGAACTTATTGATAGAGTAGCGACGTCTACCCTCATGATGACGATGTTGATCATCATGATGGCGGTGACGATGATGATGATGACCACCACCCTGGCCAACACTACCGTGACTCTCGTCAGCCATATCCTGAAAATAATTGCACATTAAAATCCCAAATGCGCAAGAATTACTCAAGAATAAACTAAATCTCAAGTACTAATCCCAAAATCTAAACATGCTCTGATACCAAAAATGTAGTGACCCTGCATGGTATCACCTACTAACTGGCAACTAATAGCATGCATTCAACTTAATACAGCAAAATAACTTAACAGAGTAAAACATGCGGAAACAAAACCATAATTTACATATCAGCTTAGTAACATAATCCAGGCTTAAATCTGTAGTGATACAACCAAATCAAAACCTTAAACAGTAAACATTATACAGCTATATCAAATCCTGCTGTAAAATCAAAAATCCTCAAGGCTCCTTCTCCCTAGTCCTGCCTTGAACTAACAGCTCCGTCCATCCTGCGACCTGACCCATGGAATAGGGTGTCCAAGATAACAACTAGGACGTGAGCGCTAACGCCCAGTACATAGACATGAGTAAACATATGTATATATAATGCATGCAACATGATGACTGGTACAAGGTCATCTGAAAATCATGCTCAGAACCGGTGCCACATGAGTGCTGCCACCGCACGGATCAACCTCTGGGTGCAACCACACTCGTCTAGTACACCAAAGTAGACAGACATAAATGCCCCCGCCGTCGTGGTACTCTCAGTGACAGACTATCGAGTATAGAGCTAAGCGGCTCTATAGTCAAGTATAACAAGGTATAGGCTCAACGTGTATATGCACATGACATATGAGTATAGAAAACGGTAAATCATATATCATGCCATATAATAATGCCAAATAAATGCAACATATAAACATGTATACTCGCTGGCAATCTCAGTCAATGTGTACGTACCTTTAGGCTAGTTCAAGTAAAGTAGGATCCTAGGTTCCAAGCCTATATTCAAAAGTTCACCGTATCACTACATAAATTCTATAAGCCTTAACTAAGCTAATAAGTACTCCCAAAACTTAAATAGATTATCGGACCATACCTTCGTCCGTAGTTAGACCTTTGGAGTTGCTAGTCCTGGATGACTATAACCACACCTTGGTTATTCCAGAACCTCTATTATAACCGATAGGGCCCTCAAGTGTATATCTCACACTATATAACTGAAGAAAGAAACTCGGGAATTCGTATTTAGAAATGAATCTGAGTAGCCTATTTATAGGAAAAATTCCTGGCCAGGATCGGAACTTCCGATTTCAAGATCGGAGCTTCCGATCCAGCTCATTTCATGCATGTGTGACACGTCGGGATCGGAACGTTCGATCCGACGATCTGAGCTTCCGATCTTGCCTCCGATCAACACTTGTCAAAACTCGTGGCTGAGTCATCGGGTAAAGTTGGTAGTCGGAGATCGGAACTTCCGTTCCAGGATCGGAGCTTCCGATCTCTGTGCTTCCGATGAGGTTCCGAAGTGGCTGGGATCGGAGCTTCCGATCTGAGTTCGGAGCTTCCGATCCGGCCCAAACTCAAAAGCCCAAATTCTCTTCTGAAGCCCAATTAAACTCAGGAATCGGTTAATTACTAACCCTTAATCATGTTTAACAAATTATTATCTTAAAATGGAATCTGGGTTACTACAGATTTCTTCGATACCTACTCTCCGGTTTCTAGAATAACATTCATTCGTGTTCTCATAGCTATTGCAGCTTTGCATGATCTTGAGATACATCAAATGGATGTTAAAACAGCGTTTTTGAATGGAGATTTGGATGAAGAAATATATATAAAACAACCAGAAGGGTTTATTGTACCCGGAAAAGAAGGAAAGGTGTGTAAACTTGTCAAGTCGTTGTATGGACTCAAACAAGCACCTAAACAGTGGCATCAAAAGTTTGACACTGCAATGTTGTCAAATGGTTTCACAATAAATGAATGTGACAAATGTGTATATATTAAAGGTACTACAAATGCATATGTAATTGTTTGACTTTATGTCGATGACATGTTAATCATGGGTAGTAACCATGAATTGATTGTGAAAACCAAGAAAATGTTGAGACAACATTTTGATATGAAGGATTTGGGATTGTGTGATATAATTCTAGGGATTAAAGTCTCTAGAATTCCTGCTGGAATTATGTTATCCCAAACTCATTATGTAGAAAAGGTTCTTGAACGATTTAATGCCACAAATCGTCCTCCGGCTAGAACACCTATGGAATTGGGTACATATTTAGCCAAAAATAGAGGAGAACCTGTAACACCCGGTATTTTTAATACGTAAATTCGCATGCATAATTAGGAAATTTATTTATTTGGAATTTTAGATTATGGGTTAAATATTTATGTGAATTATTTGTGCATGATTTAATTGATTTTCAAGCATTTAACCCATAATTAGAGATTTTCATGATTTATGGTAAATGAATTATTTTTTCGCGTTGACGGGACCGTGGACGGACGAGATGACAACTTTCTATCCAATTTATTTCATGAGCATTTTAGAGCCCAAAAATATTATTTTGAGTTTTATTTCCTCAAAATTATTAGTATTTAATTTTATATAATTTTAGGATTCCATTTTTATTCAAAATAAGCCAAAATAATGACTTTTTATTATCTTTAAAATTCCCTTAATTATTTATTTCGGGATTTTTAAATTAGTTATCAGATTTTAATTATTAGTTAGAGCTTTTAAGTTATATATTTCATAATTAAAAATCCTTATTAATATTTTATTATCCTAAAAACCTATTTTTAATTTAAAACCTTACCCTAAACCTACCCAACTCTCACGCCTCAAAGATCTTAGCCGACACCTCCCCCTCTCCTTCATCTTCTTCATCGATCAGCAGGCTCTAGGACTCCATAGCCGATTTTCTTCGAAGCTTCAAGGTTGCTCGTCGTCCCGGATTCGTTCTACATGCTCCTATCTCTTCTTTTAACGGTGCAAGGCATGTTTTTCTTCCAAATTTTCGTACCTATCAGATATTATAGAGTGTGTATTGTGTATGCATCGAAATTTCAAAGTTTTCAGAAAAAGGGTTCGTTTTTATGATTGAAGGCGCACGTTTCTTGTTGTGTTTGATTGTTCATGCTCATGTTTTCCTCCATGGTTGTGTCTAGGCTGCTGGTCAGGGTTCCTAGGGGTTGTGGGGGTGGCCTGGACTCGAATGGCTCGAGTGGTTCGAGCCAAACGAGCCCAGGAAACCACAATGTTCAGACGGCTCCCTTGGATGCGCAGGTTAGGGCTTCGTGGAAGGGGGCTCGGGGTCGGCTCTGTGGGTTGCATGGGGCTGGGTCAAGGACTAGGTTCGAACTGCCCAGACGTGGGCTACGTCTGGGCGGCGGAGCTCCGGCCAGGGGCGGCCGGAGCAGGCCGGCAGCAGCCAAGGAGTGGCTGCTGCTCACGGCCGTAGCAGAATCGGGAATAGGGGCGTCGGGTTTTAGGGTTCCAGTTGGGTTTCCGGGTCGGGTTGGTGGTCGGGGTCAAGTCAGTGGGTCATGGGTTATGTTAGTTGGGTCCGAGTTCGGGTCAAGTTAGTCGGGCTCGGGTATTTTATTTTTAAGTTAATTATTAAGTTAAAGTGTTTTAATTGGGCTAATTAGATTAATTAAATTAATGGGCTACATTTAAGTTTATTAATGGGTTTGAATAATTATTTTAAGTTAGCCTAATAATTTTTATGGGCTTGGGAGCCCATGGAAGTTGTTGGGCCAGTCCTTGGGCTTTTGGGCCCATTGGGCCGGAATAGAATGTTATTGGGCCAGGATTGTTTTAAGGGGCTTTAATTAATTATTTGGACTTAGAATAATTAATTATTGAGCTTAAGTATGTTAATGGATCAGTCTCAGGATTAATGGACCAGATTTAAGTGAATGGTCTTGAGAGTTAGGGCCAGCAGTCCAGCACAAACCATGAGAAATTGCATGTGTCCTAAATATATATTTAATTATTTTATGCATGAATGTTATTTTAGTATTTATATGTTAGTATAAAAATTAAATTAAATATATATGAAGTACACACGTTTTATTTAAGTACATGCATTCATGAAATAATTTTTATGCATGATTTAATGTTTAAGGTTGAGCAAAAGAAAATAATTTTTATGTTGGAAGTTGAAGTAGTGTGATAATTTAAGGGGGAATCGTCCCCATATGTGAACTATTGAAGGGCAGTTTACTGCCAATTTAAGAGGTGATTCGTCATCGCCATGTACGTTGGTTTACCACGCTGATCAGTATTTAATGTATGTATGGTTACACTATGGATACGACCTTTCGATGTTAGAAAATACTTTGCTCAACAATGTTTATGTATTATTATGATATTCAAGTTTAATTTAAGTTTATGTTATGTTCATGATATTTTTTTAGCATGCTCATTCATGTATATGTTATGTATTAGTATTAAAGTGATTTAAATTATTTTAAATCCTTGTTATGTTAGCATGTTGGGTCTCTAGGCTCACTACACTGATAAAGTGCAGGTGAGTATGTAGAGGAGGATGTAGTACCCACCGGCGGCGAGGACCTATGAGCAGACAAGCAGTAACCACGTGACCGTTGTCTGAGTCTACATCATGTTATGAATATTTTTATCATTTCATACATTTTATTTAAATATTTTCAGTGCATGCAAATTTTATTTATTTTTCTTATGTCAGTATTTTATTAAATGTTTGACTCAGATATTTAAATTATTAAATGTTGCATTTTTATTTAAGTTATTTATTTTTTAAATCTAATTATTCTATGCATATATGCATGGGCATGTATGTACATATTTTTACTTAGTAAGTATAAAAAAAAAAAAAAATCCGCATATTTATTTATTTATATTTAGAGAGTTAGGGTCGTTTCAGAACCTGTTTCACAAGTGGAATATGCAAGGGTGATAGGAAGTTTAATGTACTTAACTAACTGTACATGTCCTGATCTTGCATATACTGTAAACAAACTGAGTCGGTTCACAAGTAATCCAAGTGAGGATCATTGGAAATCATTAATGAGAGTGCTTGGATATTTGAAATACACTTCGAGTTATGGAATAGTGTATACAAAATATCCTGCAGTCCTAGAAGGATATTGTGATACAAATTGGATTTCTGACACGAAAGACTCCAAGTCTACGAGTGGATATGTGTTCAAAATCGGTGGAGGAGCGGTGTCATGGAGATCCTCCAAACAAACTTGTATAGCTCAGTCGACTATGGAGTCCGAGTTCATTGCTCTAGATAAAGCTGGAGGAGAAGCCGAATGGCTTCGTAACTTTTTAGAAGATATTACATGTTGGAATAAACCGGTTTCTTCCATTACGATTCATTGTGACAGCCAGTCAGCAATAGGAAGAGCACAAAGTAGTATGTACAATGGTAAATCTCGACATATTCGTCGGAGACATAATACCATAAGACAATTGATCTCGAATGGGGTTATTTCGGTTGACTATGTGAAGTCAAAGGAAAACATTGCGGATCCGCTTACAAAAAGTATAAATAGAGATCAAATGTACAAACTACTTGGAGGAATGGGTTTAAAATCCACAAATTAAAATATTTATAGCGGCAACCCAACTTTGAGAATTGGAGATCCCAAGACCTTGGTTCAATGGGACAACTAAGTTATAAATGTTAGTTTGAGTACTTGGAATAATTACTCACTCATTCCTGTAATATCCAAGTATAAATGACCTGCAAAATGTGGTGAGGTTAAGTTTTCTTTTAATGATTCCTATACCTATGAGGTGGAGTAACGCAGGATACTCTTGATAGGAGATCACCTATATAAGTGCAAATTATTGGCCGCTTTGATTGCAACACTTATGAATCTAAGATACGGTCCAGGGCCGAAATGGACACAACCTGAGAACAAAATAAGTAAGAGTATTGTTATGTAAATACTATTGTCTTAGTTTACATAAACGGTTGACTAGTTCAAGACATCGCGTCACTATGCAACTAGTAAATCCGATAGTATTTTACTAAGGTAGGTTCAAAGCCACAAGCTACCTATCCTGATGTAACAATATCTCATAAAGACTTTCTAGTGAGAATGATAATGTACGTAAAATTCATTCATGTGGGGGATTGTTGGAAATTATTGAATGAATAAATGGGCTTGAAAATTATTGAATGAATAAATGGGCTTGAAAGCCTTGTACAAAAAGTTTATAAGAAATGAGAAATGAGCTTGAAAGCTTGTCTCAAAAGTTTGAATTGCTTGTCCCAAAAATTTGAATTGTAGTGAATAATTTGGAGGGAAACAATATCCCACATTGGGCGATTTCCAATGTATTGTTCACATTATATAGTCCAACTTTGGACTATGGGATTGGGCCCTTATGGCACCGATGTTTTGTAAAGAGGCAAGACGTTAATTGATGCAACTAACACACGCGCGCTGCCGGCCGGCTCGGCGAGGCGAGGTCTTCTGATCCGATTATCCTTTTTGGATAAAATTAGGTTCAAGAATAATATTTTATTATTTTTATGAGTGCGATCGATCGGTTAAAAACAACCGACCGAGCGCAGCCCTCCTCTGCCGAGACAGAATGTTTCATAAAAGTAGGGCGCTCGGTCCGCTAAATTTAACCGACCGAGCGCACCATAGTTTGAGCAAGACAGTAGGTATGTCAGAAGAGGGGCGCTCGATCGGTCAAAAATAACCGACCGAGCGCGCCTTCTACAGTCTGAAAAGCTATGTCTCTTTCTGGGCTTTTTCTATCATGGGTTGAATTCTTACGCCTTAAAACGTGTTGTTTCGTGTATAAGCCTATATATACGATAATTATAACACAAAAAATAGATACAGAAACATCTGATAACGTATACATCAGATTTCTGATTTCTGAAATATCTCTCCCTCACTTTCTCAAAGAAAAGTTGAAAAACTTATTTTCGTTCGCTGAAGTTCGTGATATTTGTAGTGCTGCTATATCACGATTGTTAGTCGTTGTATCTTAAAGATGATTGCTGCCAAAGTTGAGCACTGTTAACGGGCAATTTCGTCTTGCGGATATAGAGATTCTCTCGCCTCGACTAGTTGTTGTTGCTGCTGTTGTTGTACACGTTTTCAGAATTCGAAGTCCATTCCTCCTTGTTTTGACTTCAGCTCAAGCGAGATCCTACCCTTCGATTTTCTGTAAATTAGGCAAGAATGTGGTTCATTTTCTTACCCCGTATATTTATTATGTCGTATGTTTGGTTTTGGGTTGCATTTCATTAATTTCAAAAATAAAAAAAAAATTAGCTAGTGCCCTGTGTTCTTGGAAAGTTCCGTACAGATTTTCGATACTTTCATGCTTGAGGATTGCGATCTTTATGTTTAATATTGAGAATGGAAATGGTTTACGAGTTTGAAATTGTGATTTCATTGTTGTCAAGTTTCTTTGAAATTTCAGAAATGTTTTTTTATTGTTTGGTTCGAAAATGGTGATGTTGTGGTGTTGATTAATTTGGTGATTTAGGAGCTACCATGGGTGATATGAAGTTCACATGGTAGTGTTTGAATGAGTGGAATTGGAATGTGGTTGTGGATGGGATTTGTCGAATTTCACGGATTCCTTAAGGATTGGTTTTAGGTTTCTTGTGAAGTGGAATATGTGATTGGTTATGATGAATGTCAAGGGACTTAGGGTGAGCTTCAATGTTGATCTTTGATGCTAGGATAGTGGCTAGAGGAGTGAGGGACAAATTGATAGGTTTTGGGATTGAAATGAAGAAGAGGGCATGAGCAGGTTTCTGGAATAGATGGGGCTGTCCGGAAGCGTGGGTCTAAGGCGGGGTTAAAAACAGAATTTGACTAGGGGCTCGGGTTTGGTATTGGGTTGAGATGTTAAGAAATTATCAGTCCGAGCGGAAACGAATTCGGTTAAGTTTAGGAGGAGTTATAGGCTATGGTTTTGAGAGGTGCAGAATTTTGTATTCTAGGCTTGCTGTCCGGAGACGGTTGTTTAAAACCGGGTTGGAATCAGAATTTGGATATGGGCTTGAGTTTGGAAATGGTCTAGGATGTTAGGAATATGTCAGTTCAAGCGGGAATTTATTCAGTTAAGTTTTGGTCGAATTCTAAATTTTTAATTGATTAGGTGCAGAATTTTGGAGCCAAATGGCTGCTGCCCGGAAATATGAATCTTATAAAATGATCACTTAGGAAATAAATCCCGAGAATGACTTCTCTACTTAGTTCTAAGTGTCATGGAGTCGTGGTTTCAAGCGGAATCCCTTTTTATTAAGAATCGAGCAAGTTATCAATTTTAAGGGCAAACCGCTCGAATTTGTCGTAAGTGCAATTTATGGGTTAAACTCTCCATCCTTTGGTTTAGTTCCTAAATCACCATCCCGATCATCCATGTGTGAGTCATATGCATGATTATTGATTAACATTTACATGTACGTCATATTTACATATGCATGCTAAGTCTCAAATTCAATAAAGGAAAGAAATATTTTTGAACGAAGTGAGATGGTTGTGACTACATATTCATGTGTTCGTGTGGGGCTGAAAGACGTTTTGGCCTCCCTTACCAATTCATTATGGGTTTTCTTATCTTAGCATGTCTTCGTGTGGGGCCGGAGCTATTCTGGTCTCCCTTACCAATATAGGGCAAGTACGGGTAGGTTTCATCTCGACCTCCTTGCTGCATTGTTCACTATAGCCATGATCATGATCGAAATCACAGAGTCACAATCAAGGATCTAAGTTCACAGTCACAGTTACAGTTACAGTTATAGTTACAGTTACAGATTCAGATTATGCAATTTCATTGATTATACATGACTTAGCCATGCATATGTTTCATTAATGTTCCCTCATTCATTTTGAAGTTTATTTACTTGTTTAAAGTAAGGGCACAAAACAAAGGTATTTTTAGTATCATCTATTTTTAATCTGTGTGTGCTTGACGTAGTACTCGTTATCCCCCCCCCCCCCCCCAATATTATTTCTGAGTCTTTTAGGCTCACAGCACTTATTGTTTTCAGGTGGGGTGTATTTCATTGAGCTCGAGAGGCAAGACTATCGAGTGGACTGCGATGCGGGCACGGCACATCCCTCCGACCTATGCTCGTCTTCCACATAGTTATTAGAATTTCTATGTTATGGATCATTTATTTTGCTTAGTTGTCAAATGCATATGTATTGTTTCGATAGCATTGTTTATGAGCATGCAAATATTAGATTTCTAATCTTGTGGATATTTGATATGTCGAACCTCTCTCTTGGGCCTCGTTCTTGCCTCGGCCTAGTTTCTGGTGTCGTCAGTCATCTATTTCTTTTATTTTTATTTTGGTTGCTGTCTGAGACAGGTTGGTTGTAATATAAACAGAGAGGTCATGCCGAAATTTTAATAAAATTTTTTTAATATTTTGAAAATCCGTATTTTATTTAATTATTATTTAAAGTTGAGTTAGGGTCGTTTAATATCGACTAGTAAAAGAGTAACAGATGTAGGTTTTAAATCTCCCAACTTAAGATTTTCATAAGCTGAATAAGGAAGTAAATTCACACTTGCTCCCAAATCAAACAAAGCTTTTTTATTTTTATTTTTTTTAATAATACATGAAATTGTTGGATAACCAGGATCTTTATATTTCAAAGCATAATTATTTTGAATAATAGAACTTACTTGTTCAGTTAAGAACGTTTTCTTCTTTAAATGCAATTGTCTTTTCACAGTACATAAAATCTTTTAAAAACTTTGCGCGCATAAGAAGGTACTTGTTTAATAGCATCTAATAATGGAATATTTATTTTTACTTGTTTAAAAACTTCATAAATATCATAATCATTTTTTGGTTTTTTATTGTTTACTAATGCATGTGGAAAAGGAACAGGTATGCTTATCTCACATATTACTTCAGATAATTTATCATCAACTTTCTTATTTTTAGGACCCAAAGCATCATCTTTCTCAAAAGTATCAGGATTTGAATCCTTACTCTTTGAGTTTAATTGATCTTTGTTTTCATCACTATATGGATCATTAACTATTTTTCCACTTCTAAGAGTAATAACAGATTTTACTTGATCAAACTTGTATTGATTTTGATTTTTTAGGATTAGGTTGTGGTTGAGATGGAAATTTTCCTTTTTCATGAATATTAAGTGCAGATGTAAATTTTGCAAGAGTTTCTTTCAAATCATTCATAGATTGAATGTTTTGAATATTGATAGACTCTTGTTTTTGAATGTATGCATGAATTTCATCTTCAAAATGTTTTATTGGAGGTGGGATATAAGGAGCATAACCTTGATGATTTTGGTTATTTTGAAAAGGTTGTTGCGAAGGTTGTGCATTATTATCGTTCCTCCAACTAAAATTAGAATGATTTCTCCAACCAAGATTATATGTTTGTGAAAAAGGATCTAATGTTGGTTTTTTAAAATTTTTAGCATAATTGGCTTGTTCATGGATACATTCTTTAAATGAAGGCAAAGTAGGACAATTTTTTGTAAGATGATCACGTGTATCACATATATGACAAATAATTTCTTGAACACTTTTTTAATTGATCACTCTTTTTCATTTCTAATGACTCGATTTTTCTTGTTAAAGATGCAAGTTTGGCTTGAATATCTACATCATCTTTAAGATGATAAATACCAAACCCATTTGTTGAATTATTTGTTTTACTTGGTGGTTCAATTGAGCCTATATTATCCCAATTTTGAGCATTTTCTACTAATGACTCCAAATATTCCATAGCTTCATTTGGGTTTTTATCTTCAAAAGTTCCATTACACATGAATTCTATCATTTGCCTATCTTTAGGTATTAAACCTTCATAAAAGTGAGAAACTATCCTCCATATTTCAAAACCATGATGTGGGCATGTATTAAGTAACTCTTTATATCTATCCCAACATTGATAAAATGTTTCCCCTTGTTTTTGAAAAAAAAGTTGTAATTTGTCTTTTAAAAGAGTTTGTTCTATGGGAAGGGAAATTTTTTTAAGTAATTGTTGTTGCATTTCTTCCCATGTTCTTATTGAACTTGATCTCAAATTTTGCAACCATGTTTTAGCTTTATCTTTTAAGAAAAAAGGAAAAATCTTTAATCGAATAATATCCATGCTACATTTTTTATCATTATAATTGTTGCAAACCTCCTCAAATTCTTTTAAATGCAAATATGGATTTTCAAAATCTAAGCCATGAAAATTTGGTAAAAGTTGAATGATTTGAGGTTTAAAATTAAAATTAGATGCATCTGGAGGAAAAAACTAAACAAGATGGTGTACTAGTTCTTATTGGATTCATATGGTGCCTAAGTGTTCTTGGTTGTTCATGTTCTTGATTATTATTATTATTATTATTATTATTATTATTATTATTATTATTATTATTATTATTATTATTATTATTATTATTATTATTATTATTATTATTATTATTATTATTATCAACTTGATTATTAGAATTATCTCCCATGTTAAAAATATTTCAGATACTCGAACAAGTCTACCACTTTGCTTATGACTTCAAACAATCATACAATTAAAAACAACATACTATTTACATAAATAACATAAATAACAAAAATTAAACTTAATTTATACCTCCCCGGAAACGGCGCCAAAAACTTGCTACAACTTAAATTGTAATTCTTCCATGTGTAGGTTGTCTGCAAGTAATATATTCGTGAGTACGAAATCGATCCACGGAGAGGATACTGTAAGTTTAATTTTAGCATTTATATATAATAGATGGAAATATTATTATAAAACTTCAAATACACAAATTATAAAATTTTCAAGGCTTCAAAGGTTCATTGTTGGTTTATTTAAGATTTCTTAACTAAAATAAGAATAAACATAAAAGAAAAATTAAATATTTAAACAAGTATATCATATAATATAGTTCCCACTATATTAATATCAGATTAACCGATATTTAATACATGGTACCCATAATATATATATAGATGTATAAATATAAACATAAAATAAAAATTAAATATTTAAAAAAGTATATCATATAATATAGTTCTCACTATATTAATATCAAATTAACCGATATTTAATACATGGTACCCATAATATATATAAATGCATAAATAAAAATTGACATAAAAGTAAATGTTAGATCAAATCACAATATATTATTTAGAACAACCGGCAGAGCCACGCTATTGTCTAAATAAAATATATGATTTTTTTATGTTAGTTGCGGAAATTAAATGTTAGTTGCTGAAATATAAATGTTAGTTACGGAAAAGTAAATGTTAGTTGCGAGAAAATAAATGTTAGTTGCCAGAAAG
This sequence comes from Henckelia pumila, assembly GCF_033568475.1. Taxonomy (NCBI): domain Eukaryota; kingdom Viridiplantae; phylum Streptophyta; class Magnoliopsida; order Lamiales; family Gesneriaceae; genus Henckelia; species Henckelia pumila. Next base: position 179,454,563 of record NC_133123.1, read on the forward strand.
TAAATTTTAGTTCAAATCATAATATATTATTTAGAACAACCGGCAGAGCCACGCTATTTTCTAAATAATATATATGAATTTATTATAAATTGATACATATATTTATAGTATATAGTTATTGTAGTATTTATTGTATCATATTAGACAACAAATCAAGGTAGACACATTTAAGGTACCAAGTATTTGATGTAAATAGATAACAATAAATCATCCAAATTATACCTACAAATAAAGATCAATTAGTAAAACAAAATAAAAATAGAAAATGAAAGGAAAGGAAAGGAAAGGAAAGAATAAAATTATAGATATATTAGCAATGATATATTATAGATGAAAATATTATTATAAAACTTCAAATATACAAACTATAAAAATGTCAAGGCTTCAAAGGTTCATTGTTGGTTTATTTAAGATTGCTTAACTAAAATAAGAATAAACATAAAAGAAAAATTAAATATTTAAACAAGTATATCATATAATATAATTCTCACTATATTAATATCAGATTAATCGATATTTAATACATGGTACCCATAATATATATATAGATGTATAAATATAAACATAAAAGAAAAATTAAATATTTAAACAAGTATATCATATAATATAGTTCCCACTATATGAATATCATATTAACCGATATTTAATACATGTTACCCATAATATATATATAAATGCATAAATAAAAATTGACATAAAAGTAAATGTTAGATCAAATCACAATATATTATTTAGAACAACCGGCAGAGCCACGCTATTGTCTAAATAAAATATATGATTTTTTTATGTTAGTTGCGTAAATTAAATGTTAGTTGCTGAAATATAAATGTTAGTTACCGGAAAATAAATGTTAGTTGCAAGAAAGTAAATGTTAGTTTCCAGAAAATAAATGTTAGTTCAAATCACAATATATTATTTAAAAAAACCGGCAGAGCCACGCTATTGTCTAAATAATATATATGACTTTATTATAAATTGATACATATATTTATAGTATATAATTATTGTAGTATTTATTGTATCATATTAGACAACAAATCAAGGTAGCCACATTTAAGGTACCAAGTATTTGATGTAAATAGATAACAATAAATCATCCAAATTATACCTACAAATAAAGATCAATTAGTAAAACAAAATAAAAATAGAAAAGGAAAGAATATACAAAATATAAACAATCTTACTTGACCAACAATGAAACCTTTTCACCTTGATATAAAAAGATTTAGCTTGCCATGAACATAAGACTCAAGAGTAAGGATAAAAGAAATTTCATACTTAAACTTGGAGAAATATGGACACTCAAAATCTTATTCTTACACACACAATATTTATTTTACAAGTGAGTAATTTCTCCATACTTTTGCACACTTCAAAGCTTATACAACACATCTATTTATAGGTCAAATGAGAGCAAGAGACCAAGGCTCATTAAATGTGGAATAATAAAGTTGGTGGGTGCTTGTCTCCTTGAATGTCAATACCATGACCCAACTTTAATTGGCATGTTTGATGCCTTAGACCACCGATTCAGCCTTTCCATTCAACATAGAACACATACAAAATTTTGTGTATATGTGTTTGGACATATAATTCACCTCTTTTTGGATAAAAGGTGAAATAGGTATGATATTTTTACTACAAGCTGGTCATAGTAAAAGTAAATTTGTCTACTTTTTTATTTTTGATAATTTAATCATCTTAATGAGGTTTTTGGAATTTTTTGTCTTCTACAAAGTTGAAGATGCCTCTTTTGTGATTCTACAGGATTTGAGATTACTCCAATATGACCTCTGTAGCTTGAGTAATTTTATTTTTATCAAACCTGCGCAAACCGTAAAATACAACATTTTTAGTAAAACATTTAAATGTAAACATATAATACTAAAACAATACAACTTCATAAATACAATTTTTAAGTTTCATCAAGATTCACTTTGACTTGTTTACCGACTCAACTGGGGTTATCAGGTGGTAATGTTGGATGTTGTGTCGAAACATATAGGAGTCGATGCATTGTAGTCGGGGATTCACCGCTTACCTTCGGGTATGGATATCCTATGTGATCTCATGCATATGTAGCTTGAAATCTCTGATCAGAGTAGGTGGTAATTAAGAAAGGGTTTCTGGAATTACACCTTCGATGCAACTATGTCATGACACATAATTATCGATTCAATGACAACTCTCGATAAACCAATGGTTGTCGAATTGGTCGGGATATATGATTTGAAGGGACCGTACTATACGCTAACCATAATTGAATGGTTCTTGCAGGCACTATCATTTGATACTTAGGGATTCAAGTAAGCGATGATGCTAGACGTTTAACATGATTGGTTGAGTACCATCAGACTTGAGTTTTCTAACGTTCTTATTATCAATGAGTTGATAAATAAGAATGGATATATTTAGGGTATGCTCATATAAAGGACTTGTTGATCCCGAATCACATGAAGATGTGAACCCACTGCTAGTTGTATCATTGAACCATTGAGGGTCATACAAGTACTAGCTTTCTAGAACCCGTTGAGAAAAAAATTAGTTCAATGGGTTGAACGACTTATAAAAGAGTTTATAAGTAAGATAAATTAGAAGTATGACTTCTGACGGAGAATAAATGGGAAAGTAACTTTTAATTTGTGAATATGTTTCAAGATTAAAAGTTGACTTGAATAAATAATTATTTTTGTAAATGTGATTTACAAAACTATTATTATGAACTTAATTAAATTAATTCAAGTGTTGAATTAATTAAACACTATTGGGCCTTGTAGAGTCCAAATAATTAAATTAGTTCAAGTGTTAGATTAATTAAATACTATTGGGTCTTGTAGAGCCCAAATAAAAATAGTGTTAAATAATTATTCTACTAGTGGGCTTGAATGAGTTCAAGTTAAATTTAATTAATTGATTAAACTTAAATGGGTTTGATTTTGATAATTAATTAAATATTAAGTTCATGGACCATGTATGTATATGTTTGACATATTAATACATACAATATATGAGAGAGAGTGAATATGAAGGTTTAAAATACAAGGTGCACACTTTTTTATGCATGTTTTTACTTTTTTCATGCATGCCTTTTATTTTGTAATAACACATTTTTAAGTATCAATACACTCAATATTCCTCTCTCATTCACTCAACATGGCCGAACACTACCTCAAAAATATTCTTCAATTTTTGTCTTTCATCTTGGGAGAAAAGACAAAGAAATTATCAATGAAAAATGATCTAAATATTCTAGTACATATTTAGAGTGGATCTAGTTTGACTAGTCTTGAACCTAATTTGAAGAGGAGTCCATTTTCGAACAAGGAGTGCTCTTGTTGCATTGTTGAGCAAGGTGTGCTCTTGGAAGCTTGTAGATAGTGTCTACCTTTTCAAGAGCTAAGTTGTTCACAACTTGGTTGGAGCCATAAATCAATCTTTTGAGATTGATAGGTAAAAATTTCTTAAACACCCTATGGATGTTTAATGTTTTTGAATGCCACACAAGTTCTCGGTTTTTACAAAAAATTTAAACTTCTGTTGCGTTTTCGGGCACGAGAGAACCGATCCAACAGTGGTAACTGAGATCAACCCCATAATCTCTTTGTATATCTTTCAACATCATACATGATCGATATGACGGCTCTCCCTCAGTCTTTCCATCACAACATTGGAAACCCAAGCAGAATCAGCTCTAGGATGTCCTCTAGTACGTAGATTATCGTCTCCACAAGAATGTATTAGATTACATTTTCTAATGCCAAAGAGATTGTCAGATTTGTGTCGCGAGGCATAAATTCTCAAGGAACAATTGTTAGCAGCACATACAAGAATAATCTTCTCATTATCATTCTTTTTATACCAAAAAAAAACATCTCGTACTAATTGCATAATTTTTAGCATAAACTCTGAATTCAGCAGCATTCTTAAATATTTGACTCTCTCCACGGATGCAGTAACTCCAAACGTCTATGAAGTTTCTTAAAAAACCAACTTCAAGATGATCATCATTACTACTTACCATCTCATCATCACATTCAACCCTATTTTAAGTTATGAAAAATTTTGTTAACCTTCTACAAAATTATTAATGTAAGAAAAATGAAATAATACTGGAGCTCGAGATAACAACCAAAATGATCGGCTATTTGGCAAACTATACCTCATATATCATCAAAATTCATAAAAAACACACTCACAACATATCTCCATAAAATATACGCTATAAACAAAAAGTGAAAAATATATCATAAGAAGTTGTACTGCTAAAAAAAAAATCCCATCAAATACCCAATCCATGTGAAAAGTGTACATATTAATAAATAAGTTTTTACCTCTTTGGGTTGCGGACTTCCATTTCGTATTTTCTCACTGCCCTCATATTAATTATTGTAAATCTGTCAATCTCATGGATGTGTGAAGATGATTCATGATACGGACATCATCATCTTCATTCAATGTCACATACTTCTTCTGATGAGGGGCTAAATATTGCAGAGTCATGGTTTGTTGAGAAATATCCTTACATTTTCTCTCAAGATTAAGGAACAACTTCATCAGACTAAATCCATTAAATATGGAAATCATATAGAGCCCATTTTTATACTCTCAACTACCTAGGAATGAAAAATTTGATGATCCAGATCCAAATTCCATTGTGCCAATCAATCAAACGAGTACCTGTTTCAACTGATTGGTTAAAATTTTCAGTGGAAATGACTAAATAAATAATTTTTAAAAATTAGTCACAATAAACTAGAATAAAAAAATCTTCATTCACAAATGGAAAAAATTCATTAAAAATTGACCAAATCTAATAAAAGTCTTTATAACTACAAGAAAACTATAACAACAAAATTATAATATATACAAATAAAATAAGAGTGTCAAATCGACAATATATTACAAAAAAAACCAACAAAAAATCACACATAAATTTGAGCAAAATACACAACAACCAACGATTTGAAAAAAAATAAAGAATTCGAAGTACAATTATCACCAAACAAATAATATGCATATGAATCAAACAAATATATGTTTTAACCTTAAACCAACACAAACTAAAGAGAATCCAAATATGTTCTAGTGTCTGAGATTTATATTTTTTTTAACTTTCTAATTTTTTCATTAGAATAAAATCTTGATAAGTAAGAAATACTTATTCAAAACCAATATTTAGGAATTATTTCATGAATATAATAACACATATTAGTTATCATTGAATCATAAACAACAAGTTCACAAAATAAAAACAGTAAACCGATATTAAAAACCAACTTGAACTTAAGAAATTCATTTGCTAGAATAATTTCAATGATTTTTCGTGCAACAACACACGTTGACTCCACATAATTAATATCATCATTTATTTAACAATTGATATCAGTCTCATAATTTAAAACACAAACATAGATTATATTAATCTCTAATTCAATTCAAAAATACCACACCAAAGAAAATTTCTAATAGTTTCGATGTTACTGCTGCTTTGATTCGGACAATCAAAATCATTCAAAATAACAAAATCAATTACATCAATCTAACTATACACACGCGTCAAGAAAATTGAATCAAAATCATGGGGCATAAATGTGAAAAATCAAATCTAGCAGTACGACAGAAACATCGGAATACTTTACTGGGATTACAAATATTGCTTCAAGGATTTCTGATGTTATCTTCTTTCACAATACGCGTACAGGTTCGACTGCCCTCGTTCTCTTCCAGTCGCCTTCGTCGTCCGAGGAATTAGGGATTTACTGTAGAAATCATGAAATCGAGGAGAGGAGAAAATTGCAAGGTAAGATCGTATCAACCAGAAAAACTACATGATGGAAGGGAGGATATGATTTACCGTATAATTTTTAGCTCGGATTCAGCTTTCTCTCCAATCGCCTTCCTCGTCCATGGCTGGGGTTTTACTGTACAAATCGTGAAAGATGGGACGAGTGAAAAAGTAAAAAACATGAAGGGAAGAGATCAGCTTCCTCTACAGTGGCCTTCCTCGTCCATGGCTGGGGTTTTACAGTATAAATCGTGAAAGAATAGATGAGAAAAGAGGTGAAAAATAAACGTGATTGTGAGAAAAAAGGATAAAAATAAACGGGATGATAAAAGAGGTGAAGGGAAGAGAGAGAAAGTGAAACAAACGTGATTTTGTTGACCAAGGAGCTAAAAAAAATAACTTTGGAAGGTCAGGGAGAGTAGTACTAAGTTTAAAGGCATAAGGACTGATCGTGAAGGTGGGTTTCTGAATAGGGATTTGTCTCCAAATTTCCCTTCATCTTTATAGTGTATTTGATAAAGCTTATAAACTCTTGAAAACAACTTATAACTTTTTAAAAAATTTTGTCAATTTTTTTTTTAAGCAGCTTATAAGCTGTCAAAATAAATTGTTCGACAGTTTATAAACTGTTTTTAAACAAGTAGGGTCACCATAATTTTTTTAGAAAAGATCTTATTTTGATATATTACTTCTCCATATTATTTATATATTTTTTTGTTAAATTCCCACCATTCCTTTTGGCTATTTTTTGTATATAATTTATCAAAATTTCTAAATTAAAATAAAAAATAATTTTATTTTTTAAATATATGTTTTATATTTATGATAAAATTTAAAATTATTTATGTATCTATATTACTATTTACATTGCTTTCATTGTATTATACCTTTTTTGATAATTTTGACAATAAAAAGATCTTATAATATCAAACACATCAACATCTTTAAGTTGTTTAAAATAAGTTCGTCCAAACACTTTAACAACTTTTTTAAAAAAAAAAAACTGACAGATTATAAGCTCCCTAGAGCTTATAAGATGTTTTTAATTTTAATAAGTTTAGTCAAACAACGGCTTATATCAAAATGAATGCTAGAACTTACAATAGTATTTCAATGATATATCTTGTTCGATTTTCCAATATGAACAATTGTTGTTTCCAGCCTGTAGTGACCCAAATACATTTTTAAGTCAATAAAGTGCTAAACATGATTAAGGGGTCATTATTAAAAAAAATCAAGTGTTTAATCAAGTTCAGAACAAAAATTTACGCTTCTATCCATCGAAGAGTTCGAAAGTTCCAAAGTGTAGGTCGGAAGCACCGAACTGTTCGGGGGTGAGTTCCTAAGCATATGATGAGTTTGGTGCATCCAAACGGAGATCGAAACGTCGGTCAAATTTAGTCCATGCATTGAGGTGTACGTCAAGTCATATGCACCAACACATGGGAGATCGAAAGCACCGATCTAGGAGTTCGGAAGGTCCGAATGCAACTGTCCACTGAGGTGTCAAGAGAAAAAGACATGTCACTGCATTTAGAGTTCGAAACTTCCGAACTAAATATCGGAGTAACCGAACTCCGCCTATAAATAGGTCATGCAATATTCATTTTCAATTGTTATTCCAAGTGTTTCCTCTCCAATTCAATCAAAATTGAGGGTTTTCAGTTGTATTATCAAGGTACCTACAATAACAAGGCACTTTCGAGATAGCAGCGGAGTTGTTCCAAGGAATCGGGCCTTCGGCATCAAAGCGCTATCGACGGACACAGGTATAGTCCGAGATCCCTAGTAGATAATTGGAGTATCTATTACTTTAGTTAAGAGTTTTAAATCAATAATAGTGATATGGTAATCACTTGACTGTGGGCTTGGACCTTAGAATCTGATAGTACTCGACCTATCTAACAGAGATACGTAAGTTTTGATTGAAATAATCAATGAATATGCATTGTGATAGGGTCGCTCAACCCTATATTCATGTTATATTTTCGGGCACCGGGAGACGTCATCGTGATGACTGATACTGACGCTACAATGATTTCGAAGAGGGAGGAAGATATCCAGCGGAGTTGACCCCATATGACATTACTTACTCATTGACACCTAGTTTGAGCAGGATTGGATTTGGCTAGTTACACAATCACGTCATTTTTCATGCATCATATCGGTTTGTGTAGTGACCCACGCCGTGATCACCTACTAATCAGAACTTAAGCATGCATTTAACTTAATTAAACATAATCAGAGAAATAACAGCGGAAAATCTTAAAGATAAACAATTCCAAGATAAATAAATCTTGATACAACCAAATCGAATATATACCGAATAAAATCTTAATCTAGAAACCCTCTGATGACCCTTGCTACCATGCCCTGGTCACCGATCAACTACTGATCTCGCTCCTGGTCCACCTGCAAAACCTGGCCCGTCGAATGGGGTGTTCGAGATAAAAGCAGGGACGTGAGCGCTAACGCCCAGTACGTAAAGTATTGAATATACAGGTCTATATGATGCATGCAACATGAACTATGAATGATCTGGGTAACTGGGATCATATCTGGAAAATCATGCTCAGTTCATAGGCACCTCCAGTATGCGCACGCTGCTCTGAAGATCGAGTGGGTGCCATACATACTGAACCCGATCTTGGACTATCACCGTCCTGGGTAAAAATCGTACACGCTGTCCTATCGGTCCAGTGGGTGTCACACGGTACCCGATCGTATAATAACAACAACCCTAGGGCTGAGCGACCCTAGAACAACTGGTTATCTCAAAAGGATAACAGGCTCAACATGGTATGCAAATGCTGCATACAAATCATGAACAGTAAATCATGCATATTATGACAGATAATAATGCAACACATAAACATGTATATTCAGCTGGCTATCTCAGTCTGTACTTAAGTACCTTAGTTCTACTAGGCAAGCTATACCAGCTCTAAAGTCCAAGCCTATAATCCGCACTACAATGCAAAAATACTCATGCATTATAACAATATTCTAAAACCTTAACTACGCTATAGCATACTCCCTATTTACTATAAGGATTCAAAGCTATACCTGCGTCCGTTGTCAGCCCGCTGATGACGATTGCCTCAGAACTTGGGCACAACTCTGCAGCAACCCTGGAGCACCTCTCCAACCTCCGGACCAAGCCTAGGAAGGATGGAATCACTCCTAAACTCCTAAAACTAGGCTGAAACCGAGAGAGAAAGATAGGAATTGGTGTGAAATTGTGGCCCTCGGAACCCATATTTATAGGCCACGATCGGAAGCTCCGATCGTAGAATTGGAAGCTCCGATCTCCACCTGCAGCTACGTGTTCAATCCTTGAAGACACTTGGCACTGGACAGGGATCGGAAGCTCCAAACTGATCGGAAGCTCCGATCGAACCGCTTCTTCCGAACTGTTTCCGGGTGCTTCCGAACTGGTTTTGGACCCCCGGGACCTACCCTACCATTTTCGGACGTTCTGGATCTGATTTTCCACTTATTTTAACCAAATAAGGACTCCTTAAACATGTTTTGACACTTTTAAAATTATATGTCATTTTCTAACATGTTTAAAATCACCTAATCTTGTAAAATGGAACCGGGCTACTACATTCTCCCCCTACTTAAGATATTTCGTCCTCGAACAATCTTAAGTACTGAATGCAGTAAAATACTGAATAAACATATTAAGTTCCGATATGGACTTGAATAAGAACAACAAGTTCTTTATTCTCTCATTATCAATTATCACTGTGTCCTGATGAAAAATTGTAATCACTTGACAACTCAAAATCATATCTCTAATCTCATGGGAAAACCACCCAAATAAGTCTTACAATCACTTAATAAAAAACCCAAATCACCATGCTGGTCATATCCCCGATCACTATCTAAAACTCTGCTAAGGCCAGACTATACTGATCAAATCTCCTGGTTCTCCCCCAGTACCACCTGCGAAAACTTTCCATCCAGAATGTACTCTTGTCAAAGAATCCTTTCCAAGACCATTCTGTCAACGGAAACTAAAATCTGTATCTCTGATAAAGTCAGACGATAACTTTCAATTATCTTGGCACTAATCCAATACCAATATAAAATTCATAAGAATATTCCTTTTGGTAATTATACCCCTTGCTATAACTGTGCAAAATATCAAGACTCAGGTAGCCTCCCCCAATAGCCTATCTGGAATAAACCTCCCAGAAAAAACCGGCGTAGGTCGCGCTTCCTATCCCGTTTTTGAACAATCCAGCACAGTCCTTAGCACCTGGTATAATGCATCACTAAAAGTATGATGAAAATCCATCATCAATAAACAATTACTCAAACACTGAGTATCTGAGGAAACAAGTCAACTCTGGCACTATGTCAAATCATTGACTTTTTGAATCAAAGGAAAAATCCTAGAACTGATCATCAGAAAACTAGCACAACTCTAATCCTTGGTTATGCAAATATCAACTAATTCAACACAGTTGAATATTGATCAGAAAATACTTGGAATTTAAATTTAGAAAATTCCCAAATCATAAATCCACATGATTGTCAGAATACAACTTATTAACATTTTGCTATCACAAAATAGAATTATCAAACGGAATACTCAAATACATCATCCGTCAAAATCATTCTGAGTGTCATCATTCTTTTCTGACTGCGTCTGAGATCCCTGCAAAGCATAAATCTGACCCTGCATCCGAGACTGTTGACCATCTCCATGATGCCTACTCTGGGTCCTCTGCTGCACTGATTCCTCAGACTGTCTACTCACCTGAGATCCCATCCTAGATGCTTGTCCACTCTGTCCACTACGCTTGGGACAATCTCTCTTGAAGTGATCAACACTTCCACAGATGAAACAAGCTCCAGCAGCGGCTCTACAATTCTCAGTGGGATGATCTCTTCCACAATGATCACAATGCAACTTTTTCTTGCCCGAGTGACGAGTCTCACCAGATCCTATAGATGAAGAAGATCCGGATTCTTAAACGAATGAGTACAGGGACCCAAAGAACTCGTGGGTCTTGACGAGATGAATGACCTGTTGTGTCGAATGATGTCCTCTTCCTGGTGAGATCGACTCACTAAACCCTCGTAAGTCATGTCATCTCCCACAGCAACTCGGTCATGAATCTCCGAATTAAGGCCTTGGAGGAACAGATTATACTTCGCCTCTGAACTATCGGAAATCTGGGGGCAATAAGGCAACAACTCAAAGAACTTCAACTGGTACTCCTCAATCGACATTGATCCCTGCCGCAAACCCAGCAACTCACTTGTCTTCGTCTGTCGGAGAGCAGGAGGAAAATACAGCTTATGAAAAGCCGTGCGGAACTCATCCCAGGTAGCAACTCCTCGGGCTACAATAAAAGGCGCAGAAGTAGAATCCCACCACTTCCGAGCTCGTCCTTCGACCAGAAAATCAAGAGTCTCCATCCACTGCTCCTCAGTGCATCGGAACTCCTGAAAACAAACTTCCATACGTTGTAGCCAGTTTCCCGCATCCTCCGGTGACTCTCCTCCGACTAAAGGCTTCAGACCCATATGCATAAACCTATGCATGTTGAAACGCCTGTGATCATCATGGCGATGGTGAAGACGGCCCCGACGATGTTCTCGATCGTCCTAACCCCAGCATCCACTTATGCTGCCTTGACTACTATCGCTACCATGACCCGCTATCTACACGATGATTAAAGGTTAAACCCAATTCCAACAATCTAGTTCCCAAGATTACTATGCATGCTCTGATACCATAAATGTAGTGACCCACGCCGTGATCACCTACTAATCAGAACTTAAGCATGCATTTAACTTAATTAAATATAATCAAAGAAATAACAGCGGAAAATCTTAAAGATAAACAATTCCAAGATAAATAAATCTTGATACAACCAAATTGAATATATACCGAATAAAATCTTAATCTAGAAATCCTCTGATGACCCTTGCTACCAAGCCCTGGTCACCGATCAACTACTGATCTCGCTTCTGGTCCACCTGCAAAACCTGCCCCGTCGAATGAGGTGTCCGAGATAAAAGCAGGGATGTGAGCGCTAACGCCCAGTACGTAAAGTATTGAATATACAGGTCTATATGATGCATGCAACATGAAATATGAATGATCTGGGTAACTGGGATCATATCTGGAAAATCATGCTCAGTTCATATGCGCCTCCAGTATGCGCACGCTGCTCCGAAGATCCAGTGGATGCCACACATACTGAACCCGATCTTGGACTATCATCGTCCTGGGTAAAAACCCTACACGCTGCCCCATCGATCCAGTGGGTGTCACACGGTACCCGATCGTATAATAACAACAACCCTAGGGCAGAGCGACCCTAGAACAACTGGTTATCTCAAAAGGATAACAGACTCAATATGGTATGCAAATTCCGCATACAAATCATGAACAGTAAATCATGCATATTATGACAGATAATAATGCAATACATAATTATGCAACACATAAACATGTATATTCAGCTGGCTATCTCAGTCTGTACTTACGTACCTTAGTTCTACTAGGCAAGCTATACCAGCTCTAAAGTTCAAGCCTATAATTCGCACTACAATGCAAAAATACTCAAGCATTATAACAATATTCTAAAACCTTAACTGCGCTATAGCATACTCCCTATTTACTATAAGGAGTCAAAGCTATACCTGCGTCCGTCGTCAGCCCGCTGATGACGATTGCCCCAGAACTTGGGCACCACTCTGCAGCAACCCTGGAGCGCCTCGCCAACCTCCGGACCAAGCCTAGGAAGGATGGAATCACTCATAAACTCCTAAAACTAGGCTGAAACAGAGAGAGAAAGATAGAAATTGGTGTGAAATTGTGGCCCTCGGAACCCATATTTATAGGCCACGATCGGAAGCTCCGATCGTAGGATCGGAAGCTCCGATCTCCACCTGCAGCTACGTGTTCAATCCTCGAAGACACTTGGCACTGGACAGGGATTGGAAGCTCCGAACGGGGATCGAAAGCCCCAAATTGATTGGAAGCTCCGAACTGGTTCGGAAGCTCCGATCGAACCGCTTCTTCCCAACTGTTTCCGGGTGCTTCCGAACTGGTTTTGGACCCCCGGGACCTACCCTACCATTATCGAACGTTTCGGATCTGATTTTCCACTTATTTTAACTAAATAAGGACTCCTTAAACATGTTTTGACACTTTTAAAATTATATGTCATTTTTTAACATGTTTAAAATCACCTAATCTTGTAAAATGGAACCGGGCTACTACAGTTTGTATACTCATACTTTACGAATTGAGCTTTAGTCGCTCACGTCCTTGATTTTATCTTGGATACCCCCACTTGACGGAGCAGGTCTCGGGTTGGACGAGGCAGGAGTTTCGAGAGAAGGTTAGGAGCGGAGACATTGATCGCTAGGAGGTTTAGTTCCGTTTTTCTGTTGAGTTCGGATACATTAGTTTTCGATATGGTTGTATTATTTTGGATTTTAGCGCGGGTTGTTCTGTCGGCAGTGGCGGAGCCACCCTAGGCCCAGTGTGGCCTTTTTCCCACACTGGGCCCAAAAAATAATGTACATATATATGTATATACATATGTATGTATATAGTTTTTTTACTTGAATTTTAAAATATTTACCTACTATAATTACATGCTTAGATGTCGGATCGAAAAAACAATAATTTATTTCTTTTAATAATTTTTATACCCAAATTTTAGGCTCAAATTTTTACAAACTTCTTTACAATGTTTTCTCCTCACAATTCACAAACTTCGTACACTTTGATTAATAATTCTTTCAATTCATATTTCTTACTGTTTCACCTTCCATATTATTTATAAAATAAAAAATTTCACCAAAATTTAGGTTCGTTTTTTTTTTTCATTGTTAATCAATCATTCAATTGTTTTAAAATTATGTGTTGTTTTGCAATCGAGAATTTATTCTTGCATATTTTCAAATGTAGAGTTTATATTTTCTATCAAAAGTTTTTTATTGCAAATTCTATACGCTATGTTCTTTGTCATATTTCCGATGTTTTAACATCAATTAACAAGTGCTACTGGTTATGTGTAGATTGTGTTCAAACCTTAGAAAATATTATTTTCGACTCTCGATTAATCGGTGCTCTTTTTTTATTTATTAATTATAGTATATATTGATGCCTATACTGAATAAAAATTCTAGTTCTGCTCCTATCTGTAGGTTTGTGTTGTATGCTAATTGGTTTAAGTTTCCGACTGTTATTTTCTTTGATTAAGTTTTTTTTTTTTAATTTCATAATATAATTAAGTTTGTGTAGTAGATGATACGGGTCAGATCACTACAAATCTCACTATCAATAATTGTATTAGGTTGCAACATATATGAATGCATGCTCTTGACTATGATACTAATCATATAACTGAATACTGAGTCAAACATTTTAAATCATGTAGTGCCTTAAATATCATCAGCTTAGGAAAATATATATTTATTGCTCGGAATAAGTTCTACTCTTTTTCATTTTAACGTAAACATGTGGCCACCAAAATCCAGAACCTAAAATGAAATTTTATAAATAAATTTCCAAACAAAATATATTGAAAGTTTGAAGTAAAAAAATTACATATTCATGCCACCCGTTCTGGAATCCTCTATTGGAGCAGTGCCCTCGAAATAATAATTGCACATGCCAATTGACCCTAACATAGACGTATGAAACCATACGCAACCACACATTTGTTATTTGACAATTCTCGCATACTTCTTCGTTCTTATCTCTTTTCTTTTCTTTTCTTTTCCATTTAAATGCAGAATTCGTGAAATTCTCTTGCACGTAAATATAGGGACAAAATCTTAATGTTTTTGCTTCAAACCGTGCTACATTTTGTTCAAACAAGTCACGTTTGCAGAAATTATTTAAAATTTAACGCACTAAATATCATATACGAACAAAATATAATTAATAATTGATATAATATTCGATTCATCTATTTTAAAAAAGAAAAAAAACAATAAATTGTATATCAAGCGCGATAAATGATTAAATTAAAACAATATATTAATGATTCTTTTAATTAAGAAAATAGATTAATCGAATGTTTTGTGTATGATTTCTTCTATTTTCTTTATGTGTGTTGTTTAGTGGGTTCAGTTTTAATAATTTGTCTAAACGGAGTTTGTTTGAGCAAATTGTAACACAGTTTGAAGGAATATTTCATCGTATATGTATGTGTGTGTATGAGGAATACATATATGTTACTAATATTAGCATCCAAGCACACGCTTTGCGTATGTGATATAATATATAAATCATATGTATTTACATATATATATATATATATATATATATATATATATTAACATGGTTTATTTTTCACTATTATAAAAAAAAGTGTTTTAAGAAAAGAACGTGGAGAAGAATGTGAGAAAGTGGGATAGTGATATGCTATCTTTAGTCAATAATAGTTGAAGTAATTTAGTACAACCATTAAAATGATAAAAAAACGATTATTCTAATACTCTCGTGCATTGTAATATTGTATATATATATATATATGAGAAATTTTCAGCTGCCTAACCATGTTTTCCCACTTGGTCTGCGACCATGGGTTTTAGTGTTTTTGTTTTTTTTTCGCATCACTAAAACCCACTATGTACCGGGTTTTAGTCGTCGCGGACCAAGTAGAAAAACATAGTTGGACAGCTGAAAATTCCTATATATATATATATATATATATATATATATTCATGGTGGTTAAATATTAAAATTTTGTTAGAAGATAGGTAAAGGTCTAAATAGTTTTAGTCCCTTCACGAGAGGATCTCAAGTACAACTTGTAATTCCATCTCACTTGATTTTGGCAGTGTTGAAATCCATATATTTGAATATTCGTTCACATTTTAAATTTAATATATATAACGAATTTCAAATCCTATAAACCAGTCATTTGAAAGTCTTTTTTCAAAAACCTCATATTAGACATCTTTGATCATAAAAGTTAATCCGGCCGATGAGGCCTTACGCAAATGGTTAAGGTTGAGGTTTTGAGATCAAAGGGTCTCAAGTTCGATTCTTGATGACTTCGGGTAGTTTTCTTAATTTATTTAGATAGATTTAGAAGTTTTTTTTGTAATTCTTCTGCTCGAGATAAGCACGTCTCGAGTCCACGTTCAAGTCATGTGTGTAGTGTGGGCAACTACTTATATGATTGTAATTTGGATCACGATTGTATTGTACTCTAAAAAAAAAAGATCCTAGAAATTAATCCATCGTTGGAAACAAACAGAGAGATGATACGTACTTGAAAAGATAAGTCCGAATAATGTCTTCTATATTATTAAGTTTGAGGCATAGATAGTAACTAATTTTGATAGGTTATGTCATACCATTATTTGTCTTCAAAATACTCTTACCCATAACTATCATAATTATTTTTAAATAAAATAAATAATCAAAAATTAAATGCAAAAAACATAACATTAAATATAAATTACTCAATTCTTATTATATTTCATATAAAAGTTTGTTTTACACGAAAAAAATTTAATTTATATGCACGCATCGTGTGCATATGTTTATTAGTAATAATAATAATAATGAATAAATTAATTATGGGATGAAATTTAAGAGTATAAAATTGATAAATCTGTGGATTGTTTGGAAATTTATGAATAATAGGAATAATACTGTAGTAGCCCGATTCCATTTTACAAGATTAAATTGATAATCATATTTAGATATGATTAAGGGATTTGAATTCGATCAACCGAACCAAGAAATTGGGTCCAGAATCCCGGAAAAGCTTAATGGGCTCATTTGGGCTCAGGCAGTTCGGAGGGTCCGCACCCAAGGGACTTCGGAGACACATGGAGTTCGGAGGTTGGTGAGATCGGACGGTCCGAACTCACCCAGGGACAGGTGTCTCAATCTCGTGTAGGAGATGACGTTATGACTGACGTCACATGGCTAGATCGGATGATCCCAAGGTAAAGATCGGACCATCCGATGTGTCACCAGGACAAGTGGCAAGAAGAGTTGTACAGGTTTATCACATGTAAGAGATCGGACGATTCGAAGAGGGATCGGACCGTCCGAACTTCCATGCATGCGACGTGGATATCATGCAGAGATCGGACCGTCCGAACGTTGTCTATAAATAGGGGTCCGAGGGCTAACATTTGAGATGCAAATAGAACCTCTCCTCGGCTCATGTTAGCTCGATTTTAAGAGCTTTTGGGTACTCTTATTTTAAGAGTTGGAGTAGGTAGTAGTTTTTATATTACGGACAGTGTCCGTAGTAGCGGCTAGGCGGCCGAGCTCTAGCAAGGCATCCAGGAGTCGTAGCTAGGCTATGCCTAGGCTTTGGGGCATGCGACATCAGCGGGCTGACGACGAACGAAGGTATGGCTTTGGTTCCCTATAGTAAATAGGGATTAAGCTATAGTTTAATTAAGCCTTTTAGAGCCTAGTAGGTGATGTCTGGCATGATAGATAATGCATGGTATTTATGCATTGTAGTGCTGCATGGTAGGATTGGATCTAGAGGGGAAGCTTCTAGGATCTGTCTTAGTAAGGTACGGAAGTATTGTGACCAAGGCTGGATAGCAGGGTTTACCACTAGGTTTTGCTTACCTGATATTATTTATTTTAAGATTCCGCAGTTACTCTGATAAAGACTATTTATTGTTTAATTACATGCTTAAGCTTTTTATTAGTAGGTGATCACGATGTGGGCCACTACATTTATGGTATCAGAGCATGCAATTAGATTCTTTGGGACATAGTAATGATTTTGGGTTATCCTTTGTAGGATTGCTAGTTGGATTCAATGACGATAGAAGTATCAGGAATTGGAATAGCAAGATGCCTAGGCTTTTCCAAGATCGTCATTGCCAAGGTTGACAGTAGAGGTTCGTATTTTGTGGATTCCAGCAGGATGGAGCTG
Organism: Henckelia pumila; assembly: GCF_033568475.1. Taxonomy (NCBI): domain Eukaryota; kingdom Viridiplantae; phylum Streptophyta; class Magnoliopsida; order Lamiales; family Gesneriaceae; genus Henckelia; species Henckelia pumila. Next base: position 179,472,260 of record NC_133123.1, read on the forward strand.
GAAGAGAAAATCCAGTTTTCAACACCAGGCACTTCTCAAGCTTGAATGGAATGTGTGTCATGTAGTCATCCATTCAGCTTCGACCAAAGAAGCCACCCCGGAAAACTTTTCACTAGTAGTTGGAGAGATTGTCAGGAAAATCTTGTCTCATCTACCAGATAAGGAACCCAACAATATTGGAAGGATCTCGTAGATTAGCGATATTTAATCTTTTAGATCTTGCGATGAAGAAGGTCTGCTGACATGAGTGACAGACGGAAAACTTCATGTTCAAGATCAGTAGACGGAATGAAAGACTTCTGCAGGAATTTAAATATTGTATTAAGTTTTGTTGTAAACAGTATTTCGATTGTAATCAATTGAATCAGATGTATTAAAATTTTAGTTATTTGATGTACTCAGTTATTGTTGTATTGTACATATTTCAGTGTAGTCTTTTGACTAAGTTATGTATTACATGAGATTGTAAAAAAGATTGTATTAGAACCTGGATTTGGTGGTTCAAGTATTGTAATCTTTAAGATTATTCTGGTTATATTGAATAAAAGATTGATCATTTGATTAAATGTGTACTTGGGATTTTGTATATTTCAGATGAATAGTTCTAGATGATTTACCTAGAATATTCTAGTATACCAAGTGTTTGTCAGGAATGATGTGATTCGTCAGGAGGCACGAGTGTTTGTTCTAGAAAGATTTCCTTAGAACAGTTGGATGTTTTGACCTTTTTAGGTTGTTGCCTTGTAATGATGGATTTTCATTAGGGTGTCAAGATAAGTAATACCAAGAGTTGTGGACTGTGACCAGGACTAGACATGAGGAGGCGCGACCCTTAGTCGGTATTACTCTAGAAGTTTTTGTTGGAAAATCGTGTTCAGATCAATTAAAAATTGATACCCGGTGCAGCGGAAGTTTAAAAATTTTTATTTTTCGATATGGAACGATTCCATATTATGGGTATCAAAAATTTACGATTAAATTATGCAAGTAAAAATAAAATCACAATTAAATTTTTAACTATTCAAGCAACGGCTTGATTATGGACACCAACAGAATTTAATCTGCTCTTCTTGTATATCCCGGGAACCGATGGCTTCACGATCAATCTTCGGAATAAGGTCCACGAACAGAAAACAGAAACCCTCTGATTGATTGCATTAGAAATCAATCAGATGTTTATCGAAGAGAATAAACAGATTTGATCTGTTAATTCACAATGTAATTTTCCAAAAAATCACAAACTGAATTTTCTCAAAAAGGGACAGAGGATTTCGAAAATCCCCTTGAAATAATATGAGTGATTTTCGAAAATTGCTAGAATTAATTCTCTTGTGATTTTCGAACACTACTCATCTATTTATAGATAATTTCTAGACTAGATTAAGTTATGATTGTATTAGGACTCTAACTCCTTAGGGCCCACAATCCATAACTTAAGCCCAACAAGCCAAGCCTGTTATTATAGAAATTAATATAAAATTCATCATGACTTCGATTGATAAACTGATTTCACCAATGTGCACAGAAATCATTTCTGCACCTTTTAAAGTCAAGATAATTTTTCTGAATCCGAATTCAGTGATTTCCAAAAATGCCCATCCCTATGCCATTTTAGGAAATTCCACTCCCTTTTAGTTAAGAAATCCAACTTCTATTTCATTAAATTTAACTCTTTAAATTTAACTATCTCAACGTGATTTAGTAATCCATTACTTGTGTGACCCTCAATGGTTCAGGGATACAGCTAGTCGTGGGCTCACAACTCCTTGTGACTCGGAACAACGATTTTCGACTTGCCCAACGAATCATTGTAAGAGCGTCTAGCAACATCGCCCCATGATTCCCTAGGTATCACTGATAGTGCCTGCAAGAACCAGTAGATTTTGGTTAGCGTACAGTACGGTCCCTTCATCCATATATCCCGATCGAATCAACAACTATTGGTGCATCGAGAGTCGTTCGAGATTCGATAACTATGCATTACATCTTGGAGATCAAATAGTGACATCGCATGTGTTACTAGGAAAACCGAGTAACCTAAAACACATCATGTACTTTGTCCAGAGATTCGTCACACTAATATCTCCTCAGATCGCATAGGATATCCACACTCGCAAGTATGTGGTGAATCCTTGACAACAAAGCATCGACTCCTATATGTGTAATAATTGTAACCAATCCCGACACCTGATGACCCCAATAGAGTCGGTAAACGAGTAAAAGTACAGTACTAGCATATAGAGTCTCAATGATGTTTCAAGTAGTAAGGACTAATGGTGTACAACCAAAACTGCGGACTTTATCCACTCGATAAGTGATAACCACTTGGAAAGTCCAAATAAGGTAGTTCGATCATTCATCATATGAATATCCATTTGCATGCTTTGAACATCTCCATGTCCATTACCAATGAAACGTGGTACTTGGCATCACAAATGCTAGTCTCAATCTCGAGCGATCCTTATCCTTATTAGCGGACGGCTCAATTGACTAGGAACTGTTTAGAATATACAGTGACTATAAGATGTGTTTCATAATAGTGATCTCTCTTTATTCACTATCTCATCTTACTTACACTATAGTATATTCAAGGTCTTTATCAAAACATCAATAGTATATCACAATATAAAAATATGAAGAAAGACAAAGAAAATGCCATTAATGAATGTAAATTATATTAAACAAAGATTGTTTATACATAGAGTCATAAAAGCCCTTAGCCACAAGTTGGCTAACCGGGCACCCACTCTTTCAGTTTTCATACTTCAGAAGTTGTTTGGAGGCCTTTGTGCTCCAGGGACTATATCGGGAAGGCTACTCAGACTGGGAATTTGGCAACAGTCACAACAAGGTATGGCTTTGGATTGGATAGATATCAGGTGAGGTATCAAGGTTTAGTTATCGTCTGATAGAGATACAGATGTCACATTGTCAGAACAGTCTTGGGGAGGATTTTTCCTTGATAAGTAATCGTTCTGAACAGAAAGCTTTTGGTCTTCAATTTGGGATTTCGGAATTTAATCCAAAAGTTTAGTTGAATTGATATTCAATTGGTTTGTTTGACAGATGCTTGCAAACTCAGGATTTGAGTTGTGCTTCTGTAAAGTTAAGCAATTTTCGTTGACCAATGATTTTGGTCCAGATAGGAATGTTGCTTAGTAATGATTTATTAGAGACTCAGGGATGAGTTATGAAAGTATGCTGATGACTGTCGGGTTTTTGAGACGGTATAGTAAGTGCGACCTTATGTTGGTGTACTCTGGAAGGGTTTTTCTATTCTAGCTTGGCATTATAGGAAGACTTACCTCAGTCTCGATGTATGTACAGTAATATCAAAGGGTATAACTATCAGGAGAATATTCAAAATTTATTTGAGTCTTCTAGAATTATTCTTGATGCTGGAATTAGTGCCAAGGGGTGTGATGAGTTATCGTATGACTTCGTCAGAAATACAGGTATTGAATCCGTGGATAGAATAGTCTTGGAAAGGGTTCCTTGACAAGTGTTTATTCTGGACAGATAGTTCCCGCACGTGATACTGGGGGAGAACCAGGAGGTTTGACCAGTATTGTCTGATTCTATCTGTGAGACCTCGGTTCTAAACAACTAATCTCGGCTTAAACAACAATTAAGCATACAATGTAGAGACCCTTACCCGGATCACCTACTAAACAGAACTTAGGCATGCAATTAACTTAATAAGACAGATATCAGAATAAACTTGCGGAAACCATAAATAAATACAATCCCAAGGAAAGTAATCTGTAATTTATCCAAATAATATACAACCAAATCGAATAGCTGTATCAACCCAAAACAACAGAAATAAAACCTAGACGAAGCTCCAGCTGGCCAATCACTGCCTAGCCCCTCTTGAAACCACCCGCCTTGTCCAATCGCAAACCTGCCCCGTGGAATAGGGTGTCCAGAAACACAGAGTACGAGACGTGAGCATAAAACGCTCAGCACAAGAGTATGAGTATACATGCATCCAAAGTGAACTCCCTATAAACTCGAGGTCAAGGATCAGATAACAGAGACAGACCGGGCCCTGGTATGTAGCACGCTGTGCCGTCGCTTCAGGAGGTGGCTCCCATACCATAATACCAGTGGATATGCCGAACCCAAATCGATGGAAGTCCAACCACTAACAAGATAGGGAAAAACCATACTAACAGACATCTCGAAGCAGATAGCTCAGTATGCAAATGAATGCAGCATAAATCAATGACATATAAACCATGCAGTCACATAATACATGCATACTCAGTCAGGATATCTCGAACAGTACTTTCGTACCTCAAATCAGTGCAAGCTCTATCAACTCTAGGTTCATGCCTATAGTCTGCTCTACACTGCCAAATGATACTACTATCATTAAAGTGCTCTAAAAGTCTTAACTAAGCTGCATAATCCTAAATATTTATAGGAAGTAAAAGCTATACCTTCGTTCGTCGTTAGCCCTTTGATGTCGAGTGCCTCAAAACTAGGCCACAGCTCCGCTACGACGTCTGGATCGCTATGCCACTTCCGGATTCCCCACGGAACGCCTAGAATTCCCAAGATCTGAGCTGGAAGGCTAAGGAACTGAGAGAGAAGAGGTGATTGGTGTGTTTAAATCTGAATCTCGGCCCTTCTATTTATAGACGGAGTTCGGATCGTCTGAACTGGACTTCGGAGCGTTCGAACACGATCGGAGCGTCCGATCTCGACTTCGAATCGTCCGATCCCCAATATTACGTCATTGCTTACGTCAGCATGATGACTTCGTCCATGACGACTGTCGGCAGCATGATCGGAGCGTCCGAACCACTCTTCGGAACGTCCGAACCCTGACTTCAGACCGTCCGATCCTTAACTTCGGAGCCTCCGAACTCGACAACCTTCAAACCATTTTCAAGTGTTCTGAATCCAATTCCGGACTCCGATAATCCATTAAGAGTTCCATTAATCACGTTTACTCTTACTTAATATGATTAATGATTTGATTACGCTAAATCACTGATTTTGGGTACGGGCTACTACATTCTCCCCCACTTAAGATGTTTCGTCCTCGAAAACAGATCTTAAGTACTGAATGTAAAACAGAAATCAGAAACATTCTTTATTCAAATCAAACGTTTACAAAATTTTGCAGCTGAATACATCTTAAGAATGAAATCAAAACAACTCAGGATGGTCTTCACGCATCCTGTCCTCAAGCTCCCAAGTAGCTTCCTCAGTGCCTCGGCGCTGCCATTGAACTAAAACCAAAGGAATGGCTTTTTTCCTCAAAACCTTATCCTTATAATCCAGGATACGAATAGGTTTCTCAACATAGGTCAAATCCTTGTTCACCTGAACCTCAGACCGCTGCAGAATATGAGATTCATCCGCCACATACCGTCGCAACAGAGATACGTGGAACACGTCGTGAATACTGGATAGATGCGGTGGCAAAGCTAGTAGATAAGCCAAATCGTCGATGCTCTACAAGATCTCAAACGGACCGATAAACCTGAGAGACAACTTGCCCTTAAGACCAAATCTGAGAATCTTATGGAAAGGTGACACTCTCAGAAACACTTTCTCCCCGACATCGAACTGCAAAGGCCTACGCTTGATATTAGCATAGCTGGCCTGACGATCCTGTGCAGTCTTAATCCGTTTCTTGATCTGATCAACAATGTCTATCACCTGCTAGATAAACTCCGGTCCCTCAGCCTGTCTCTACCCCACTTCTTCCCAGAAGAGTGGAGTACGAAAATGTCGCCCGTACAATGCCTCAAAAGGTGCCATCCCAATACTAGTATGATAGCTGTTGTTGTATGCGAACTCGATCAATGGCAAATGATCCTTCCAGGCTGAACCAAAATCCATGATGCACGCTCTAAGAATATCCTCCAAAGTACGGATAGTGCACTCCGACTGACCATCAGTCTCCGGATGATAGGCAGTACTCAAATTGAGAGTAGTACCCATCGCACGCTGAACACTCCCCTAGAATCTAGAAGTAAACCTGGGGTCCCGATCGCTTATAATGCTCACAGGCACTCCATGAAGTCGAACGATCTCCTGAATATACATCCGTGCCATGAGATCCACAGAGTACTCTCGGCTATAGGAAATGAAATGCGCTGACTTGGTGAGTCGGTCCACCATAACCCAGATAGCATCACAGTTCCTCGGGAATACCGGCAAATGGGTCACAAAGTCCATTGTGATAAACTCCCATTTCCATTCAGGAATAGGCAGACTGTGAAGCAATCCTCCAGGTCGTCGGTGCTCTGCCTTGACCTGTTGACACACCAAACATCTCGAAACAAACTGATAAACACTGCGTTTCATTCCTTTCCACCAGAAACGAGTACGTAGATCCTTGTACATCTTGTTGCTCCCAGGATGAATACTCAACTTAGTGCGATGTGCCTGAGACAAAATCTCCTCTCGCAACTCTTCATCCTGCGGAACCACAAGCCTACCAGACAAACACAGAAAGCCATCTGACTGATAATGAAATTCAGACGAGCTAACCTCGTTAGCTAAACGAGCTAAATGCTGGGTCTTCGAATCAGACATCTGAGCATCTCGAATCCGCGAATACAAAGCTGGCTCAGATAATATCGCAAACATCTGGATACTCTGCATACCTTTCTTATGCTTGAAGGTATAACCTGAAGTACAACAGTCACTGATTGCACTAGACATCGAACAAGTCTGAAGTGCGGATAGTCGCACCTTGCGACTCAAAGCATCAGCGGTGAGATTAGCAGCTCCCGGATGGTACTTAATCTCGCAATCATAGTCCTTAAGCAAGTCCATACAATGTCTCTGCCTCATGTTCAACTCCGCCTGAGTGAACAAATACTTGAGACTCCTATGGTCGGTGAAGATCTCAAATTTCTCGCCATACAGATAATGGCGCCAAATCTTCAAAGCGAACACAATGGCTGCTAACTCCAAATCATGGACTGGGTAGTTGTCCTCGTGAAGCTTCAGCTGTCTAGAAGCGTATGCGATCACATGCCCATTCTGAGTCAGAACACAACCTAACCCCCGAAAAGAAGAATCAGTGTATACCACATACCCTCCAGATCCTGACGGTAATGCCAACACCGGCGCAGAAGTCAACCGCCGTCAAAGCTCACAGAAATTCTCCTCACACTCGGAGGACCACTCGAAGTCCGCACCCTTGCGGGTAAGCTGCGTCAAAGGTCGAGCTAACTGAGAGAAGTTCAGAATGAAGCGACGATAATACTCTGCTAGACCCAGAAAACTACGAATCTCCGCAACCGTCATTGGACGCGACCAATTAAGTACCGCTTGCTTGGATCAACAGAAATCCCCTCCCTAGATATGATATGGCCAAGAAAGACCACTCTATCCATCTAGAACTCACACTTTTTCAGCTTGGCGTACAACTGCTTATCTCGAAGAGTCTGCAGTACCAACCGCAAGTGAGAAACATGCTCTTCCATATTACGCGAATACACCAAGATGTCGTCAATGAAGACCACGAAAAACTTGTCCAAATACTCCCTGAAGACACGGTTCATCAGATCCATTAATATAGTCGGCGCATTAGTCAAACCAAATGACATCACTAGGAATTCGTAATGCCCATAGCGAGTACGAAATGCAGTCTTGGCTACGTCCTGATCACGGACTCTCAACTGATGATACCCAGATCTCAAGTCAATCTTGGAGTAAACTGACGTGTCCTGCAGCTGATCAAACAAGTCATCAATACGAGGCAACGGATACTTGTTCTTCACAGTGACTCGATTCAGCTGCCGATAGTCAATGCACAACCGCATCGACCCATCCTTCTTCTTTACAAAAAGAACAGGAGCTCCCCAAGGAGATACACTAGGACGAATGTACCCCTTGTCCAAAAGATCCTGTAGCTGATTCTTCAACTCGCGCATCTCTGACGGAGCCAGACGATACGGTGCTCGAGAAATAGGTGAAGTACCCGGCATCAACTCTATGTCAAACTCGACTTCCCTAGCAGGAGGAAAACCCGGAATCTCATCAGGAAAAACATCTGGATATTCATCCACGACCGGAATGCTCTCTATCCCAATGCTCTCAGTGGACAAATCAACTGCATAGATAAGGTAGCCTTCCCCGCCAGACTCTAGAGCTCGACAGGCTCTCAAAGCTGATACCAAAGGCATCGGGGGTCATGCTCCCTCTCCATAGAAAAACCAGTTATCACTCCCCTCCGGATGAAAGCGTACTAATCTCTGATAGCAGTCCACTGAAACTCGATAGGTAGTCAACATATCTATTCCCAGAATGCAATCAAAGTCGTCCATCGCCAGGACCATGAGATTCGCTAACAGAATGTTCCCTTCGAACTCTAAAGGGCAACCCATCACTAGACGCTTAGCCAAAGCATATTGGCCCGTCGGAGTAGAAACAGACATCACTACGTCTAGTGCAATGCATGGTAACTTATGCCTCTTAACAAAACATGCAGAAATGAAGGAATGAGATGCACCAGTGTCAATAAGTACAAGAGCAGGTATACCATAAAGCAGAAATGTACATGCGATGACTTTCTCATTCTCCTCCACTGCCTGATCATGTCTCAGGGCAAACACCTGGCCAGAAGCTCGTGGCCTCAAATGAGAACTCCCAGCAGGCTGTTCCTACGACCTCTGCTGAACGGTGGCCTGAGAACCAGATCCTGAACTAGAACCAGAACCAGAACCACCTCCCCCAGATAGTGGACAATCCCTCCGGATATGACCAGTCTCTCCACAACGGAAACAAGCTCCAGAAGCTCTACGGCACTTGTCGGATAGATGGTTCTTCCCACAGTGATCACACTTGTCCTACTTACCGAAACGGACAACACCAGCAGAGCCAGAGGAAGAAGAAGTAGATCCAGACTTCTTGAAATATTGGGCACGGGGACCCAAAGAACTAGCAGGCCTCGACTGAGGGAAAGACCTGTTCCGCCAAATGCTGTCCTTCGCCTGGTGAAAACGGCTCACCAAACCCTCGTAGGACATGTCGTCGCCAACCGCCACACAATCATGGATTTCAGGGTTAAGGCCCTGAAGGAACAGATTATATTTCATCCCAGAGCTGTCAGCAATCTCGGGGCAATAGGATAGCAGATCAAAGAACTTCTGCTGATACTCATCAATAGACATGGCTCCCTGTCGCAGACTCAGTAGCTCGCCCGCTTTCGACTGACGAAGTGCAGGAGGAAAATACAGCTTCTGAAAAGCTGTGCGGAACTCGGCCCAGGTAGCCACTCCTCTCACCGCAACAAAAGGTGCAGAAGTAAACCTCCACCACCTACGGGCTCGCCCATCCAGAAGATAGCCAAGGGTCTCCATATTCTGCTCCTCGGTGCAGTGGAAAGTCTTAAAAGTCGTCTCCATGCGGTCTAACCAATTCTATGCATCCTCCGAAGACTCACCTCCAATTAAGGGCTTAGGCCCCATCTGCAAGAATCAACGTACACTGAAACGGTTCCCATCTCGATGATGATGGCGGCGTTCCCGACGAGGCTCCCGGTCGGCATCACCTCAACGCCCACCAATACTGCCATAAGAACTCTAGTCGTCATGATCTGCCATCTACAAAATTAACCTAACGGTTATCTTATGTAGAATCTAAATCCCAAGAATACTTTTGCATGCTCTGATACCATAAATATAGAGACCCTTACCCGGATCACCTACTAAACAGAACTTAGGCATGCAATTAACTTAATAAGACAGATATCAGAATAAACTTGCGGAAACCATAAATAAATACAATCCCAAGGAAAGGAATCTGTAATTTATCCAAATAATATACAACCAAATCGAATAGCTGTATCAACCCAAAACAACAGAAATAAAACCTAGACGAAGCTCCAGCTGGCCAATCACTGCCTAGCCCCTCTTGAAACCACCTGCCTCATCCTTCGCAAACCTGCCCCGTGGAATAGGGTGTCCAGAAACACAGAGTACAAGACGTGAGCATAAAACGCTCAACACGAGAGTATGAGTATACATGCATGCAAAGTGAACTCCCTATAAACTCGAGGTCAAGGATCAGATAACAGAGACAGACCGGGCCCTGGTATGTAGCACGCTGTGCCGTCGCTTTAGGAGGTGGCTCCCATGTTGGAAAACGGTGTTCAGATCAATTAAGAATTGATACCCGGTGCAGTGGAAGTTTAAAATTTTATTTTATTATATGGAACGATTCCATATATGGGTATAAAAACTTTTACGATTAAATTTGTTCAAGTAAAAATAAAACACAGTTAAATTTTTACCTCGTCAAGCAAAGGCTTGATCGTGGACTCCAACAGAATTTAATCTGCTCTTCTTGTAAATCCAGGGAACCGATGACAGTCACGATCTATCTCCGGAATTAGATCCACGAACAAAAAATAGAAACCCTCTGATTGACTGCACTAGAAATCAATCAGAAGTTTTACGTAGAGAATAAACAGATATGATCTGTTAATTCGATTTGTAATTTTTCACAAAAATCACAAGTCGAATTTTCTCCAAAAAGGGATAGAGGATTTCGAAAATCCCCTTGAAAATTCTAGAGTGTATTTTCGAAAATTGCAATATACAATGTGTCTAATTTTCGAACCCAACACCTTTATTTATAGATAATTTCTAGTTATAATTGTATCAGGACTCTAACTCCTTAAAGCCCACAATCCATAACTTAAGCCCAACAAGCCAAGCCTGTTGTTATATAAATTAATATAAAATTCATCGTGACTCCGATTGATAAACTGATTTCACCAATGTGCACAGAAACCATTTCTGCATCTTTTAGAGTCAAGATAATTTTTCTGAATCCGAATTCAGTGATTTTCAAAAATGCCCATCCCTATGTCATTTTAGGAAATCCCACTCCCTTTAGTTAAGAAGTCCAACTTCTCTTTCATTAAATTTAACTCTTTAAATTTAACTATCTCTACGGGGTTTTAGTAATCAATTACTTGTGTAACCCTCAATGGTTCAGGAATACAGCTAGCCGTGGGCTCACAACTTCTTGTGACTCAGAACAACAATTTGCGACTTACCCATCGAATCATGGTAAGAGCGCCTAGCAACATCGCCCCATGATTCCCTAGGTACTACTGATAGTTCCTGCAAGAACCAGTAGATTTTGGTTAGCGTACAGTACGGTCCCTTCATCTATATATCTCGATCGAATCAACAACCATTGGTATATCGAGAGTCGTTCGAGATTCAATAACTATGCATTACATCTTGGAGATCAAATAGTGACATCGCATGTGTTACTAGGAAAACCCATTAACCTAAAACACATCATGTACTCTGGCCAGAGATTCGTCACACTAATATCTCCTCAGATCGCATAGGATATCCACACTCGCAAGTATGTGGTGAATCCTTGACAACAAAGCATCGACTCCTATATGTGTCATAACTGTACCCAATCCCGACACCTGATGACCCCAATAGAGTCGGTAAACGAGTCAAAGTACAGTACTAGCATATAGAGTCTCAATGATGTTTCAAGTAATAAGGACTAATGGTGTACAACCAAAACCGCGGACTTTATCCACTCGATAAGTGATAACCACTTGGAAAGTCCGAATAGGGTAGTTCGATCATTCATCATATGAATATCCATTTGCATGTTTTGAACATCTCTATGTTCCATACCAATGAAACGTGGTACTCGACATCGCAAATTCTAGTCTCAATCTCGAGCGATCCTTATCCTTATTTGCGGACGGCTCAATTGACTAGGAACAGTTTAGAATATACAGTGACTATAAGATGTGTTTCATGATAGCCATCCCCATGTGCTACCACATCTTACATACACTATAATATATTCAAGGTCTTTATCAAAACAACAATGGTATATCATAATATAACAATATGAAGAAAGATAAAGTCAATGCCATTATAAAAGTGTAAATTATATTAAACAAAAGATTGTTTTACATAGAGTCATAAAAGCCCTTAGCCACAAGTTGGCTAACCGGGCACCCACTCTTTCAATCTCCTACCTGCCCTAAAGCCAACTAGTCATACTACGTAATCTCATTGCTTCGCGATGTTTGTCAAACAATGGTCCTGGCAAGGGCTTAGTAAGCGGATCAACGATATTGTCTGTAGAGGCCACTCTCTCGACACTGATGTCTCATCTTTCCATGATCTCCCGGATGATGTGATATTTCCTCAGTACGTGTTTGGACTTCTAATGAGACCTTGGTTCCTTTGTTTGAGCAACGGCACCCGTGTTTTCACAGTACACCGGGATTGGACCAACAGCTTCAGGAATTACACCCAACTCTTGGATGAATTTCCTTATCCAAACCGCCTCTTTAGCAGCAGCTGATGCTGCAATGTATTCTGCCTCAGTGGTGGAATCCGCTTTGGTGTCCTTCTTGGAACTCTTCCAAGAGACAGCACCGCCATTGAGCACGAATACAAATCCAAAAGTTGATTTCGAGTCATCCACATCACATTGGAAGCTAGAGTCGGTATAGCCTTCCAACTTCAATTCTCTCCCTCCATAAACCATGAATAAATTCTTAGTCCTTCGCAAGTACTTAAGAATATCCTTCACGGCTTTCCAATGCATTTGACCGGGATTGGCTTGGTATCTGCTCGTGACGCTCAGAGCATAGGCCACATCCGGTCTGGTAGATATCATCCCATACATGATACTACCTATGGCTGACGCATATGGCACGTGTGTCATCTTCTCTATCTCTTCGTCAGTCTTGGGACACATAGACTTGGATAGAGAAACTCCATGACACATAGGTAGATGTCCTCTCTTGGACTCATCCATAGAAAACCTTTTCAAAATGGTGTCGATGTAGGTTGATTGAGTGAGTCCTATCATTCTTTTAGATCTATCTCTATAGATCTGAATTCCTAGAATATAGGATGCCTCACCTAAATCCTTCATCGAGAATCTACCTGATAACCATATCTTTGTTGACTGCAACATCCCTACATCATTCCCCATGAGTAGGATGAAAGAGTGGGTGCCCAGTGAGCCAACTTGTGGCTATGGGCTTTGATGACTCTTTGTACAAACGATCTTTTGTTTAATATAATTTACACTTTTATTAATGGCAATGACTTTATCTTTCTTCATATTGTTATATTGTGATATACTATTGTTGTTTTGATAAAGACCTTGAATATACTATAGTGTATGTAAGATGTGGTAGAACATGGGGATGTCTATCATGAAATACATCTTATAGTCACTGTATATTCTAAACTGTTCCTAGTCAATTGAGCCGTCCGATAATAAGGATAAGGATCGCTCGAGTTTGAGACTAGCATTTGCGATGCGGAGTACCACGTTTCATTGGTAGGGAACATGGAGATGTTCGAAGCATGCAAATGGATATTCATAGGATGAATAATCGAACTACCCTATCCGGACTTTCCAAGTGGTTATCACTTATCGAGTGGATAAAGTCCGCGGTTTTGGTTGTACACCATTAGTCCTTACTACTTGAAACATCATGGAGACTCTATATGCTAGTACTGTGCTTTGACTCGATTACCGACTCTATGGGGGTCATCAGGTGTCGGGATTGGGTACAGTTACAACACATATAGGAGTCGATGCATTGTTGTCAAGGATTCACCACATACTTGCGAGTGTGGATATCCTATGCGATCTGAGGAGATATTAGTGTGACGAATCTCTGGCCAGAGTACTTGATGTGATTTAAGAAATGGTTTCTTAGTAGCACATGCGATGTCACTAATTTGATCTTCAAGATGTATTGCATAGTTATCGAATCTTGAGCGACTCTCGATATACCAATGGTTGTTGATTCGATCGGGATATATGGATGAAGGGACCGTACTGTACGCTAACCAAAATCTACTGGTTCTTGTAGGCACTATCAGTGATACCTAGGGAATCATGGGGCGATGTTGCTAGGCGCTTTACCATGATTCGTTGGGCAAGTCGGAAATCGTTGTTCCGAGTCACAAGGAGTTGTGAGCCCACGGCTAGCTGTATCCCTGAACCATTGAGGGTCACACAGTGTAATGGAGTTTTTAATCCCCGTTGAGATAGTTAAATTTAAAGAGTTAAATTTAATGAATAAAGAAGTTGGACTTCTTAAATAAGAGTAAGGGAGTAGGATTTCCTAAAATGACATAGGGATGTACATTTTTGGAAATCACTGAATTCGGATTCAGGAAAATTTATCTTGACTTTAAAATGTGCAGAAATGGTTTCTGTGCACATTGGTAAAATCGGTTTATCAATCGGAGTCACGATGAATTTTATATTAATTTCTGAACATGCGGGCTTTGCTTGTCGGGCCTCAACTTATGACTAATGGGCCCTAAGGTGTTAGTGGCCTGCATTATAAATAAGTTATTACAGTACAGAAATTACACACAACAGGTCATTATTTTGAGAGCAGAATTTTCGAAACCCTAGCCCTTTTCACTCTCACAATTCGGCCGCCCCTCCTTGCTCTGTCAGAGAATTTCCGGTCTGTGATTTTTAATTGCAGTCAGGAATAACGAATCAGATTCGTTTAATCTCTTCGCAGAAAAACTTCTGATAGATTTTCTAGTGCAATCTATCAGAGGGATTTAAACCCCATTCGTGGACCTGATTGAAGGAGTTCATCAGTTCCTGGGAGAGACAACAAGAGCAGATTAATTCTGTTGGTGTCCAATAATCTCTCTTCGAGATTGAAGGTAAAATTTAATTAATTGTTATTTGAATTTTACACACACAATATAATTTAATCGTTGAATGGTTGATACCCACACTATGGAATTGTTCCATGATAAATTTTTTATACTTCCGCTGCACCGGGTATCAATCGTGATTGATCTGAACGCCAGTTTTCCAACAGTGGTATCAGAGCCAGGTTGCTCAGATCAAACGATTAAATTAATCGATTGTACAAAAATTTTTGAGTCTCGGTTTTTGAAACAAAATAAATATTTTTAAATAAAAAAAAAAAAAAATTTCGGAGCAAAACCCGGGCAGCGATTGGATCGCTGCCCGGTGGGGCAGCAATTGTTGCTGCCCCGGGCGGCGCACGGCGTCGCCCAGGGGCGGCGCTCAGCGCCGCCAGGGCAGCGCTCGGCGCTGCCCAGCGCAGCGCTGTGCGCTGCGCAGGGCAGCGCTGGGCGCTGCCCAGGGCGGCGCACGGCGCCGCCCATGGGCGACGCTCGGCGCCGCACAGGGGCGGCGCCAGGCGCCGCCAGGGCAGCAACTGTTGCTGCCCTAAAGGGGCAGCCGGGCTGCCCCGGCCCGCGCCCACGGGTGCGGGCCGGCCCGGGAGTGTCCCGGGCGGCCCGCGGGAAAAATTAAATTTTTATTTAAAATTAATTTTAATGTGTTAAAATTTTATTTTTTGTCCGGTCAAAAATTGTTTTTGATTGGTTCACGAGATTTCGGATCGAATTGTTCGAGTCCGTAAATTTTAAAATTGATTTTTGGATAAATTTGAATTTTTGGAAAATTTTAATATTTTATCCTTAAATTGAATTTTGAAATCAATTATTTTGGTACAATTGATGATAAGATTTGATCTTATGATATATCAAGTAAAATATGATTTTATCTATAAAATTGGATTTTGTAGATAAAATATGATTTTATTTGATAAAGAGATAAAATATGATTTTATATGTGAAATGAGATTTTATATGTAAAATATGATTTTATCTTGTTTAAATTTGAATTGCCACTGCATGTTATCCAATAAATTAATTTTGAATTAAAAGTTATTGGATAAGGATGATCGATTGCCATGACCAATTTTGTAGGTGTATGTTAGGAATTTACATTTTGTTTTATTGTTGTTGGTTTTATTAATGGGCCTGGTTTATGGCCCAATATGAATGTCATATGTAATAAAAGTGGGCTTGGTTTATGGCCCGTTCCCACCCCTAAAAATGTATCCCCTACTTGTCATTGCTATTTATTGTAAATACATTAGATTTAGTGGGAGATCAAGATTTGAAGATGGTGGGCCCAGCAGACAATAAAGACTGAAAAAATGTAAATTGGAAGCACATGTAATAGGATTGCATTGCATACTGCATATTACCTAGGATTGGACTAAGACTCGTGATTGGCAACCACGGGTCAATTAGAAATGGAATCGATCATCCTAAATAATATATGATATTATGATTGTATGCATGTTTAGACATAATTGCGTGAATCCGGCAAGCATGCAATAAATTGAATATGATGAGACAAATTTTCATAATTAAAAATCCCTCATTTTAAATATGATTTAAAATTGATATCAAGATAAATAAAGGAAATTTAAATTTGTTTAAATGTTCCTACCTTCCATCAACGGTCAATGTATGTGATGCTACCCGCGGATACGGTCCGGCTCATATTATTGGGGGGGCCCGTCCGTCGGAAAGCTGTACATTGGATCGACAAATGTTGTAAGTTGGGTGGAACTCCCATGGGATCGGCTCATATTATTGGGGGATCCACATGGCGACCATCCATCACAACTTAATATTGATGGGTCATCTTGACATGTCACTTTAAACGGCGTCATATTATTGGGCCCTTATTGGACATGAGGTAAACACATGGGGGTTGCTTTGGAAGCAATTGGGCTCTACCTTTTGAGAATTATGGTTGGCTGATATTATTCGGGACCATAAGTTTGTCAATTGGACTCCATGTTCTCACTAAGGAAAAAGTTTCCCGTTTTCACTAGAGGGTAGTGAAATCGTTAAAATAGTGGGAGTGAGATTCATAAAATTAAATTCGCCTATTTTATGTCTTAGTAAATTGCTTAAACAATCATCGATAATTGTCTGTTTCATCTCAGTAATCCACATGTTTCTATTCTCCAACAAAACAAACTTATTGGCGCAAACAATACAGAATGATTCCATAAGTTAAGATTGTCTTAAGTTCGGAAAAGATTTTCTAAAGTGTTAGAAAAGGCTTCTCCGAAAACAGCCCCGGCTGATGTAACTGCCGAAAGGTTGGCCGAACTAGAGAAATGGTTGGACCATGATCTCAAGGCCAAATGTTACATGCAAAATTGGACAAGTCTAAACAAGTTTTCCATCACTTCAAGAAACCCGGTCATTGGAAACGTAACTGCAAGGAATACCTCAAGCAGTTGCGAACTGCAAAGGGTATGTTTTACATTAAAATGTTTTTCTTGGGTATTGGATACCAGATGTAGATCTCATATTTGCAATGAGTTGCAAATGATGACAAGAAGTAATAAGCTAAGGATGGGTGAGACCCAGTCAAGGCTCGGGAATGGTTCCAGAGATAAATCCAAAGCTATAGGAGACATTTTTGCAGAACAATTTTAAGTTTTTTTGAGAGATGTTTTATTTGTTCCAGATTTGATTAAAAACATTATTTCTGTTTCTATGCTTGATAGAGATAGTTATTCTTGAAATTTTGTGAATGGGATTTGCAATATTTACAAGAATGAATGTTTGATTGGAAATGGACAACTTGAAAACGATCTATACAACTTAAAACTAAAAGACGTTCCAATAAATTATATTGATAAACCGGCGACAACAAACAAAAGGAAAATCGATAGTCAAAACCCGGCGAACCTTTGGCATGCTAGGCTAGGTCATATTTCCTCAAGGAGGATGAACAAGCTAGTGGGAGAGGGCATGTTTGATATGTCTGATATTAACTCTCTACCTACTTGTGAATCCTGTCTAAAAGGGAAAATGACTAAATCTCCTTTTAAGGGGAAGCCTGAACGTAGTCAAAATCTGTTGGATTTGATCCATACAGATGTTTGTGGACCATTTAGAGTTGGGACTCAATATGGCCACACCTACTTCATTACCTTTACTGACGA
Source organism: Henckelia pumila (assembly GCF_033568475.1). Taxonomy (NCBI): domain Eukaryota; kingdom Viridiplantae; phylum Streptophyta; class Magnoliopsida; order Lamiales; family Gesneriaceae; genus Henckelia; species Henckelia pumila. The sequence continues at coordinate 179,490,081 of NC_133123.1, forward strand.
TTATTCAAGGCATGGGTATTTATATTTAATGAAATATAAGTCTGAAGCATTTGAAAAGTTCAAAGAATTCAAGGCTGAAGTAGAAAACAAGCTAGGTAAAAGTATTAAAGCACTTCGATCGGATCGAGGTGGAGAATACTTAAGTACCGATTTTTTGGACTATCTAAAAGAGAATGGGATTCTCTCTCAGTGGACTCCTCCTATGACACCACAGCAGAATGGTGTATCGGAGCGTCGTAATCGAACTTTGTTGGACATGGTTCGATCCATGATGAGCTTCACTGAGCTTCCACCTTCGTTTTGGGGCTATGCGCTTGAAACGGCGGTATTGTTGTTGAACAACGTCCACACTAAAGCAGTGGACAAAACACCATACGAGTTATGGAATGGCAAAGCTCCTAAGTATTCGTACTTGAGGATTTGGGGATGTCCTGCTTACGTGAAGCGGACAGTGGGAGATAAGTTGGATAGTCGATCCAGCTTATGTTATTTTGTAGGGTATCCGAAGAATTCAATCGGATATTATTTCTATTATCCTGCTGAAACAAAGGTGTTTGTTTCTAGGAATGCCACCTTCTTGGAGAAGGAGTTCTTATTGGATAAGAAAGGCGAGATGATGGAACTCGAAGAAATTCGAGAAGAACCCGAAATACAAAATAACGATCCTACGCCTCAGGAAACATTACTGGACACGCCTGAACCTAGAAGATCCGAGAGGACTTCTAGACCTCCTGTTCGATATGGTCTTCTTCTTGAAGGGGATCAAGATGAACCCGACATTGGATGTGATCCAAGAAACTTCAAGGAAGCAATTTCTGATGCGGATTCAAATTTATGGCTTGAAGCTATGCAGTCTGAATTGGATTCAATGCATACAAACCAAGTTTGGTCTTTAGTAGATCCTCCTGATGGAATTGTTCCAATAGGGTGTAAATGGATCTACAAGAGAAAGCTTGGGCCTGATGGTAAGGTATTGACCTACAAGGCGCGATTGGTGGCGAAAGGTTACACTCAAAGACAAGGAGTTGACTATGATGAAACTTTTTCACCAGTTGCAATGTTCAAGTCCATAAGAATCCTTATTGCCATAGCTGCATGGTATGACTATGAGATATGGCAAATGGATGTGAAGAGTGCTTTTCTTAATGGAGACATTAAGGAAGAAATCTATATGAAGCAGCCAGAGGGGTTCACATCCATGGGAAGCGAGCATAAGGTATGCAAGTTTCAGAGATCAATTTATGGTCTAAAACAAGCATCAAGAAGTTGGAACCAGAAATTTGATGAAACAATAAAAGATTTTGGTTTCATCAAGAACCCGGAGGAACCGTGCGTGTACAAGAAAGTAGTTAAGGATGCTGTGACATTTTTAGTACTTTATGTTGATGACATCCTACTCATTGGGAATGATGTAGGGATGTTGCAGTCAACAAAGATATGGTTATCAGGTAGATTCTCGATGAAGGATTTGGGTGAGGCATCCTACATTCTTGGGATACAGATCTATAGAGATAGATCTAAGAGAATGATAGGACTCACTCAATCAACCTACATCGACACCATATTGAAACGGTTTTCAATGGATGGGTCCAAGAGAGGACATCTACCCATGTGTCATGGAGTTTCTCTATCCAAGTCTATGTGTCCCAAGACTGATGAAGAGATAGAAAATATGACACATGTACCATATGCGTCAGCTATAGGTAGTATCATGTGTGGGATGATATCTACCAGACTGGATGTAGCATTTGCTCTAAGTGTCACGAGCAGATATCAAGCTAATCCCGGTCAAATGCATTGGAAAACCGTGAAGGACATTCTTAAGTACTTACGAAGGACTAAGAATATGTTCATGGTATATGGAGGACGAGATCTGAAATTGGAAGGCTATACCGACTCTAGCTTCCAAAGTGACGTGGATGACTCGAAGTCAACCTCTGGATTTGTGTTCATGCTCAATGGCGGTGCTGTCTCTTGGAAGAGTTCCAAGCAGGACACCACAGCGGATTCCACCACTGAGGCTGAATACATTGCAGCATCAGCTGCTGCTAAAGAGGCCGTTTGGATGAGGAAGTTCGTCCAAGAGTTGGGCGTCATTCCTGAATATGTTGGTCCAGTCCCGGTGTACTGTGACAACACGGGTGCCGTTGCTCAAGCAAAGGAACCAAGGTCTCATCAAAGATCCAAACACGTACTGAGGAAATACCACATCATCCGGGAGATTGTGGAAAGAGGAGACATCACTGTCGAACGAGTGGCCTCTGCAGACAATATCGCTGATCCGCTTACTAAGCCCTTGCCAGGACCATTGTTTGACAAACATCGCGAAGCAATGGGTCTACGTAGTATGACTAGTTGGCTATAGGGCAAGTGGGAGATTGAAAGAGTGGGTGCCCAGTGAGCCAACTTGTGGCTATGGGCTTTGATGACTCTTTGTACAAACGATCTTTTGTTTAATATAATTTACACTTTTATTAATGGCAATGACTTTATCTTTCTTCATATTGTGATATACTATTGTTGTTTTGATAAAGACCTTGAATATACTATAGTGTATGTAAGATGTGGTAGAACATGGGGATGTCAATCATGAAATACATCTTATAGTCACTGTATATTCTAAACTGTTCCTAGTCAATTGAGCCGTCCATTAATAAGGATAAGGATCGCTCGAGTTTGAGACTAGCATTTGCGATGCGGAGTACCACGTTTCATTGGTAGGGAACATGGAGATGTTCGAAGCATGCAAATGGATATTCATAGGATGAATAATCGAACTACCCTATCCGGACTTTCCAAGTGGTTATCACTTATCGAGTGGATAAAGTCCGCGGTTTTGGTTGTACACCATTAGTCCTTACTACTTGAAACATCATGGAGACTCTATATGCTAGTACTGTGCTTTGACTCGTTTACCGACTCTATGGGGGTCATCAGGTGTCGGGATTGGGTACAGTTACAACACATATAGGAGTCGATGCATTGTTGTCAAGGATTCACCACATACTTGCGAGTGTGGATATCCTATGCGATCTGAGGAGATATTAGTGTGACGAATCTCTGGCCAGAGTACTTGATGTGATTTAAGAAATGGTTTCTTAGTAGCACATGCGATGTCACTAATTTGATCTTCAAGATGTATTGCATAGTTATCGAATCTTGAGCGACTCTCGATATACCAATGGTTGTTGATTCGATCGGGATATATGGATGAAGGGACCGTACTGTACGCTAGCCAAAATCTACTGGTTCTTGTAGGCACTATCAGTGATACCTAGGGAATCATGGGGCGATGTTGCTAGGCGCTTTACCATGATTCGTTGGGCAAGTCGGAAATCGTTGTTCCGAGTCACAAGGAGTTGTGAGCCCACGGCTAGCTGTATCCCTGAACCATTGAGGGTCACACAGTGTAATGGAGTTTTTAATCCCCGTTGAGATAGTTAAATTTAAAGAGTTAAATTTAATGAATAAAGAAGTTGGACTTCTTAAATAAGAGTAAGGGAGTAGGATTTCCTAAAATGACATAGGGATGTACATTTTTGGAAATCACTGAATTCGGATTCAGGAAAATTTATCTTGACTTTAAAATGTGCAGAAATGGTTTCTGTGCACATTGGTAAAATCGGTTTATCAATCGGAGTCACGATGAATTTTATATTAATTTCTGAACATGCGGGCTTTGCTTGTCGGGCCTCAACTTATGACTAATGGGCCCTAAGGTGTTAGTGGCCTGCATTATAAATAAGTTATTACAGTACAGAAATTACACACAACAGGTCATTATTTTGAGAGCAGAATTTTCGAAACCCTAGCCCTTTTCACTCTCACAATTCGGCCGCCCCTCCTTGCTCTGTCAGAGAATTTCCGGTCTGTGATTTTTAATTGCAGTCAGGAATAACGAATCAGATTCGTTTAATCTCTTCGCAGAAAAACTTCTGATAGATTTTCTAGTGCAATCTATCAGAGGGATTTAAACCCCATTCGTGGACCTGATTGAAGGAGTTCATCAGTTCCTGGGAGAGACAACAAGAGCAGATTAATTCTGTTGGTGTCCAATAATCTCGCTTCGAGATTGAAGGTAAAATTTAATTAATTGTTATTTGAATTTTACACACACAATATAATTTAATCGTTGAATGGTTGATACCCACACTATGGAATTGTTCCATGATAAATTTTTTATACTTCCGCTGCACCGGGTATCAATCGTGATTGATCTGAACGCCAGTTTTCCAACATAGGATTTCATCAACATAAAGTACTAAGAATGTTACCGCATTCTTAACTACTTTCTTGTACACGCATGGTTCCTCCGGGTTCTTGATAAAACCAAAATCCTTTATCATTTCATCAAATTTCTAGTTCCAACTTCTTGATGCTTGTTTGAGACCATAGATTGATCTCTGAAGCTTGCAGTGTATCCCTCAGGCTGCATCATATAGATCTCTTCCTTAATGTTTCCATTAAGAAATGAAGTTTTTACATCCATTTGCCATATCTCATAGTCATACCATGCTGCTATGGCAATAAGGATTCTTATGGACTTGAACATTGCGACTGGTGAAAAGGTTTCATCATAGTCAACTCCTTGTCTTTGAGTATAACCTTTTGCCACCAATCGTGCCTTGTAGGTCAATACCTTTCCATCAGGCCCAAGCTTTCTCTTGTAGATCCATTTGCGCCCAATTGGAACAATTCCATCGGGAGGATCTACTAAAGACCAAACTTGGTTAGAATGCATCGAGTCTATTTCCGATTGCATAGCTTCAAGCCATAAATTTGAATCCGCATCAGAAATTGCTTCCTTGAAGTTTCTTGGATCACATCCAATGTTGGGTTCACTTTGATCCCCTTCAAGAAAAAGACCATATCTAATAGGAGGCCTAGAAGTCCTCTCGGATCTCCTAGTAATAGGCGTGTCTTGTGATGATTCTTGAGGTGTAGGATCGCTATTTTGTATCTCGGGTTCTTCTCGAATTTCTTCGAGTTCCATCATCTTGCCTTTCTTATCCAATAAGAACTCCTTCTCCAAGAAAGTGGCATTCCTTGAAACAAACACTTTTGTTTCAGCAGGATGATAGAAATAATATCCGATTGAATTCTTTGGATACCCTACAAAATAACATAAGGTGGATCGACTATCCAACTTATCTCCCACCGTCTGCTTCACGTAAGCAGGACATCCCCAAATCCTCAAGTACGAATACTTAGGAGCTTTGCCATTCCATAACTCGTATGGTGTTTTATTTACTGCTTTAGTGTGGACGTTGTTTAACAACAATACCGCCGTTTCAAGTGCGTAGCCCCAAAACGAAGGTGGGAGCTCAGTGAAGCTCATCATGGATCGAACCATGTCCAACAAAGTTTGATTGCGACGCTCCGAAACACCATTAAGCTGAGGTGTCATAGGAGGAGTCCACTGAGAGAGAATCCCATTCTCTTTTAGATAGTCCAAAAACTCGGTACTTAAGTATTCTCCACCTCGATCCGATCGAAGTGCCTTAATACTTTTACCTATTTTGTTTTCTACTTCAGCCTTGAATTCTTTGAACCTTTCAAATGCTTCAGACATATATTTCATTAAATATAAATACTCATACCTAGAATGATCATCAGTAAAGGTAATGAAGTAGGTGTTGCCACATTTAGTACCAATCCTAAATGGACCACAAACATCTGTATGGATCAAATCCAACAGATTTTGACTACGCTCAGGTTTCCCTTTGAAAGGATATTTAGTCATTTTTCCCTTTAGGCAGGACTCACAAGTAGGTAGAGAGTTAATATCAGACATATTAAACATGCCCTCTCCCACTAGCTTGTTCATCCTCCTTGAGGAAATATGACCTAGCCTAGCATGCCAAAGGTTTGCCGGGTTTTGACTATCGTCCTTCCTTTTAATTTTTGTTACCGGTTTATCAACATAATTAATTGGAACGTCTTTTAATTTTAAGATATATAGATCGTTTTCAAGTTGTCCATTTCCAATCAAACATTCATTCTTGTAAATATTGCAAATCTCATTCACAAAATTGCAAGAAAACCCATCTCTATCAAGCATAGAAATAGATATAATGTTTTTGACCAAATCCGGAACATATAAAACATCTCTCAAAAATAACTTAAAATTGTTCTGCAAAACTAAATAAATGTCTCCTATAGCTTTGGCTTCGACTCTAGAACCATTCCCGAGCCTTAGCTGGGTCTCACCCATCCTTAGCTTACGACTTCTTGTCATCACCTGCAAATCATTGCAAATGTGAGATCCACATCCGGTATCCAATACCTAAGAAGAAGTATTAAGCGAAACATTTATTTCAATGTAAAACATACCCTTTGCAGTTCGCAACTGTTCGAGGTATTCCTTGCAGTTACGTTTTCAATGACCGGGTTTCTTGCAGTAATGGCAAACATTTTCATCTTTTATCCCAATTGAAGCCTTGGCCTTTCCCTTCTTATTTGGTACAATATTCTTGGGCGGGGCAGAACGTTTCTTACCCTTTCTACTTGGTCCTTTCTTAGAGTTAGAATAGGAGCCAACCAAGAGTACCGGTTTATCCTTCTTTAGTGTGGCTTCATATGTGACAAGCATGTTGACCATCTCTTCAAGGGTGGCCTCTATCTTGTTCATATTGAAGTTCATCACAAAACCGTCAAACGATGAAGGAAGTGATAGAAGCAACAAGTCCGCGCTAAGTTCATGCTCCAAAGTCAAGTCGAGTGTTACCAACTTTTCAATGAGCCCAATCATGCGCACCCCATGCTCACGGACCGAATTCCCATCTCGCATGCGGCTCGTCATGAGCTCTCTGACGGTGGCATACCTCTCCGACCTTGACTGAGCTCCAAAGAGTTCCTTGAGGTTCTTGTGAATGTCAGCAGCATTCACGGTATCCTCGAATCTCCTTTGAAGCTCATCAGACATCGAAGCCTGCATGTAGCATTTGGCCTTGATATCATGGTCCCACCATAAATCAAGTTTGGCCAACTCTTCCAGACTTGTATTAGCCGGGGCTTCCTTCGGAGGTGGCTTCTCTAACACGTAGAAAGCTTTTTCCGAAGTAAGAATGATTTTCATCTTACGGAACCATTTCGTATAGTTTGCGTCAGTCAATTTTTTTTGTTCGAGAATTGAAAACAGTGGATTGCGAGAAGTCATTGTAATAGTATACTGAAAAGGAAACAGACAATAATCAATGATTGTTTAATTAATTTACTAAGACATAAAATATGGAAAATTTTAATTTTATGAATTACACTCCCACTATTTTAACGATTTCACTACCCTCTAGTGAAAATGGGAAACTGTTTTCCTTAGTGAGAACATGGAGTCCAATTGACAAATCATGATCCCGAATAATATCAGCCAACCATAATTTTCAAAAGGTAGAGCCCAATTACTTCCAAAGTAACCCCCATGTTTTTACCTCATGTCCAATAAGGGCCCAATAATATGACGCCATTTATTGTGACATGTCAAGATAACCCATCAATATTAAGTTGTGATGGAAGGTCGCCATGTGGATCCCCAATAATATGAGCCAATCCCATGGGAGTTTCACCCAACTTACAACATGTGTCGATCCAATGTACAGTTTTCCGACTAACGGGCCCCCCCAATAATATGAGCCGGACCATATCCGCGGGTAGCATCTCATACATTGATCGTTGATGGAAGGTAGGAATATTTAAACAATATTTAAATTCCCTTTTTATTAATCTTGATATCAATTTTAAATCATATTTAAAATGAGGGATTTTTAATTTTGAAAATTTGTCTCATCATGCAATTTATGTATGCTTGCGGGATTCATACAATTTAGTCTAAACATGAATACATCAATAATATCATATATTATTTAAGGATGATCGATCTCATTAACTAATCGACCCGTGGTTGCCAATCACGAGTCTAAGTCCAATCCTAGGTGATATGCAAGTATGCAATGCAATCCTATTACATTGTGCTTTCAATTTACATTTCTTCGGTCTTCATTGTCTGCTGGGCCCACCATTTCTTCAAATCTTTGTCTTCCACTAAGTCTAATAAATTTACAATAAATTTTGATGAAAAATATGGGATACATTTTTAGGGGTGGGAACGGGCCATAAACCAGGCCCACTTTTATTACATATGACAATCATATTGGGCTATAAACCAAGCCCATTAATAAACACCAACAACAATAAGATAAATGTAAATCACCTAACATACACCTAAAACATTGGTCATGGCAATCGATCATCCTTTATCCATTAATTAATTCAATAATTAAATAATTGGATAAACATGCAAAAGCATCATAATTTAAAAGATAAAATCATATTTTATTTTATCCATCCATAAGATCATATCTTATCATCAATTGTACCAAAATAATTAATTTTATAAAATTTAATTTAACGGATAAAATTTATAAATTTTCCAAAAATTCAAATTTATCCAAAAATCAATTTTAAAATTTTCGGACTCGAACAATTCGATCCGATGCTTCGTGAACCAATCAAAAAACTTTTTTCGATTGGATCAAAAACTAGAATTTCAAAAAATTAAAATTTTAATTAAAAATTAAAAATAATTTTTTCGGGCTGGGCTGCCCGTCGGGCAGCGACGATCGCTGCCCTAGGCAGCGATCAAATCGCTGCCCATGGGCAGCGCCGTGCGCTGCCCTTGGCAGCGACGCTCGCTGCCCCGGGAAGCGACGATCGCTGCCCCGGGAAGCGACGATCGCTGCCCGATTTGCCCATTAAAATTCAATTTTAAATTTTCGTTTTGTTTCAAAAACCGAGGCTTAAAAATTTTGTACAATCGATTAATTTAATCGTTTGATCTGAGCAACCTGGCTTTGATACCACTGTTGGAAAACGGTGTTCAGATCAATTAAGAATTGATACCCGGTGCAGCGGAAATTTAAAATTTTATTTTATTATATGGAACGATTCCATATATGGGTATCAAAACATTTACGATTAAATTTGTTCAAGTAAAAAAAAAACACAGTTAAATTTTTACCTCGTCAAGCAAAGATTTGATCGTGGACTCCAACAGAATTTAATCTGCTCTTCTTGTAAATCCCGGGAACCGATGACAGTCACGATCTATCTCCGAAATTAGGTCCACGAACGAAAAACAGAAACCCTCTGATTGACTGCACTAGAAATCAATCAGAAGTTTTACGTAGAGAATAAACAGATATGATCTGTTAATTCGATTTGTAATTTTTCACAAAAATCACAAGTCGAATTTTCTCCAAAAAGGGATAGAGGATTTCGAAAATCCCCTTGAAAATTCTAGAGTGTATTTTTGAAAATTGCAATATACAATGTGTCTAATTTTCGAACCCAACACCTTTATTTATAGATAATTTCTAGTTATAATTGTATCAGGACTCTAACTCCTTAAAGCCCACAATCCATAACTTAAGCCCAACAAGCCAAGCCTGTTGTTATAGAAATTAATATAATATTCATCGTGACTCCGATTGATAAACTGATTTCACCAATGTGCACAGAAACCATTTCTGCATCTTTTAGAGTCAAGATAATTTTTCTGAATCCGAATTCAGTGATTTCCAAAAATGCCCATCCCTATGTCATTTTAGAAAATCTCACTCCCTTTAGTTAAGAAGTCCAACTTTTCTTTCATTAAATTTAACTCTTTAAATTTAACTATCTCTACGGGGTTTTAGTAATCCATTACTTGTGTAACCCTCAATGGTTCAGGAATACAGCTAGCCGTGGGCTCACAACTCCTTGTGACTCGGAACAACAATTTCCGACTTACCCATCGAATCATGGTAAGAGCGCCTAGCAACATCGCCCCATGATTCCCTAGGTATTACTGATAGTGCCTGCAAGAACCAGTAGATTTTGGTTAGCGTACAGTACGGTCCCTTCATCCATATATCCCGATCGAATCAACAACCATTGGTATATCGAGAGTCGTTTGAGATTCGATAACTATGCATTACATCTTGGAAATCAAATAGTGACATCGCATGTGTTACTAGGAAAACCCATTAACCTAAAACACATCATGTACTCTGGCCAGAGATTCGTCACACTAATATCTCCTCAGATCGCATAGGATATCCACACTCGTAAGTATGTGGTGAATCCTTGACAACAAAGCATCGACTCCTATATGTGTCGTAACTGTACCCAATCCTGACACCTGATGACCCCAATAGAGTCGGTAAACGAGTCAAAGTACAGTACTAGCATATAGAGTCTCAATGGTGTTTCAAGTAATAAGGACTAATGGTGTACAACCAAAACCGTGAACTTTATCCACTCGATAAGTGATAACCACTTGGAAAGTCCGAATAGGATAGTTCAATCATTCATCATATGAATATCCATTTGCATGCTTTGAACATCTCTATGTTCCATACCAATGAAACGTGGTACTCGGCATCGCAAATGCTAGTCTCAATCTCGAGCGATCCTTATCCTTATTTGCGGAAGGCTCAATTGACTAGGAACAGTTTAGAATATACAGTGACTATAAGATGTGTTTCATGATAGCCATCCCCATGTGCTATCACATTTTACATACACTATAGTATATTCAAGGTCTTTATCAAAACAACAATAGTATATCATAATATAACAATATGAAGAAAGATAAAGTCAATGCCATTATAAAAGTGTAAATTATATTAAACAAAAGATTGTTTTACATAGAGTCATAAAAGCCCTTAGCCACAAGTTGGCTAACCGGGCACCCACTATTTCATCCCATACCATAATACCAGTGGATATGCCGGACACAAATCGATGGAAGTCCAACCACTAACAAGATATGGAAAAACCCTACTAACAGACATCTCGAAGGAGATAGCTCAGTATGCAAATGAATGCAGCATAAATCAATGACATATAAACCATGCAGTCACATAATATATGCATACTCAGTCAGGATATCTCGAACAGTACTTTCGTACCTCAAATCAATGCAAGCTCTACCAACTCTAGGTCCACGCCTATAGTCTGCTCTACACTGCCAAATGATACTACTATCATTAAAGCGCTCTAAAAGCCTTAACTAAGCTATTGCATACTCCTAAATATTTATAGAATGCAAAATCTATACCTTCGTCCGTCGTTAGCCCTTTGATGTCGAGTGCCTCAAAACTAGGCCACAGCTCCGCTACGACGTCTGGATCGCTATGCCACTTCCGGATTCCCCACGGAACGCCTAGAATTCCCTAGATCTGAGCTGGAAGGCTAAGGAATTGAGAGAGAAGAGGTGATTGGTGCGTCTAAATCTGAATCTCAGCCCTCCTATTTATAGACGGAGTTCGGATCGTCCGAACTGGACTTCGGAGCGTCCGAACACGATCGGAGCGTCCGATCTTGACTTCGGATCGTCCGATCCCCAATATTACGTCAGCATGATGACGTCATCCATGACAACTGTCGGCAGCAAGATCGGAGCGTCCGAACCACTCTTCGGAACGTCCGAACCCTGACTTCGGACCGTCCGATCCTTAACTTCGGAGCCTCCGAACTCGACAACCTTCAAACCATTTTCAAGTGTTCTGAATCCAATTCCGGACTCCGATAATCCATTAAGAGTTCCCTTAATCATGTTTACTCTTACTTAATAGGATTAATGATTTGATTACGCTAAATCACTGATTTTGGGTACGGGCTACTACATACAAGATCCAAGACCAAAGTAAGAAAGAAAAAAAAAATTTTAAGGGGGCTACGCTCGGGCGGGCAAAAACTGCCGCTCGAGCGCGCCCTCTGTAGAAAAAACAGAACAGAGCAGAAAAAGCTTGGCAACTCAAACTAAAAATTATTCCAAACATCAAACTCAAATTCATGCATTAAAAACATAACTTCTCCAGTTATTACATGAAATTCTAGTGTTGATCAACTACGCACCAGTCTATAACATGCAACAAAAGACTCGCATAATCGATACAACATAAACAACAAAGTTCGAGATCTAAACATGTTCCAAAAAAACTAGGTAGACATGCTGACATGAATTCTAAACCGAGTCTCACTACTAGCTCTCCCTCTTGTTGCTAACCGGGCCTTCGCTGACTTGGTCCTGCCCCACCTGTTGCCAAGTACACATACAAAACAAAGCAACAGCCGGATAAACCGGTGAGAATGATAATCCCAGTAAAAACAACATATCAAGTAATACAACAATAAACATGCTTTCAAGACAACAACGAAATCAATAACGATGTAATGAAATGCATGTCTTTAAACCGGGATATCAAATCTGATAACGAGGGATTGCTGCCGTGCTTTTGGGATCCCGAGGGTGAGATAACGTAACGACACACCGACTCACCCAATCGAGATGGTGCCACGTATCCCACTCCTCTAGACTTTGAGCAACTATAATGAGTATACTAGCACTAGGTGAAACGACTACGACCTAGGCCACTCAATCATAGTTCCCAAACGTCTAAACAAAAAGGGCGGTTCTGCCCGCTGAAAACAAGATTGGCTCAAGATGAATGCATAACAGAAACATAAAACATAGCCATATAACAAAAGCTCAATCAAAACAACAAAACACAAGTTCCTCATGCTAGAACGAGTGTAGATGCAAGTATGTGATTTTAAGGGAAACTCGAGAACCAACTGTCCCGAGTATGCTATCCCGCTATCGATGTCTGCTTTTACCTTTCAATGCAGTAGTTCCAACTCTAGATAAGCTACAACAAAAGGTTTAATCAACAACTAAACAATCCAACAACAAAGGCAACGGTTCAAGGTAATCTCTTTACCGTTCTTCGTCCAACTCTTGACGAACAATGCTGCTAACACGGGCTTGACAAACTCCAAATGAATCTGTTCAGATACAAATCAAAGATCAATTACCATGATCGACTTACAAGCCAAGTTCAACAACTCAAAAACGGTTCGAAATCCCCAAAACTCAAACCGACGGCATAACGGCTATAAACTGAACAAACCGGAAATGCAGACAGCAGTTCAATACTGATATCAACTCATATCAAAGCCAATACAACCAAAACAAGGCAAACCCAACAAATATCAAAACCATAATTTTCGAAAAAGGCTTCCAAAAATCATAACAAATCCGAACGTCGCTCTAATTCAAAACCGACAGATAATAAACGATCAGAACTCTGTCTAGAACAACATACTCGAATCTCGAACGATTCTAACAACATTCAAAAACTAGAATGTATCCGATAGTAGAAGAACTTACAATATAACAGAGCTCTCACTGCAGTGATTGATAATCTGCCTTCAGAAATAAATTCCAACGGCCGGATCGAGCTCGGACTGAAATCTGGAAGCTTGGAAAAGGTTGGAGGCGTCTTCAATGGAGCTCATGGTTAGGAGGAGGAAGATGAAGACTTTCCCAATCAATTCCGAGTGTAGATAATATATAAAATCCAATAATTGCGTTTTAGTCCCTGAAAAATCAAATTTTTGCAAAAAAGAGCCTGATCAAAATCAAGTCGGCTCGTGAACTCTGTAATCTCCGATTAACTCAAATAAACTCATTTAAGATAAAAACGGGGCGTTACAATTCTCCCCCACTAAGAAGAGATTTCGTCCTCGAAATCAACAAGAACCACAACTCATAAGATAGAATAAAGAACTAAAGATAGTAAGAAGAACTCACGTCATCCGAATAACTCTGGAAATCGCTGCCTCATGTCAGATTCTGTCTCCCAAGTCGCTTCCTCGACGCCGTGATGGCTCCACTGCACTTTCAATAATGGGATCGACTTGGTTCTGAGTTGTTTCTCCTTCCGATCAAGTATCTGAATCGGTCGCTCAAAGTAGCTCAGAGTCTCGTCTAACTCGGCTTTGTCAGGCTGAAGAACATGAGAAAGATCTGGATGATACTTTCACAGCATAGAGACGTGAAAAATGTCGTGAATACCAGATAAAGACGGAGGAAGTGCAAGTCTGTAGGCGAGATCGCCTATCTTCTCGAGAATCTCATACGGTCCGATGAATCTCGGAGACAACTTCCCTCTCTTACCGAATCTGACAGTGCCTCTGAAAGGAGAAATCTTAAGGAAAACACGGTCTCCCTGCTCGAAACTCAGAGGTCTACATCTGACGTTCGCATACTTTGCCTACCTATCTTGAGCTGACTTCATTTTGGTCTGAATGATCTTAACCTGCTCTGCCATATCTCTAAGAATCTCCGGTCCCAAATCTGGTGACTCGGACAAGTCATCCCAAAACAGCGGAGATCGGCACTTCTTGCCGTACAAAGCCTCAAAAGGCGTCATACCGATACTCGCTTGGAAGCTGTTGTTATAAGAAAACTCGACAAGAGGCAAAGAATCCTGCCAACTAGTGCCAAAGTCTAGCACTACCGCTCGCAGCATATCCTCTAACGTCTGGATAGTCCGCTCTGACTGTCCATCGGTCTGAGGATCATAAGCTGTACTCAGATGCAATCGAGTACCAAGTGCCCCCTGAAGACTGTGCCAAAAGTGAGAAGTGAATCTAGGATCTCTGTCTGAAACGATCGACTTCGGCACACCATGCAATCTCACAACATTGCTAACATACAACTCAGCCATCTGATCGTGACGATACGTCATCCTGTACGGAATAAAACAAGCAGACTTCGTCAATCGGTCGATCACTACCCAAATAGCATCACATCCTCGAACGGATCGTGGTAGCTTCGTGACAAAATCCATAGAAATGTGATCCCATTTCCATTCAGGAACAGATAGACTGTGCAAAAGACCTCCTGGTCGCTTCCGCTCTGTTTTTACTTGCTGGCAGTTCAAACACCGAGATACAAACCTCGCTACGTCGCTCTTAATTCTCTTCTACCAGAACTGACTCTTCAGATCATTGTACATCTTACGACCTCCAGAATGAATACTGAACCGACTGCAATGAGCCTCTCGGAGAATACGCTGTCTCAACTCCGCAACATCAGGCACAACAAGACGGTTATTCACAAACAAGACTTCATCTCTAACCTGGAATTCAGACTGATGCCCAGATCTGAATTTCTCTACTGAAACTTGAATACTCGGCTCAGTCTTCTGTGCTTCTCTGATTGCAACAAACAACTCCGGCTTGGCTTGAATAGCAAACACCCTGATAGTCTCCCTATCTGTTTCAAACTCTAAGCCAGAAGTGCAACAATCATTGATCAACTGAGAAACACCGATAGTAGAAAGAGATAAAGAACAAAGCTTTTGGCTCAAGGAATCTGCAACTGCATTTGACTTTTCGGGATAATACTTGATTTCGCAGTCAAAATCTTTCAACAGATCTAACCATCTTCTCTGTCTCATATTCAGCTCTGCCTGTGAAAACAAGTACTTAAGACTCTTATGATCAGAAAAGATCTCGAAAGACTCACCATAAAGATAGTGACGCCAGATCTTCAAAGCAAATACAATCGCAGCTAGTTCAAGGTCATGAACCGGATAACGAGTCTAGTGCGGTTTCAGCTGCCTCGATGCATACGCTATCACATGCTTATGCTGCATAAGAACACAACCTAAACCTCGGTTAGACGCATCACAATACACAGTAAAACCTCCAGTACCCTTCGGAATAGAAAGAATCGGAGCACTGGTCAGTCTCCTCTTTAGATCAACAAAGCTCGCCTCACAATTTGAAGTCCAAACAAAAGGCGCATTCTTCTGAGTCAGCTGGGTAATCGGCTTAGCAATGGACAAGAAACCCTCGATGAAACGATGGTAATAACCAGCTAAACCCATGAAGCTTCGGATCTCCAGCACTAAAGTAGGTCTAGGCCAATTCATAACCGCTTCAATCTTGATGGGATCGACAGAAATCCCATCTTCGGAAATAATATGACCGAGAAAGACAACTCGATCTAGCCAGAATTCACATTTCGACAGCTTGGCAAACAACTGCTCCACTCGTAAGATCTGCAAGATGATCCTCAAGTGCTCTGCATGGTCAGTACGGTTCTTTGAATAGATAAGAATATCATCGATGAAGATAATGACGAACTCATCTAGATAGCGCTGAAAGATACGGTTCATCAAACCCATAAAAACCGCTGGAGCATTAGTCAAACCGAATGGCATGACTATAAACTCAAAGTGACCATATCTCGTTCTGAATGCGGTCTTAAAAACATCTTCCTCTCGCACTCTCAACTGGTGATAACCTGACCTCAAATCAATCTTAGAATAGACAGAAGAACCCTACAGCTGATCAAAAAGGTCATCTATTCGGGGTAAAGGATACCTGTTTTTAACTGTAGCCTGATTCAATTGGCGGTAGTCGATACAGAGCCGCATAGAACCATACTTCTTCCGAACAAAGAGCACAGGAGCACCCCAAGGCGATACACTAGGTCTGATGTATCCCTTGGCAATCAAATCCTCAAGCTGCTCCTTCAACTCTCTCAATTCAATAAGTGTCATACGATACGGAGCTTTTGAAATAGGTTGAGTACCTGGCACTAAGTCAATGCTGAATTCGATTTCTCGAATAGGTGGCAAACCTGGAACCTCTTCCGGGAACACATCAGCAAATTCTCTAACCACCGGTAAATCTACCAAAGCTGGGCTAGATTTCAGTACATCAACTGCATACACCAAAAATCCTTCTGCACCTTTCTGTAGTAAACGAGTCATAGATAACACTGAAATCAAAGGAATTCTAGATCGAGAACCCTTACCAAAGAATTTCCACTCGTCGGCCATTTCAGATCTGAACCTGACAACTTTCAGAAAGCAATCGACGGTTGCCCTGTACTTGGTTAAAGCATCTATACCGACAATACAATCAAAATCTGACAATACAAGTACAATACAGTCGAATTCTAACATATTTCCTTCAAAATACAGTTCACAGTTCCTAACTAATCTGACAGAAACAATTCCTCCACCCAAAGGTGAAGTAACAACTACTACTGTAGGCAACAACTCAATAGGCAAAGCATGCAATAACACAAATTTCTCAGAGATAAAGGAATG
Source organism: Henckelia pumila (assembly GCF_033568475.1). NCBI lineage: Eukaryota > Viridiplantae > Streptophyta > Magnoliopsida > Lamiales > Gesneriaceae > Henckelia > Henckelia pumila. The sequence goes on from NC_133123.1 coordinate 179,507,033, forward strand.
GAAAGCACCTGTATCTATGAAAACATGAGCAGAATGACCAAAAATCGAACAGTTACCTGTTATAACATCATCAGGTGCTGCCTGAGCCTGATCCTCTGTCAAAGCAAAGACACGTGCTTGCTGTCTCGGAGGCTGGTTCGCACTAGAATTACCTCCCTGTCTGTTCTGCTGCTGAGGCTGGAAAGAGTGCACTGCAGACGACTGCCTCTCCGGCTAAACTGCAGGTCTAGACAAACTCCCACTCTGAGCTCTATCTCTGTTACGCTGAGGGCACACCTTAGAGAAGTGTCCCGATTGCTTACAGGTGTTACAATTACCAAAGACTCCCACACACTGATCCGGTGAGTGTCTTCCCCCACACTTGCTGCAGTACAAGGATGATGGCCCAGAACTCGGTCCTGAACCGAATTGCTTCGAACCACTTGAACTGGACAAACTGTTTCCTTGCCTCTTAAACTGCTTACCTCTTGTCTTGTACTGATCCTTTCTGTTTCCCCCACTGTTTCCACCTTCATACCTTTGCTGTTGGTTCTGATGCTGCGGTGGTTGATTCTGATACTGAGATGGTGGGTTCTGATATTGCCTCTGTTGCTGAGGTGCTACCTGGTTACCTCTTTGCCTCCACAAGCCTGCTTCTTCTCCCTTTGCGTGATTCATGACATCCGCAAAGTTGTTAGGCCTGTTGGTATTTACCAACGTGAAGACGTCGGGGTTCAAACCATTGATGAACTGATCTGTCTTAGCTTCTTCATCTCCGGCAATTAACGGTGCAAAACGCAACAGACTATCAAACTTAGCCACGTACTCTTCAATGTTCACATTCCCTTGCCTCAGATTGGCAAACTCTGCTCCCTTATCTTTGCGATACGAGATAGGGAAAAACCGCTTATAAAACTCAGATTTAAAAAGAGTCCAAGTAACCTCTGTACCTCTACTCTCAAATGCTTTCTTTGTCATGATCCACCAGCTCTTAGCACCACCACGCAGCTGATGAATTACTAACCTGATTCGGCGGTCATCTGTGTAGTCAATGGAATCAAACAATTGATCCATATCATCCAACCAACTCTCACAGTCAACTGGATTTTCTGAACCCATCAACAACGGCGGATTTGAACGACTGAAACCTCTTCAGCAAGGTTTCCATAGGAGTCGCTGAAGCATCCAACTGATCAACTTCAGTGCTAGCTTGCTCAATCGTAGGAATAATTGGCAGTGTGTTTCTGTTTATCACTCGACGAGGACCCATCTGATAATCAAAGTTTAGGACACGAGATATCTCAATCGCTACAATCAGTGCCCTTACAACCGCATGGAATACCGGATACCAGTCGATAACAGAAACAGTTATATCTCAAGTAGATCATGCTTTATAAATTAAATCACATAACCATGTAATTCAATAATTCTCAATAATAAAGCATGCTCGCATGGAATTAAGTACATAGTTAAAATAATTCAAATACATGCGAGGAGCCAATACACGCAGACTCGATCTACCCGCTCACTCTAGTTCGACCAAGAATCTTAACGGCTCTGATACCACTTAATATGAGACCTCGGTTCTAAACAACTAATCTCAGCTTAAACAACAATTAAGCATACAAGATCCAAGACCAAAGTAAGAAAGAAAAAAAAAATTTTAAAGGGGGCTGCGCTCGGGCGGGCAAAAACTGCCGCTCGAGCGCGTCCTAAACTCCAGCGCTGCTGGAAAATAAAAAGGGGGGTGCGCTCTGGCGGGCAAAAACTGCCGCTCGAGCGCGCCCTCTGCAGCAGAAACAGAACAGAGCAGAAAAATCTTGGCAACTCAAACTAAAAATTATTCCAAACATCAAACTCAAATTCATGCATTAAAAACAAAACTTCTCCAGTTATTACATGAAATGCTAGTGTTGATCAACTACGCACCAGTCTATAACATGCAACAAAAGACTCGCATAATCGATAAAACATAAACAACGAAGTTCAAGATCTAAACATGTTCCAAAACAACTAGGTAGACATGCTGACACGACTTCTAAACCGAGTCTCACTACTAGCTCTTCCTCTTGTTGCTAACCAGGCCTTCGCTGACTTGGTCCTGCCCCACCTGTTGCCAAGTACACATACAAAACAAAGCAACAGCCGGATAAACCGGTGAGAATGATAATCCCAGTAAAAACAACATATCAAGTAATACAACAATAAACATGCTTTCAAGACAACAACGAAATCAATAACAATGTAATGAAATGCATGTCTTTAAATCGGGATATCAAATCTGATAACGAGGGATTGCTGCTGTGCATTTGGGATCCCGAGGGTGAGATTACGTAACGACACACCGACTCACCAATCGAGGTGGTGCCACGTATCCCACTCCTCTAGACTTTGAGCAACTATAATGAGTATGCTAGCACTAGGTGAAACGACTACGACCTAGGCCACTCAATCATAGTTCCCAAACGTCTAAACAAAAAGGGCGGTTCTTCCCGCTGAAAACAAGATTGGCTCAAGATGAATGCATAAAAGAAACATAAAACATAGCCATATAACAAAAGCTCAATCAAAACAACAAAACACAAGTTCCTCATGCTAGACCGAGTGTAGATGCAAGTATGTGATTTTAAGGGAAACTCGAGAACCAACTGTCCCGAGTATGCTATCCCGCTATCGATATCTGCTTTTACCTTTCAATGCAGTAGTTCCAACTCTGGATAAGCTACAACAAAAGGTTTAATCAACAACTAAACAATCCAACAACAAAGGCAACGGTTCAAGGTAATCTCTTTACCGTTCTTCGTCCAACTCTTGACGAACAATGCTGCTAACACGGGCTTGACAAACTCCAAAAGAATCTGTTCAGATACAAATCAAAGATCAATTACCATGATCTACTTACAAGCCAAGTTCAACAACTCAAAAACGGTTCGAAATCCCCAAAACTCAAACCGACAGCATAACGGCTATAAACTGAACAAACCGGAAACGCAGACAGCAGTTCAATACTGATATCAACTCATATCAAAGCCAATACAACCAAAAAAAGGCAAACCCAACAAATCTCAAAACCATAATTTTCGAAAAAGGCTTCCAAAAATCATAACAAATCCGAACGTCGCTCTAATTCAAAACCGACAGATAATAAACGATCAGAACTCTGTCTAGAACAACATACTCGAATCTCGAACGATTCTAACAACATCCAAAAACTAGAATGTATCCGATCGTAGAAGAACTTACAATATAACAGAGCTCTCACTGCAGTGATCGATAATCTGCCTTCAGAAATAAATTCCAACGGCCGGATCGAGCTCGGACTGAAATCTGAAAGCTTGGAAAAGATTGGAGGCGTCTTCAATGGAGCTCACGGTTAGGAGGAGGAAGATGAAGACTTTCCCAATCAATTCCAAGTGTAGATAATATATAAAATCCAATAATTGCATTTTAGTCCCTGAAAAATCCAATTTTTGCAAAAAGGACCCTAATCAAAATCAAGTCGGCGTGAACTCTGTAATCTCCGATTAACTCAAATAAACTCATTTAAGATAAAAACGGGGCGTTACACTATCAAAGGTATAAATAGTGATCAGGGTCTTGATTACTAGATGAACATGAAATTCTAAGTGATGAATTTACTTCGGTAAGTTTCCCCATAAGATTTGGAATTTGATTGATGGGTTGTCAAGCAAAGATAAGTTTTATCAGGACACTGGGATGACTTGATGTGATGATATTTTCTTATATTTTTGTGTGTTAATTGGTGTGATTAGGAGAGTGTGCATTGATTAAATTCATCGTATAGTTCCTAATGAATGTTTTTGTTTTGATTTAGGAAAAAAAGGAAATGAGCTGCAAGTTGAAGAAGAAAAGAAACAAGAGCTCTGATCTACACAAGAATGGAGCGCGGATGAAGGTTTGCATATGTTGTTTGCACAACAAGTAGTGCAAATAAGAAGAGCATTTGCACAACAAGTAGTGCAAACAAGGAAGAATCAAGCGCATTTGCACAATTTGTTTCCACAACATGATGCGCTATTGAAGAAAGATGAAGGAAGCGCGTTTGCGCTTGGTATCTGCGCATGAAGAGCTATTGACTTGCCCTATCGCGCATGAGAAGATGTTGTTTGCGCAGGTCTTGTGTGCGAAGGAATTGGAGGCAGAGTTTCTACCGCTCGATCCGCAACATTTCACCGATAAAGCGATGCCAAGAATTGTGAAAACAGTAGGATTGGAAAAATACACTCGCTCGATCCACAAAATTCAACCGATCGAGCGAGAAGGGCTGTTCGGGAAAAAATCTGTAATTTAGGAATTTTTATTTTTAAGGACTCTGGCCTTAATTAAAAGATATATCTCGAATTTTAGAGTCTTGGGAATCATTCTGAATATTTTTTGAAAGCTGGAACGCGAAATAATTCTCTTGGCATCTAGGTCTTTTCTCTCTTTTCTTAGATTTAATTTTATTTCATGAATTTTTCTAGAAAATTCATGAAGATTTGTGGCTAAGTTTTAGAACTTGGTTGAGGAAGACAAACCCTTGAATTATTTTATTTGTGAGATTCAGTTTTCTATTGTTTAATTCCAAATTGCGTATCAAGAGTTGTTTTGGATTGATTGTCATGCTTGTATGTGAGATTTTAGGATTGATCACCTTAGGATTTTGCTATACAATCTATTGCCAAATTAGAATTCAAATCCGTAATTGTTTGAATCATCTGATTTTTGATGCAACTATGATTAATATTTTCTGCTGTTGAATTTGTTAAATCGTAGGAACAACAATTTACTAGGCTAAATACAGTCGCTGGTATTTGTGTTGTCTAGATTCATCAGTTTTACTCATTTGAATGCTGCCGTGAATTTAAATCTAATCGCTGGTATTGGGTTAATTTATGGGGTAAGGGTTAACTTAGAACGCTGGTGTCTAGTTAACTAAAATTAATGAGAAACATGAATTAAATTTCCAATGAGGAATATTCAATGTGAATTAATTATTTTTAGGGAATCGATGATCGAATGAATAATTTCAAGGGTGTAGTCGACCGATACCAAGACTTGTTAATTAATTGATTTCCTCATATTTTTAATTTTGTATGATAGTGAAAAGATTTAATTTAAATTGCTATAAATTTTTAGTAGTAATTTCAAAACTCAAAAACCCCTTTTATTTAATTTCCATATTTTTAAAAACACACTTAAATTTCACTTTCCTCGTGGGGACGATCCATACTCTCACTTCTACATAATTTATTTATCTGATTGGAGTCGGGTAATTTGGGCGCGACACGATTGAGCGCTGCCAAATTTTGGCGCCATTGCCGGGGAAGGCGTTTAATTTAATTGTGTTCTTGTTTTTATTTTAATTTTTATTTTTCCCCAGTGCTACTCTGGTTTGTTCATGCTTTCAGGTGACTCTTCAGAAGAGGAATTTCCATACGATCCGGAGAAAGACAGGACTTTAAATCGTCGGCAGAGAGAAGCTCAAAAAAAACTGGAGGAGGACGAATATCAAACCAAAATTCCTGAGGAAGAGATGGCTGTCAATGCCAATCTGAGTTTGAGACAACTGGGAACTCCTGACTTGAATCAACAACCTTTATGCATTACTTTTCCTACCTTAGAAAATAATGCTGACTTTGAGTTAAAATCTGGGCTAATTCACTTATTACCTTCGTTCCATGGTCTTGTAGGTGAGGACCCGCACAAGCACTTAATGGAATTCCATGTGGTTTTCAAAAGCATGAAATCCCATGGAGTAACAGAGGAGAAAATCCAGTTGAGAGCCTTTCCATTTTCATTGAAGAATGCTGCGAAAGATTGGCTATACTATTTACCCTCTGGATCCATCGCCACCTGGACAGAGATGAAGAGGTTATTTCTAGAGAAGTACTTTCCAGTGTCTAGAGCGGCAAATATCAGGAAAGAGATCTATGGGTGCAAGCAATTTATAGGGGAATCACTTCATGAATACTGGGAGCGGTTCAAAAAACTTGTAGCTGGCTTTCCGCAACATCAGATAAGTGAAAACCTGTTAATTCAATATTGCTATGAAGGTTTGTTGCCTCATGATAGAAGTCTGTTAGATGCGGCCAGTGGAGGAGTTTTTGTGGACAAAACTCCAGTACAAGCAAGGAACTTGATAGAGAATATGGCGGCTAATTCTCAGCAATTTGGCACTAACAGGAGTGATCCAGTGCCCAGACGGGGCAACGAGATAAATGTTTCTTCTCTTGAACAACAATTGATTGAACTGACGTCTTTTGTGCGTCAAATGGCTGTAGGGAATGGACAGAATGTGAAAAAAGTGTGGAATCTGTGCTGCAGTGGGACATGCAACTGACATGTGTCCCATACTTCAAGAGGGATCTATTGAACAAGTCAATGCAGCATGAGGATTTCCTGGGCGACCACAGCAGAGAAATTATGATCCTTATTCGAATACATTCAATCCAGGTTGGAAGGATCATCCAAACCTCAGATATGGAAATCATGCAATGAACCAGCCTGCTCCTCCAGTGAATCAATCGAATGTTCAAGCATATAGGCCACCGTATCCTCCACAGCCACAGCGTCCTCAAGTTCCAATGCCTGGTGAGTTTCTAGAAAACATTGTTAAGGATCTTGCTACTAATAATGTAACTTTTCAACAGGAAACTCGAGCAAGTATCCAACAGTTGAACACTCAAATGGGGCAGTTGGCAACAACAATTAATAGGTTGGAGGCACAAAATTCTAATAGCTTACCATCACAGGCAGTGGTGAATCCGAAGGAGAATGTGAGTTCAATCACCTTGAGGAGTGGAAAGGAGTTGAAGGTTAATGAAGAAGTGGTGAAAGAACCAGTACAGAAAGCAGGAATCCAAGGTAGAGGAGGAAAAAACAGTTCAAATGGACGCACCAAAAGATAAGTTCCCTCCTTTTTCTGAGTATAAACATGTAGCCCCTTTTCCCTTAGCATTGAAAGAGTCTAGGAAGGATGAAGGAATTAAGAGGTTGTATGAAGTTTTTCTTAGATGTGAGGTGAATATTCCTTTATTAGATGCTATCAAACAAGTACCTCGCTATGCTAAATTTTTGAAAGAGTTGTGTACTGTGAAGAGAAAACACAAGCTGAAGGGGTGTCAGAAAGTTGAATTGGGAGAACAGGTTTCTGCTGTTATTCAAAGAAAGGTACCTACAAAATGCAAGGACCCAGGTATGTTTTCGATTCCTTGTAAGATAGGAGATGTTCAGCTTGATACGGCCATGCTAGATTTAGAAGCATCGATTAATGTCATGTCATACTCTGTTTATGCTTCCTTAAACTTAGGGCCTTGAAATAAAACTGAAATTGTTGTTCAGATGGCCGATAAATCTACTAATTTTCCTAGAGGAGTGATAGAGGATGTTCTTGTGCAAGTTGGCTATTTGATTTTTTCTGCTGATTTCTATGTACTTGATATAAAAAATAATGATTTGAATAGCCCAACTTTGCTCGGGAGACCATTTTTGAAAACTTCAAAGTCTATCATAGATGTTGATACTGGTACTCTCACTATGGAATTTTATGGGGAAATTGCTAAGTTTAATATTTTTGATACCCTGAAAAATCCTAGTTGTGAAAGTCCTGTTAATATTCTTGATGTCAATGATCACTTATCACAAGGAAAAAAGAAGTTTGTAATTGAGGATAAGTTGAAGGAGATTGTTGTAAGACCTGCTGAGAATTCTAATGCTAAATTTTTTCCTTCTGATTTGCAGGCATCTAAAACTGAGCCGAAACTTCCTCCGGGTCGATTAAAAGGAATCCCCAAGAAATCAAAATAGAGGAAGCATGGGACGAAATTAACTGGAAAATTTCTCAAGTGGGTGAAGGTGGGGACAAGTGAACCAGATATGAACCACCTTGAGAAACTGAAGCATAGATTCGGGCCGACGACTGTAAACAGAGACGCTGCATGGGAGGCAACCCAAGGGGAGTATTTCTTTTCATTCTTAGTATTTTTTTTTGTTTTTGTTTTGCATTTTTTTTTTTTACATTGGGGACAATGTAAGATTTTAAGTATGGGGGAGAGGACTTAGCCAGTCATTGAGAGAATTTAGCCAATTTTTGAAAAAAAAAATTTAAGAGCTCATAGTTTGTGATGAATTTGACTGTTGAAATTCGCAAGCCCATGGTGATATCTAATTGATGACATGCATGCTTTTGAAAATAGATGATTTGCTAACCTTGGAACACTTTGATCTCCAATGCAAATTAGACTTTGATGTGGTTCTTGAATATTATTTAGCACGCATGAGTCATAGCTTATGAATTTTGTATGACATAGTGAAGGTTGTGTGAGCCTTGTGATATTCTTAGGAAGTCGCTAGCCTATCAACCTTCCTTTTGAGCTGAATCGAAAAAAGAAAAAAAAAAGAGTAAAGAATGGAGTTAGTAAGGTGAGGGGAGGCATTGGAATGAGGATTGAAATTCTAGTCCTATAAATTCCAAGAGCTAAATATGGAGGGGAATATATGGAGTTGAGGATAACCGGGTGCAATTACTCAGACAAGTGAAAAGACTATAAAATTTCTCAATGGTTTAATTTGATTTGTTGGCATGTAAATTGAGCTATTGTGGGGTTTTATATTGAATGGATCTGTGAAGTGTGTATGACACTTGCTAATGATCAAACACACACACACACGCGTTCGGGGCTATATCTCGAGTTGAAATGTTTGGATATTGAACTTGTTCCGTTGTTAGCATTTTAACGTCTTTCTTGATCATGCATTGAGTTTATTCCTGAGGCACAAATGTGAAGAGCGTGGTTATTTTTTTTATGAATTATGAGCTCGAACTTATTATTGGTTTTGTGTTGCTCGAGGGAAAGCAAGGATTAAGTATGGGGAAGTTTGATGTGATGATATTTTCCTATATTTTTGTGTGTTAATTGGTGTGATTAGGAGAGTGTGCATTGATTAAATTCATCGTATAGTTCCTAATGAATGTTTTTGTTTTGATTTAGGAAAAGAAGGAAATGAGCTGCAAGTTGAAGAAGAAAAGAAACAAGAGCTCTGATCTGCACAAGAATGGAGCGCGGATGAAGGTTTGCACATGTTGTTTGCACAACAAGTAGTGAAAACAAGGAAGAATCAAGCGCATTTGCACAACATGATGCGCTATTGAAGAAAGATGAAGGAAGCGCGTTTGCGCTTGGTATCTGCGCATGAAAATCTTTTGACTTGCGCTATCGCGCATGGGAAGATGTTGTTTGCGCAGGTCTTGTGTGCGAAGAAATTGGAGGCAGAGTTGCTACCGCTCGATCCTCAACATTTCACCGATCGAATGGTGCCAAGAATTGTGAAAATAGTAGGATTGGAAAAATATGCTCGCTCGATCCGCATAATTCAACCGATCGAGCGAGACGGGTTGTTCGGGAAAAAATCTTTAATTTAGAAATTTTTATTTTTAAGGACTCTAGCCTTAATTAAAAGATATATCTCGAATTTTAGAGTCTTGGGAATCATTCTGAAGATCTTTGGACGGCTGGAACGCGAAAGAATTCTCTTGGCGGCTAGGTTTCTTCTCTCTTTTCTTAGATTTAATTTTATTTCATGAATTTTTATAAAAAATTCATGAATATTTGTGGCTAAGTTTTAGAACTTGGTCGAGGAAGACAAACCCTTGAGTTATTTTATTTGTGAGATTCAGTTTTCTATTGTTTAATTCCAAATTGCGTATCAAGAGTTTTTTTGGATTGATTGACATGCTTGTATGTGAGATTTTAGGATTGATCACCTTAGGATTTTGCTATACAATCTATTACTAAATTAGAATTCAAATCTGTAATTGTTTGAATCATCTTATTTTTGAAGCAACTATGATTAATATTTTCTGCTGTTGAATTTGTTAAATCGTAGGAACAACAATTGACTAGGCTAAATACAATCGTTGGTATTTGTGTTGTCTAGATTCATCAGTTTTACTCATTTGAATGGTGCCGTGGATTTAAATCTAATCGCTGGTACTGGGTTAATTTATGGGGTAAGGGTTAACTTAGAACACTGGTGTCTAGTTAACTAAAATTAAGGTGAAAAAAGAATTAAATTTCCAATTATGAATATTCAATGTGAATTAATTATTTTTAGGGAATCAATGATCGAATGAATAATTTCAAGGGTGTAGTCGACCGATACCAAGTTTCGTTAGTTTATTGATCTTTCTTATTTTAATTCTTGCATAGGAGTTAGTAAAATTAAAAAAAAAACCCTTTTATTATTTTTCTGTATTTTAAGAACACTATTTAAATTTTACTTTCCTCGTGGGAACGATCCCTACTCACACTACTGCATATTTTGTTATCTGATTTGAGTTGGGTAATTTGGGCGTGACACGACTTAGCGCTACCAAATTTTGGTACCATGACTTATACTCGAAAACGGGAACTGTGATCAATACTAGACATGGGGGAGTATATTTCCAATGATATTCTGGAAGTCTTTTGTACTTCAGAGGAAATAGAAAATTTACTCAGTCTAGAGATCATTGCAACAGTTACGATAAAGTATAATTTGGTGTCAGTTTCATAACTTTGAAAGGATACTTGATCTTATTGGTCGATAATAAATGTGATGGGATAAATGCTTCCTGACTAGGAATATTTTGCATCAGAAGAGTTTGAGACCTATCAAATGATTTATGTAGTTAGTGATTGACAGATGTCATGAACCTGCTAAGTTACAGCGTGAATTCAACAGTATCAGAATTCACTTGGATAGTGAAAGTTGAGCACTTATGTAAGGCCCTAAAAGATTAAGTTATGAATTATGGAATTGAGATTTAAATTTTGAATTTGGGAAAATATCAATTGGATAATTTATGAAAATTAGAGATTTAATTTCCGAGATGGAACTTGATAAACCATGAATTGAAAAGAGTTGAAGGATCAAGTTTTGCTGTAGATGAATAGGGCATGTTTATGCCCAGGAAGCGCCCGAGCCGCTGATTTTGGCAGACCGAGCGCAGCTCCGAAATCTGGCCTACTTTTTTGAGGAAAAACAGGGGCGCTTGATCGGCGGTTTTTGACCGACCGAGCACACCCCTTGTTTAAAAAAAAAGTTCTATTTATTTTTTATCCTTTATTTATTAATCATGTTTAATGATTAATTGCCCCAAGATTTGATTAGCAACACGAGGCCCCACAACTTAGGTGTTCATGTTTGCTTTGAAATAGTCAGTTAAACTGGTGCAAGTTTAGTTTCAGTGACTATTTGTGACTATCGTCTGAGGCAGTCAGAGAAAGACGTTGTTGTTTCCAAGAAATATACCAGTTCAGCTTTTGGATTTTGGTCCAACGTGGCAAGATTAGTTACCACTGAATGATTTCGCGTACAACAGTAATGGTGTGACATCATTCGAGGCGTTGTACGAACGTTGATGTCATACTCCACTATTCTGGAAAGAAGTGGGGGAGCGACAGGTTGAGGAATCGGAATTAATTGCACCGAGGATTGATACAGTTGATTTACCAGAAAGATATCCCTAGAGATTATTGATTAATGGAAAGTGACATGAGATATAGTTCATGCAACTAGAATCATTTCTCTTACTCCAGTTCAGTGGCTGTACCAAGGTACTAAAGAAGCCACTTGGGAACGTGAGATCAGTATGCGTACAATTGTTCGGAGTTGCTTTGAAAATTGTTGCATTTCAGTTGTATCTTGTAAAATGTTAAGTCTGAATAAAAGATGTTTATTGAGTGATAACTGCATTCAATACTTAAGAACTTTCGAGGACGAAATATCTTAAGTAGTGGGAGAATGTAATAGCCCAGTTCCATTTTACAAGATTAAGTTGATAATCATATTTAGATATTCTTAAGGGATTTGAATTCGATCATCCGAACCAAGGAATTGGGTACAGAATCTCAAAAAATCTTAATGGGCTCATTTGGGCTCGGGCAGTTCCGAGGGTCCGCACCCAAGGGACTTCGGAGACACGTGTTTGGAGGTTGGTGAGATCGGACGGTCCGAACTCACCTAGGGACAGGTGTCTCAATCTTGTGTAAGAGATAACGTCATGACTGACGTCACATGGCTAGATCGGATGATCCGAAGGCAAAGATCGGACCGTCTGATGTGTCACCAGGACAAGTGTCAAGAAGGGTTGTACAGGTGTATCAGAAGTAAGAGATCGGATGATCCGAAGAAGGATCGGACCGTCCGAACATGCATGCATGCGACGTGGATATCATGCAGAGATCGGACCGTCCGAACGTTGTCTATAAATAGGGGTCCGAGGGCTCACATAAGAGATGCAAATCGAACCTCTCCTCGGCCCATGTTAGCTCAATTTTAAGAGCTTTTGGGTACTCTTATTTAAGAGTTGGAGTAGGTAGTAGTTTTTATATTACGAATAGTTTCCATAGTAGCGGCCAGGCGGCGGAGCTCTGGCAAGGCGTCCAAGAGTCGTAGCTAGGCTATGCCTAGGCTCTAGGGCATGCGACATCAGCGGGCTGACGATGGACGAAGGTATGGCTTTGGTTTCCTATAGTAAATAGGGAGTAGGCTATAGTTTAATTAAGCCTTTTAGAGTCTAGTAGGTGATGTTTAGAATCATAGATAATGCATGGTATTTATGCATTGTAGTGCTGCATGGTAGGCTTGGATCTAGAGGGGGAGCTTCTAGGATCTGCCTTAGTAAGGTACAGAAGTATTATTCGAGATATCCAAATTGAGTATGCATGTATTATGTGTTTGCATGGAATATGTGATTGAAAGTTTTATATGCCTTTATATACAGCATGTCATGACTGTATGTTGCATACATGAGCATATTGAGCCTTTACCTTAGAGGTATCCTTTAGTAGGGTGCTCACCCTATGAGTTTGTGGATGGTTGGATACGTAAGTCTTGTGTCAGGTCACCATGTTGGTTGGACACATTTACTAGTATCAGGTCACCATTATCTACTGGGTATATGAGCCACCTCCTGAGGCAATGGCGTAGCGTGCTATATACCCTGGGCCCGGTCTATGAGCTTGTTTCTTGACCTGAGTGTCTTGGTACTCAGTTCTCAAAGAGTGGGTGCCCGGTGAGCCAACTTGTGGCTAAGGGCTTTGATGACTCTTTGTATAAACAATCTTTTGTTTAATATAATTTACACTTTTATTAATGGCAATGACTTTATCTTTCTTCATATTGTTATATTGTGATATACTATTGTTGTTTTGATAAAGACCTTGAATATACTATAGTGTATGTAAGATGTGGTAGAACATGGAGATGTCTATCATGAAACACATCTTATAGTCACTGTATATTCTAAACTGTTCCTAGTCGATTGAGCCGTCCGATAATAATGATAAGGATCGCTCGAGTTTGAGACTAGCATTTGCGATGCGGAGTACCACGTTTCATTAGTAAGGAACATATAGATGTTCAAAGCATGCAAATGGATATTCATATGATGAATGATCGAACTACCCTATCCGGACTTTCCAAGTGGTTATCACTTATCGAGTGGATAAAGTCCGCGGTTTTGGTTGTACACCATTAGTCCTTATTACTTGAGACATCATTGAGACTCTATATGCTAGTACTGTGCTTTGACTCGTTTACCGACTCTATTGGGGTCATCAGGTGTCGGAATTGGGTACAGTTACAACACATGTAGGAGTCGATACTTTGTTGTCAAGGATTCACCACATACTTGCGAGTGTGGATATCCTATGCGATCTGAGGAGATATTAGTGTGACGAATCTCTGGCCAGAGTACATGATGTGATTTAAGAAATGGTTTCTTAGTAGCACATGCGATGTCACTATTTGATCTTCAAGATGCATTGCATAGTTATCGAATCTCGAGCGACTCTCGATATACCAATGGTTGTTGATTCGATCGGGATATATGGATGAAGGGACCGTACTGTACGCTAACCAAAATCTACTGGTTCTTGTAGGCACTATCAGTGATACCTAGGGAATCATGGGGCGATGTTGCTAGGCGCTCATACCATGATTCGATGGGCAAGTCGGAAATTGTTGTTCCGAGTCACAAGGAGTTGTGAGCCCACGGCTAGCTGTATCCCTGAACCATTGAGGGTCACACAGTGTAATGGATTTTTAATCCCCGTTGAGATAGTTAAATTTAAAGAGTTAAATTTAATGAACGAAGAAGTTGGACTTCTTATTTGAGAGTAGAGGAGTAAGATTTCCGAAAATGACATAGGGATGGCCATTTTTGGAAATCACTGAATTCGGATTCAAAAAAATTTATCTTGACTTTAAAAGGTGCAGAAATGGTTTCTGTGCACATTGGTAAAATCGGTTTATCAATCGGAGTCACGATGAATTTTATATTAATTTCTGAACATGCGGGCTTTGCTTGTCGGGTCTGAACTTATGACTAATGGGCCCTAAGCTGTTAGTGGCCTACATTATAAATAAGTTATTGCAGTACAGAAATTACACACAATAGGTCACAATTTTCGAAAACCTAAGTAATTTTCTAACGTGTGTGGCCGCCCCCCTTCCCTCTCTCGGTCAGAAAAATCCAGCCTGTGATTTTGAATTACAGTCTGGTTTAACGAATCAAATTCGTTAATCTCTTCGTAGAAAACTTCTGATAGATTTTCTAGTGCAATCTATCAGAGGGATTAAATCTCTATTCGTGGACCTGATTGAAGAACTGTTCGTCCATCGGTTCCAGGGAGATACAACAAGAGCAGAGAAATCTGTTGGTGTCCAGAATCTCGATTCGAGATTAAAGGTAAAAATTTTATAATAGTTATTTAAATTTTTACACACACAATTTAATCGTAAAGATTTGATACCCAATATGGAATCGTTCCATATAATAAAAATTTTAAACTTCCGCTGCACCGGGTATCAATCTTGTTTGATCTGAAAGCCGCGTTCTCCAACAGTGGTATCAAAGCCAGGTTGCTCAGATCAAGCGATTAAATTAATCGATTGTACAAAAATTTTTTAGGCCTCGGTTTTTGAAACAAAATAAATCGATGGTCGCTGCCCTGCGCAGCGCTGGGCGCTGCACAGGGCGGCGCACGGCGCTGCGCAGGGCAGCGCTCGGCGCTGCCCAGGGCAGCGATCGTCGCTGCCCTAGGGGCAGCCGGGCTGCCCGGCCCGGGAACGTCCCGGGCGGGCCGCGGGAAAAATTATTTTTAATTTTTTAAATTAAATTTTAATATGTTAAAATTCTATTTTGGTCCGATCGAAAGTTGTTTTGATTGGTCCACGAGGCGTCGGATCGAATTGTTCGAGTCCGAAAATTTTAAAATTGATTTTTGGATAAATTTGAATTTTTGGAAAATTTTAATATTTTATCCTTTAATTGAATTTTGAAATTAATTAATTTTTGGTACAATTGATGATAAGATATGATCTTATGGATATATTGAGTAAAATATGATTTTATGTATAAAATTGGATTTTATAGATAAAATATGATTTTATTTGATAAAAAGATAAAATATGATTTTATATGTAAAATAAGATTTTATGTATGAGATATGATTTTATCTTTTTAAATTTAAATTGCCATTGCATGTTATCCAATAAATTAATTTTGAATTAAATGTTATTGGATAAGGATGATCGATTGTCATGACCAATTTTGTAGGTGTATGTTAGGAATTTACATTTGTTTTATTGTTGTTGGTTTTATTAATGGGCCTGGTTTATGGCCCAATATGAATGTCATATGTAATAAAAGTGGGCTTGGTTTATGGCCCGTTCCCACCCCTTAAAATGTATCCCCTACTTGTTATTGTTATTTATTGTAAATACATTAGATTTAGTGGGAGATCAAGATTTGAAGATGGAGGTGGGCCCAGCAGACAATAAAGACAGAAGAAATGTAAATTGGAAGCAAATGTAATAGGATTGCATTTCATACTGCATATTACCTAGGATTGGACTAAGACTCGTGATTGGCAACCACAGGTCGATTAGAAATGGAATCGATCATCCTATATAATATGTGATATTATAGTTGTATGCATGTTTTAGACAAAATTGTGTGAATCCGACAAGCATACAAAATTTTAAAAAATGATGAGACAAATTTTTATAATTAAAAATCCCTCATTTTAAATATGATTTAAAATTGATATCAAGATAAATAAAGGAAATTTAAATTTGTTTAAATGTTCCTACCTTCCATCAACGATCAATGTATGAGATGCTACCCGCGGATACGGTCCGGCTCATATTATTGGGGGGGCCCGTTCGTCGGAAAGCTGTACATTGGATCGACACATGTTGTAAGTTGGGTGGAACTCCCATGGGATCGGCTCATATTATTGGAGGATCCACATGGCGACCGTCCATCACAACTTAATATTGATGGGTCATCTTGACATGTCACAATAATCGGCGTCATATTATTGGGCCCTTATTGGACATGAGGTAAAAACGTGGAGGTTGCTTTGGAAGCAATTGGGCTCTACCTTTTGAAAATTATGGTTGGCTGATATTATTCGGGACTATAAGTTTGTCAATTGGACTCCATGTTCTCACTAAGGAAAACAGTTTCCCGTTTTCACTAGAGGGTAGTGAAATCGTTAAAATAGTGGGAGTGAGATTCATAAAATAAATTTCGCCTATTTTATGTCTTAGTAAATTGCTTAAACAATCACTGATATTTGTCTGTTTCTTTTCAGTATTTCATACAATGAATTCGCGTAATCCACTTTTCTCGATCCTCGAACAAAATAAGTTGACTGGCGCAAACTATACGGAATGGTTCCGTAAGTTGAAGATTGTCTTGACTTCGGAGAAAATGCTCTACGTGTTAGAGAAATCTCCTCCGAAGGAAGCACCAGCTGACGTAAGTCCGGAGGAGTTAGCCAAACTTGATACATGGTGGGACCATGATATCAAGACCAAATGCTATATGCAAGCCTCGATGTCTGATGAACTCCAGAGGCGATTTGAGGACACCGTGAATGCTGCTGACATTCACGTTCAACTCAAGGAACTTTTTGGGGCTCAATCGAGGGCTGAAAGGTTCGCTACTGTAAAGGAGCTAATGACGTGTCGCATGCGTGAAGGGACTTCGGTCCGTGATCATGGGGTACGAGTGATTTGGCTCATACAGAAGTTGGTAACCCTTGATTTGGTTTTGGAGCATGAACTCAACGTGGACTTACTACTTCTGTCTCTTCCTTCTTCGTTTGACGGATTTGTGGTAAATTTCAATATGAACAAGATAGAGGCCTCCCTTGAAGAGATGGTCAATATGCTTGTGACATATGAATCCACATTAAAGAAGGATAAACCGGCTTTCTTGGTGGGCTCCTCTTCTTCTGCTAAGAAGGGGCCAAGTACAAAGGGTAAGAAACGTTCTGCCCCACCCAAGAAAGTCGAACCCGAGAAGAAGTACAAGACAAAGGCTTCAAACATGGAAAAATCCAAGGATGTTTGCCATTACTGCAAGAAGCCCGGTCATTGGAAGCGTAACTGCAAGGAATATCTAGAGCAGTTGCGAACTGCAAAGGGTATGTTCTATATTGAAATAAATGTTTCACTTAATACTACTTCTTGGGTATTGGATACCGGATGTGGATCTCACATTTGCAATGATTTGCAGGTGATGACAAGAAGTCGCAGGCTTAGGATGGGTGAGACCCAGCTGAGGCTCGGAAATGGTTCCAGAGTTGAAGCAAAAGCCGTGGGAGATGTTTATTTAATTTTGCAGAACGGTTTTAAGTTACTTTTAAGAGATGTTTTATTTGTTCCAGATTTAATTAAAAACATTATTTCTGTTTCTATGCTTGATAGAGATGGTTATTCTTGCAATTTTGTGAATGGGATTTGCAATATTTACAAGAATGAATGTTTAATTGGAAATGGACAACTTGAAAACGATCTATACAACTTAAAACTAAAAGACGTTCCAATAAATTATGTTGATAAACCGGCAACAACAAACAAAAGGAAAATCGATAGCCAAAACCCGGCAAACCTTTGGCACGCTAGGCTAGGTCATATTTCCTCAAGGAGGATGAACAAGCTAGTGGGAGAGGGCATGTTTGATATGTCTGATATTAACTCTCTACCTACTTGTGAATCCTGCCTAAAAGGAAAAATGACTAAATCTCCTTTTAAGGGAAAACCTGAGCGTAGTCAAAATCTGTTGGATTTGATCCATACAGATGTTTGTGGTCCATTTAGAGTTGGGACTCAATATGGCCACACCTACTTCATTACCTTTACTGATGATTATTCAAGGTATGAGTATTTATATTTAATGAAATATAAGTCTGAAGCATTTGAAAAGTTCAAAGAATTCAAGGCTGAAGTAGAAAACAAGCTAGGTAAAAGTATTAAAGCACTTCGATCGGATCGAGGTGGAGAATACTTGAGTACCGAGTTTTTGGACTATCTGAAAGAGAATGGGATTCTCTCTCAGTGGACTCCTCCTATGACACCACAGCTGAATGGTGTATCGGAGCGTCGTAATCGAACTTTGTTGGACATGGTTCGATCCATGATGAGCTTCACTGAGCTTCCACCTTCGTTTTGGGGCTATGCACTTGAAACGGCGGTATTGTTGTTGAACAACGTCCACACTAAAGCAGTGGACAAAACACCATACGAGTTATGGAATTGCAAAGCTCCTAAGTATTCGTACTTGAGGATTTGGGGATGTCCTGCTTACGTGAAGCGGACAGTGGGAGATAAGTTGGATAGTCGATCCAGCTTATGTTATTTTGTAGGGTATCCGAAGAATTCAATCGGATATTATTTCTATTATCCTGCTGAAACAAAGGTGTTTGTTTCAAGGAATGTCACCTTCTTGGAGAAGGAGTTCTTATTGGATAAGAAAGGCGAGATGATGGAACTCGAAGAAATTCGAGAAGAACCCGAAATACAAAATAACGATCCTACACCTCAGGAACCATTGCTGGACACGCCTATACCTAGAAGATCCGAAAGGACTTCTAGACCTCCTATTCGATATGGTCTTCTTCTTGAAGGGGATCAAGGTGAACCCGATGTTGGATGTGATCCAAGAAACTTCAAGGAAGCAATTTCTGATGCGGATTCAAATTTATGGCTTGAAGCTGTGCAGTCGGAAATAGATTCGATGCATACAAACCAAGTTTGGTCTTTAGTAGATCCTCCCGATGGAATTGTTCCAATAGGGTGTAAATGGATCTACAAGAGAAAGCTTGGGCCTGATGGTAAGGTATTGACCTACAAGGCGCGATTGGTGGCGAAAGGTTATACTCAAAGACAAGGAGTTGACTATGATGAAACCTTTTCACCAGTTGCAATGTTCAAGTCCATAAGAATCCTTATTGCCATAGCTGCATGGTATGACTATGAGATATGGCAAATGGATGTGAAGACTGCTTTTCTTAATGGAGACATTAAGGAAGAAATCTATATGAAGCAGCCTTAGGGGTTCACATCCATGGGAAGCGAGCATAAGGTATGCAAGCTTCAGAGATCAATTTATGGTCTAAAACAAGCATCAAGAAGTTGGAACCAAAAATTTGATGAAACAATAAAAGATTTTGGTTTCATCAAGAATCCGGAGGAACCATGCGTGTACAAGAAAGTAGTTAAGGATGCCGTGACATTCTTAGTACTTTATGTTGATGACATCCTACTCATTGGGAATGATGTAGGGATGTTGCAGTCAACAAAGATATGGTTATCAGGTAGATTCTCGATGAAGGATTTGGGTGAGGCATCCTATATTCTTGGGATACAGATCTATAGAGATAGATCTAAGAGAATGATAGGACTCACTCAATCAACCTACATCGACACCATATTGAAACGGTTTTCAATGGATGGGTCCAAGAGAGGACATCTACCCATGTGTCATGGAGTTTCTCTATCCAAGTCTATGTGTCCCAAGACTGATGAAGAGATAGAGAAAATGACACATGTACCATATGCGTCAGCCATAGGTAGTATCATGTATGGGATGATATCTACCAGACCGGATGTAGCATTTGCTCTGAGTGTCACGAGCAGATATCAAGCTAATCCCGGTCAAATGCATTGGAAAGCCGTGAAGGACATTCTTAAGTACTTACGAAGGACTAAGAATATGTTCATGGTATATGGAGGAAGAGAACTAAAATTGGAAGGCTATACCGACTCTAGCTTCCAAAGTGACGTGGATGACTCGAAGTCAACCTCTGGATTTGTGTTCATGCTCAATGGCGGTGCTGTCTCTTGGAAGAGTTCCAAGCAGGACACCACAGCGGATTCCACCACTGAAGCTGAATACATTGCAGCATCAGCTGCTGCTAAAGAGGCCGTTTGGATGAGGAATTTCGTCCAAGAGTTGGGCGTCATTCCTGAAGTTGTTGGTCCAGTCCCGGTGTACTGTGACAACACGGGTGCCGTTGCTCAGGCAAAGGAACCAAGGTCTCATCAAAGATCCAAACACGTACTGAGGAAATACCACATCATCCGGGAGATTGTGGAAAGAGGAGACATTACTGTCGAAAGAGTGGCCTCTGCAGACAATATCGCTGATCCACTTACTAAGCCCTTGCCAGGACCATTATTTGACAAACATCGCGAAGCAATGGGTCTACGTAGTATGACTAGTTGGCTATAGGGCAAGTGGGAGATTGAAAGAGTGGGTGCCCGGTGAGCCAACTTGTGGCTAAGGGCTTTGATGAATCTTTGTATAAACAATCTTTTGTTTAATATAATTTACACTTTTATTAATGGCAATGACTTTATCTTTCTTCATATTGTTATATTGTGATATACTATTGTTGTTTTGATAAAGACCTTGAATATACTATAGTGTATGTAAGATGTGGTAGAACATGGAGATGTCTATCATGAAACACATCTTATAGTCACTGTATATTCTAAACTGTTCCTAGTCGATTGAGCCGTCCGATAATAAGGATAAGGATCGCTCGAGTTTGAGACTAGCATTTGCGATGCGGAGTACCACGTTTCATTGGTAAGGAACATAGAGATGTTCAAAGCATGCAAATGGATATTCATATGATGAATGATCGAACTACCCTATCCGGACTTTCCAAGTGGTTATCACTTATCGAGTGGATAAAGTCCGCGGTTTTGGTTGTACACCATTAGTCCTTATTACTTGAGACATCATTGAGACTCTATATGCTAGTACTGTGCTTTGACTCGTTTACCGACTCTATTGGGGTCATCAGGTGTCGGGATTGGGTACAGTTACAACACATGTAGGAGTCGATGCTTTGTTGTCAAGGATTCACCACATACTTGCGAGTGTGGATATCCTATGCGATCTGAGGAGATATTAGTGTGACGAATCTCTGGCCAGAGTACATGATGTGATTTAAGAAATGGTTTCTTAGTAGCACATGCGATGTCACTATTTGATCTTCAAAATGCATTGCATAGTTATCGAATCTCGAGCGACTCTCGATATACCAATGGTTGTTGATTCGATCGGGATATATGGATGAAGGGACCGTACTGTACGCTAACCAAAATCTACTGGTTCTTGTAGGCACTATCAGTGATACCTAGGGAATCATGGGGCGATGTTGCTAGGCGCTCATACCATGATTCGATGGGCAAGTCGGAAATTGTTGTTCCGAGTCACAAGGAGTTGTGAGCCCACGGCTAGCTGTATCCCTAAACCATTGAGGGTCACACAGTGTAATGGATTTTTAATCCCCGTTGAGATAGTTAAATTTAAAGAGTTAAATTTAATGAACGAAGAAGTTGGACTTCTTATTTGAGAGTAGAGGAGTAAGATTTCCTAAAATGACATAGGGATGGCCATTTTTGGAAATCACTGAATTCGGATTCAGAAAAATTTATCTTGACTTTAAAAGGTGCAGAAATGGTTTCTGTGCACATTGGTAAAATCGGTTTATCAATCGGAGTCACGATGAATTTTATATTAATTTCTGAACATGCGGGCTTTGCTTGTCGGGCCTGAACTTATGACTAATGGGCCCTAAGCTGTTAGTGGCCTACATTATAAATAAGTTATTGCAGTACAGAAATTACACACAATAGGTCACAATTTTCGAAAACCTAAGTAATTTTCTAACGTGTGTGGCCGCCCCCCTTCCCTCTCTCGGTCAGAAAAATCCAGCATGTGATTTTGAATTACAGTCTGGTTTAACGAATCAAATTCGTTAATCTCTTCGTAGAAAACTTCTGATAGATTTTCTAGTGCAATCTATCAGAGGGATTAAATCTCTATTCGTGGACCTGATTGAAGAACTGTTCGTCCATCGGTTCCAGGGAGATACAACAAGAGCAGAGAAATCTGTTGGTGTCCAGAATCTCGATTCGAGATTAAAGGTAAAAATTTTATAATAGTTATTTAAATTTTTACACACACAATTTAATCGTAAAGATTTGATACCCAATATGGAATCGTTCCATATAATAAAAATTTTAAACTTCCGCTGCACCGGGTATCAATCTTGTTTGATCTGAAAGCCGCGTTCTCCAACAAGTTCATTTGCATTCATGCGCATATAATAGTGTATACTCATGCTCTCGTACTGAGCATATTTGACTCACTTCCAGTTGTTTTCTATTGGCTGGATGCCCTATTCCATGGGGCAGATGCAGGTAGTTTTCCTGAAGACAGGGAGATAAAGTGGTGACCAAGACTGGATAGCAGGGTTGACCAATAGGTTTTTCTTACCTGGTATTATTTATTTTAAGGTTCCGCAGTTACTTTGATTAAGATTATTTATTATTTAATTGCATGTTTAAGCTTCTGATTAGTAGGTGATCACGGTGCGTGTCACTACAAATACAATTCCGATCCCAAAGAATAAAGATGAAAATTAGAATTATATACTTTTTTTATCTCAAAGAATTATATACTTGAACATATACATTAATTAATTTTTTATATATATAACGATAAACCCACAGTCCACAAATATTATGTTTCAATGCGCACTAAATAAAATCTCTTGACTAGAATGAAAATTACTTGTACATTAATTAATGATCTATATACACATTATCAAAAGAATTAATAAAATATTTCAGAAGGGGAGCATCCGCTAGAACTACGAATTTTTGCTGAATTCTATAATTAAATTATAATTTTTTTTAAAAAAAGTGTTCATAATTAATTTTGGTTTGTATGATAGAATCCTACCTTCATGGACTGTTGACACGCCGTCAGCTAATTAAACGCTCTATTGTTGTGGAAAAGTTTTGTGCACCAACAACCACCGCTTTTTTTGTTTTTGTTTTTGTTTTTATATATATATTTTAAAAACAGTTTATTATAGTTAGATTTCGAATTTAATAATAAATTTGGACCTTTAATTTCAGATGAATATAGTTGCATATCACATCACTAAAAATTCATACAATTCATTTGTTATGATATCGTATCTGTGCTGTGTATTTATATTTAAAATATTAAAAAAAAATTATCAAACATATATATATATATATATGACACAAAACGAACGGGTAGGACCAATGATTTAGTAACTCCTCTCCTTTTTTGAAATAAAATTAAAAGCAAAGTAAATGTTCTCTAGATATACGAGATACTAGTTCATAATGAGTTCCAATCGTATTACCATTTTCAGAAGAATGATTGAATGAATCTTGAAAGAAAAATGAGAGCACAAGCAATCTTTTACGTGGTTCGACAAATGTCTATATCCACGGACCAACAACACTTGAGTTTCTTTATTGATCACAAACCACCATGAATGGTTTTTCTCAAGTTTACAGATTGATTCAGTAATACACTCTATGGTTCACCAAGAAATAAGAGAGAAAATCAATCTATAATACAGAGAAATGAATAGAAGATGTGATCGACACTTTTCCCTTCTTGCTTCTAGCAATATATACTTCTCTTGTAACTGCTCCAAGAAAGTCCGGCTAACTAGCCAACCATCATCTGATTCACTTGCTAACCGTTGAGCTAAATACATTCCAAATTCGCTCGTACTTCAACAACTCATTATCGATTTTTTCTAAATCAATTCATCTAGAAAATCATCAATATCTATTCGCTATCTCAAAAAAAAATCATTTATCACTGTCCAAATCAAAAGACAGTAATTCAGTTTTGCATTCTACTGAAATCTCCTCTTGAATTCTTAAAAGCACCTCTCCAATCCTTCACAATAACAACTAAGCATCAATCAATGCTTAATTACTCAATTAGGACTATCGCCTAATTCTAGAATTTCATATCTGCATCAAAATAATATAGTTCTATAGAGTACTCTAAATCGAATCATTTGGTTCAACGGTTTCTAGGAAAATGAAATCTAAATTCCTCAATAATGATCAATCAAATCTCTAAGAGAATTCTCAGATTAAAACATTTCTATCCAACCAAAATTCGCATCTAAACATATAGCAAACAATTGCAAAATTTCCCAAAATCTGCAAAATAATTCTCAAATATTCTGCATGCTTATATTTAATCTCGAATAAATTAGTGTCTCATCAATGAATCTCATCACGATCTGCTTTAGGTACTTCTGTGATATTCATTTCATTAGTTCAAAATAAATTCATACCCGTAATCTCATCTGAAACTTCTAAGAAAGTGCGTCGATCAGTATTACATCAACTAAATGAGAACACATCTTCAGAAAATTAAAAGCATGACTATAACGTCCTCGATTCTCTCTGCAATACACACATAGAAATACCGACATCACAGGATCCTAACTCAAGAATCCTTACAATTTCGTCTCAATCATATGACACAACTGGTCGAAATCTGTTAAATCTCTGAAATTAAACCACCACAACTCTGTACTTAGTCAGAATACCAATCTAATACACAGTCAAAATCATTTAATCCCAAGTACAATTCAGTCATCCATCTAGAAACTATTCTCACATTCAATAGCATTTTCTTCTCTTTCAAAGTCGGTGGCTTTAAGTATTGAAATCTTTTCAGCAACACCTCCATCGGTGTAGGAGCAACATCCATAGGCTCAATGGCGGCACTGCCTTGCTCAGTCTGAGGGACTTCATCTGTCGAAGGCCTATTTCTTGTTACTAGGAGGAATAGATGATATACAAGAGATCAACACATATATAATCAAGATATCATATTCATCATCTCAAATTTGATCACCATGTTCTCATCATGATCAATAGTGCTCAAGTTCTTATCAAGAATCGCTCTGATTCGCTTTTCAAATATTACATGCTTTACAAATAATTTGAATAAGCAAGTAGAAATATAATCTTAAAGCAGTAAAGCATGCTCGTATAGAATTCATTTAATCAAGCAATGAAATCAATCTCATGCGAAAAAATAAAATCAAACGAACTCGATCTACCCCGCTCACAAACTTCTAACTCAATTCAAGACACTTATCGCTCTGATACTACTTAATGTGGAGGCCCCGAGTTCAATCTACAAAACGACAAGCAACTAAACCAGGAAAGGAAGAAAAAAAAATTTTAAGGGGGAGAAATATCTCTCAATTGATTGGTCAATTGACTAAGTCAATTCCAGATTTGAAATTTAGTCCCTGGTCAAACTTAACAACTTCAATTCAGTCCCTAAATATCTGAAGCTCGAAATTTAAATCCAAAATACCATAAATTTTTAAATTATATATTTCTGGGACATTACAGCTTCGCTACAATCCTGGAAGGGATCTTCTATTTCTCGCCCTCAAGTATATGGCTAGAAATTCTCCGAATAAATGAGAATAAGAGAGAAGGATTGAATGGTGCATTTGAAAATGACTTTCGGATGGCCTATTTATACGCGGAGTTTGGACGCTCCGATTTCCACTTCGGACGTTCTGAACTCTGCATGCAGTGACGTGTCTATTGACTATTGCTTCTTGACACCTCAATGGACATCTGCGTTCGGAGCTTCCGAAGATCAGTGCTTCCGATCTCCACGTATCTCGGTGCACTCTTGACACCTCACAATCTGCATGGTCTAATTTTGATCGGACGTTCCGATTTTTTTTTTGGATGCTCCAAACTCATCCCTGCTTCTGAACTACACTTCGGAAGTTCCGAATTCTTCGGTGGTTCAGAAGTCTTTTTCTTTGATTCCGATCTCATTTAACCACTTGATTTCCTTAATTAATGACCTCTTAATCTTTTCGTATCTTTTAATATCTTAAAACGGAGTTAGGGTTACTGCATCAACGACACATATTATTATTTGTGTTATTCTTGATAATTGAATAAAATTTATGGAACCCAGTTGTTATATATACACACGTGAGATTTTCTAACTAAGACTCAAGTTAATAATTAAATTCACAGAATGATCATCTCCAGCACATTTTTGCAATCTTTAAGACTAATAATTAGAAACGCTAAAACATCTCAAACTTAACCGAAAAATATGTCAAACATATAAAACTGAACGAACGCTGTGTTATAAACTCAAGACGTATTTCATCCCAAAAAAAAAAACTTATGTAATAAATAACATAATATCATGGTTTATAAGCTACCCTATGTTAATTTTAATATTAGATGTCTCGATTTTGACCTTATAGACTAATTTATTATCCGTAAAAGATGGAGAAGGGACCAGCCATTTGGGTCTCGGCGGTGGGCCTACCATGACGAAAAGCCGTCGGAATAAAAGTCAGCATACGTAATCAGACGGTCACATCTTACGTGTTGCTTGTTGTGTGGGTGTGAAGAAGTTTTTTTTTAATTTTTTTTAAATAAACCAAATTTATTTATTCTTCACCCACCTACTTTTCTAGCTAAACCTATTTAAGTCCTACTTTATTTTATTTTAATTTTAGCTTAAACTTTTATTATTATTTTATAAATTTAAATTAAATATTTTAACAAATTTGGAAAACCTGAAGTTACTGAAATATTGTTTAATAGTTATTTTTTATGATAAAAAGAGTTATGGTTTTTATACCTGATTCTTTTGAATTTTGTGTAGTTATGTGTTTTTTTTTTATAAAAAAGGGTTGACTCCAAACGAGACCCCATCCCACATGAGTCAGAGGCTCATTGACTCATGCGGGGGTTAAATCGAGGGATGTGTACGAGCGACAGGGCCTTGAGGGAGGGAGCAACATGGTCAACCCCCAGAGCATACCCCACAATATTTCAGCAGGAAATATGCTCCACACGAGAATCGAACCCGCAACGGTAGAAAATTTCTTCCCACGTCACCTCAGGCCTTATCAACTCGTCTATGTCCCTATGATCAATATGTGTTTTTTCTATTGATTGAGTTGATATTATGTTTAGCTAATAAGTAAAACGTTTTATTTTACACTTAGTCTCATACTAGATACACTAAAAATTTTAAAACCTGAAACATGACCTTAACATCTGGTCACACTTTTAGAACCTTAATGTTATCCAAATTGTAATTTATATTTCTCACAAAAAAATTGTAATATATATTATTACACGCTTTCAAAAAGTATTTGAGTTTGTAGAATAAGTGATTGTATGCTAGTGGTCAGAAATTTACATATTAAGAGTGCATTTGGATTAAGATGTCAAAAAATATATTTTTTTTAAAAAAAAAAAAAGTATTTTTGTTGTTGCAAATGTATTTAGATAGATTTGCAGTGCTTTTAAAAACACTTAATTAAGCCACAATAATTATTTTTTTAAAAACTCATATTTATAGCTTTTCGAATGTTTTTTTAATACTTGACTTAAAAAAAATAATTTCAATCTATTTATCCAAATACAAAATTATTACATGCTTTTACTTAAAAAAATTACTTTTAAAAACAAACTTAACATATGCAAACTGAATCTAAGGTTGCGGTTGAAGATTCGTTCCACGTGTAGTTAGATCAATTCCATTACTGCTTTTAAATGCTTGAATCAAGCCACTTTAAAGGAGTAATATAATAATTATGGATAAAAAATGACCCAATTTTAAAAATCAAAATTTTCCACTGGCCATATTTCCACTAATAATAATTCAAATGTAATAACGGCACATAATATTTTATGTGTGACATGTGCACGTCATTATGAATTGTAAATCATATTCATTGAATTGGAATCACAAAAATATATATATTGTATATTAATACTAATAAGAATTGATTACGATGGTCCAAATGGGAAAGGGTACTTGTCTACTTGAGTGAACGCCAAAGAAAAGTGGAAAACGTTATCATTAATTAAATTTGGCACATGCCTTTCTTGATTTGACAAAATTTTTATATTAAATGTGGAGATAATTACTTATGATGGACTAGTGCTAGAAAATTTATTAGCAAAGTCAAACCACTAAATTTTCAAATATATATATATATATATATATAGAGAGAGTTTTGTTATGCTTCTCACCTCCCGTGACCACCTCCATGCTTACCTATGAGGTGACAATCATCTCATGAATGAGATGAATCATATACAAATGATTCATCCAATAGATGAGTGTCACCTCATAGGTGGGCACGAGAGGTGGGCAGCATAGCAAAATTCTATATATATATCTATATATATATATATGGATATATATATATATATATATTGCAATTGTTTTTTAAAAAAAATTATTGCAATTATTTAACTTGATTTTTTTTGTATTTATATTTTTCTTAGTATAAAAATATATTGTTACACTATATCATATGTATTTTATTTTGTTGGAAAAAATTGAATTTGGTGAATGAATTGGAGGGAAAAACTTGTCTTAATGAATTGAAGGGAGGAAAAGGTTTGTCCCACATTAGAACAACTCTAATATATTTGGATTATGGGATTAGGCTCTTAGGACAACGGATGTTTTGTAAATGGGCAAGACGCTAGTCGATGCAACTAACACGTGCGCGCGCGGCCAGCCGGCTCGGTGGGGTGGGGTGGGGGTTGGGGTGGGGTCTTATGATGCAATTATTTTTTTTTGGATAAA
Source organism: Henckelia pumila (assembly GCF_033568475.1). NCBI lineage: Eukaryota > Viridiplantae > Streptophyta > Magnoliopsida > Lamiales > Gesneriaceae > Henckelia > Henckelia pumila. The sequence goes on from NC_133123.1 coordinate 179,535,834, forward strand.
ATTTATTATGTACAAACCTGCCGCTCGAGCTAACAAAATATTATATCTCGAGCGTAGCACTCCACCTGCGGGACAGAAGTTTGGCCGCCCGAGCGGTAAAATCTTACTGCTCGAGCGCAGCGTCAAGAAGTGTGCAACAGAACGTTTGCAGCTCGAGCGGTAGAAACTTACCGCTCGAGCGCACTGTCTGTATTCCAAAAAGTCACGATTTTTTTTGGTCTTCTTCTGTCATGGGTTGCAGCGTTAGTAGGGATGGCAACGGGGAGGGTCTGGGGCGGGTTTGGCTAAACCCGGGCCCCGCCCCGTCCCGCGAACCCGACGGGTCCAATCCGGGTTAAACCCATTGGACCCGCCATAAATTAAATAATTTTAAATTTATTAAAATAAAAAGTTTAAAAATAAACAAATATCATTAAATTTAATTTCAAATATAGATTTATAATATTTAAGACAAAAAAAAAATTATTCTCACAAGTTTAAATTTATTAACTTATAATTAATTAATATTTATTAGCTAAAAAATATTATAATGATTTATTTTTATACTAAACATATCATAATAAAATAAATTAATTTCAATCCAATAATATTACACATTCAAATTATGGATAAAATATTAATTATTTAGTATAATAATATAATTATATATTATTAATATTACATATATATTTTATATTTATATATATACATGAATATTTTAAATTTTTATATATATAATACTTTGGCGGGGCGGGTTTGGCCAAACCCGAGATCCGCCTCGGACCCGCTTAGGCGGGTTTGATGCGGGGGCGGGTTTAGACCCGCCTCATTGTCATCCCTAAGCTTTAGGCTATAAGACGTGTTCTTTGGGACTCAGTCTATATATATGATAAGTTATAACGTAGAATACATAAATCTTTGACATCTGATAACGTGAAATATCATATTTCATATTTTTCTGCAAATTCTTCCCTCTTTCTCACAAAATCAAGTTGAAACATATTTTCGTTCGTCGAAGATCGAGATATTTGTTGTGCTACTATATCTCGGTCGTGAAGTCGTTGTATCTTAGAGACGATTTTCGCCTACGTTGAGCACTGATAACGGGCAATTTCGTCTTGCGGATAGAGAGAATCTCTCGCCTCGACTAATCCTGAGTTGCTGCTGTTCTTGTTGATTCAGAATTCGAAGTTCATCCTCCAAACATATTTTACATTATATTTTTGTATTTAATATGTAAATATTTATACAAAACAAATATTTATATTTTTTTAATTTTATTTAACTAAATATTTTTTGTGTTTTAAATGTTTTATATAAATTTTATTTTGTTTGGTGTTTCATATTTGCTCTTTGTTGTTTTAGTGAACAAGAAATCTTTATACATATCATTAATAATAGCACGTCAGGGAAAATTGGAAACAAGATAGTTAGATCATAGATGTGCGAAAATTATTAACAAATACACATCATTAAAGTTATATAAGAAATTTGTAAAAGTATTACTAGAAATAAATTTTAGTATAACGTTGATACATCAAAGTGGCTACTCGATATTTTTAAATACTTAATATTATATTAATAATAGTAAAAAAAAAAAAAAAAGTAACGAGGAATCAAGGATATAATATATAATTAAAGGTATATCTTTATGATGTGACAGTCTTACGAATTTAAATTTGTGATACGAGTCAATCTGACTCATATCTACAATAGAAATAAAATTTTTGATGGAAAAATAATATTTTTCCCATATTATGTCAAAGAAGAGACATGTATCATAAAATTGACTTATAAAACGGTCTTAGATTATGTTTTTGTGTATTATTAGATATCAACAACTATTTAAAGCTGTTTTAAATAAACAAACAAAATTATTCACTTTTTCCTCTAACAAAGAAAGCAGAAAACAGCTCTCCTAATAAATTTATAGCCCACATATATATAAATAGCATACTTTATATTTCCTTCCTTTTGGTCTTTATAGTTATTTTGCTGAAAATTATAAGCACATGAATTAACAACCCATGAACATGTATCTACATGTATATATACATATATGTGGGTGCGTGAGAGAAAATGTTGAGGAAAGAGAGGAAATGGATTTCATATGACGAAATTATTCATTAAAGAAATTTAATTTTAAGATAAGGGAAAAAAAAGTTTGTACACTAAGCAAAATAAAAACGTGAGACCACAATTTGTGGGCGAAATGAATTATTGCATACCGTTTGGGCAGCTAGCTAGCAAATAGTGACGTGTCAAACTTCCCCACCTTCAAATGATACACTTTTTACACAACACAGAAACACGAGTTTAATTTAATTTAATTTAATTTAATTTAATTTAATTTAATTTAATCCCTACAAAAGCAAGAGCAAACGTAGAAAACCCATCACATGAAAACCCATCACATTTCACTTCATTCTTTCGTCAACCATTTACCGATTCCTCTCGCAAGCACGTGTACGTATGCGCGCCGAGATTTGTGTGGAATTCTGTGTTTTTCTTGAGATTTTGATTTTTTGTGTCTTGATACTGTCGCGGGGTTTTGGCTGCTGATTTTGTGTCTTGATACTGTATTTCTTGAGAAATAAAGGAATTAAATCCGTGGATAGAATAGTCATGGAAAGGGTTCCTTGACAAGCGCTTATTCTGGACAGATAGTTTCGCACGTGATACTGGGGGAGAACCAAAAGGTTTGACCAGTATTGTATGATTCTATCAAAGGTATAACTAGTGGTCAGGGTCTTGATTACTAGATGAACAGGAAATTCTAAGTGATAATTTACTTAAGTAAGTTTCCCTGTAAGATTTGGAATTTGATTGATTGGTTGTCAAGGAAAGATAAGTTTTATCAAGACACTGGATGACTTATACTGGAAAACGTGAACCATGATCAATACTAGACAAGGAGGAGTATATTTGTAGTGACCTGTATCCGTATTTAGCGATTAATATGTAATTAATCGTATGAGCATGTTTAGATTAAGTAAAACATGATTAATGAAATTTCAGAAATGAACTCAGAATGATCGAAAATGGCCCGAAGGGTGACCAGGAACGGAAGCAACGTTCGTGGATCGGACGCAACGTTCTGGTCAGCTGATGTCATTCGTGATGTCAGCAAAGTGACGTCATTGCTTACGACCGTGATGTGACAATCGGACGCAACGATGGTGAAACGGACGCAACGTTCGCTATCGGATGCAATGAACCCTTACAGATGTTCCGTTCGCCGTCTATAAATAGGGGTGCCGAGGCTCATTTGCAACTCGCCCCTCTCCTCTCTTCTTTCTCGTTTCTTAGCCTTTCTAGTGAGATCTAGGGAGTTCTAGGTATCCTATTGGGAATCTGGAAGTAGCGGAGCGATCCTGGCGTCGTAGCGGAGCTGTGCCTATGTTTTGAGGCAGTCTCCATCAGTGGGCTGACGACGGACGCAGGTATAGCTATGATCTCCTTAAATTATTTAGAAGTATGCTATAGCTTAGCTAAGACTTTTAGAGCTTAGTGAATGATGCATGGGTATTTGCATTGTAGAGTTGATGTTAGGCTTGGAACCTAGAGTGGGGATGCTAGGACCGCCTATAGTAAGGTACGTACGTACTGACTGAGATTGCCAGCGGATATGCATGCTTATATGTTGCATTTATTTGTTTGCATGTTATTTCATGGATATTGTTATGCGGCATGTACATATCATATTGTGTATGTACATCTTTTGAGATGAGCCAATTAGGGTTACTCAGCCCTATTTGAACGTTTTGATGTTGAGTACCCTTGCGGCCGACGGTCTTATCCAGGTACTGACATCTAGAGGACTTCGTGGTCCGAGTTCGAGATTCGGGAGTGAGTGGTCTCGCACAGTGGTTAGCGAACCCGATGTGACGAGCTCATGTCTCAGGCGCCAGTCTGAGCAGTTTGTATACAGTTATCCCAGATATGGATACCCTGTCATTTGCATGCATCATATTTGTATGTTTTACCCGTGTTTTCGTATTGAGCTTAGAGCTCACGTCCATTATTTTCTATGTATCTAGACACCCCATTCGACGGGGGCAGGTATAGGTACAGGGTTGAGCACCAGGAGCTCGGAGTAGCCAGTGACGTTAAAGACAACAGGATTAGCTCTAGGTTTCTACCCTTAGGATTATTTGTAATTCGATTGGGTTGTATATTGGTTTATTTAACTCGTTTTATTCTGCCGGTCTGTTTTTATCTTCCGCAGCAATTTATTTTATGCATGCTTAATTATGCTCTTAACTCTGATTAGGTAGTAGATTCGGGTAGGGTCGCTACAATATTTCCAATGATATTCTGGAAGTCTTTTGTACTTCAAAGGAAATAGAAAATTTACTCAATCTAGAGATCATTGCAACAGTTACGTTAAATTATAATTTGGTGCAAGTTTCATAACTTTGAAATGATACTTGATCTTATTGATCGATAAGAAATGTGATGGGATAAATGCTTCCTGACTAGGAACATTTTGCATCAGAAGAGTTTGAGATCTATCAGATGATTGATCTAGTTAGTGATTGACAGATGTCATGAACCTGCTAAGTTACAGCGTGAATTCAACAGTATCAGAATTCACTTGGATAGTAAAAGTTGAGCACTTAGGTGTTCTTCTTTGCTTTGAAATAGTCAGTTAGACTGGTGCAAGTTTAGTGTCGGTGATTATTTGTGACTATCATCTGAGGCAGTCAGAGAAAGACGTTGTTGTTTCCAAGAAAATACCAGTTCAGCTTTTGGATTTTGGTCCAACGTGGCAAGATTATTTACCACTGAATGATTTCGCGTACACAGTAATGGTGTGACACCATTCGAAGTGTTGTACGGACGTTGATGTCATACTCCACTGTTCTGGAAAGAAGTGGGGGAGCGACAGATTTAGGAATCGGAATTAATTGCACCAAGGATTGATACAGTTGATTTACCAGAAAGATATCTCTAGAGATTATTGATTATTGGACAGTGACATGAGATATAGTTCACGCAAATAGAATCATTTCTCTTACTCCAGTTCAGTGGCTTTACCAAGGTACTAAAGAAGCCACTTGGGAACGTGAGAGCAGTATGCGTACAATTGTCTGGAGTTGCTTTGAAAATTGTTGCATTTCAGTTGTATCTTGTAAAATGTTAAGTTTGAATAAAAGATGTTTATTGAGTGATAACTGCATTCAATACTTAAGAGTGTTCGAGGAAGAAATATCTTAAGTAGTGGGACAATGTAGTAGCTCGGTTCTATTTTACAAGATTAAGTTGTTAATCATATTTAGATATGATTAAGGGATTTGAATTCGATCAACCGAACCAAGGAATTGGGTCTAGAATCCCAGAAAAGCTTAATGTGCTCATTTGGGCTCAGGCAGTTCGGAGGGTCCGCACCCAAGGGACTTCGGAGACACGTATGGAGTTCGGAGGTTGGTGAGATCGGACGGTCCAAACTCACTCAGGGACAGGTGTCTTAATATCGTGTAGGATTTGACGTCATGACTGACGTCACATGGATAGATCGGATGATCCGAAGGCAAAGATCGGACCATCCGATGTGTCACCAGGACAAGTGGCAAGAAGGGTTGTACAGGTGTATCAGAAGTAAGAGATCGGGCGATCCGAAGAGGGATCGGACCGTCCGAACTTGCATGCATGCGACGTGGATATCATGCAGAGATTGGACCATCCGAACCGGGGATCGGACCGTCTGAACGTTGTATATAAATAGGGGTCCGAGGGCTCACATTTGAGATGCAAATTGAACCTCTCCCCGGCCCATGTTAGCTAGATTTTAAGAGCTTTGGGTACTCTAATTTTAAGAGTTGGAGTAGGTAGTAGTTTTTATATTACGGACAGTGTTCGTAGATGCGGCCAGGCGGTGGAGCTCTGGCAAGACGTCCAGGAGTCGAGCTAGGCTTTGCCCAGGCTCTGGGGAATGCGACATCAGCGGGCTGACAACGGACGAATATATGGCTTTGGTTTCCTATAGTAAATATGGAGTATGCTATAGTTTAATTAAGCCTTTTAGAGCCTAGTAGGTGATGTTTGGCATGATAGATAATGCATGGTATTTATGCATTGTAGTGATGCATGGTAGGCTTGGATATAGAGGGGGAGCTTTTAGGATCTGCCTTAGTAAGATACGGAAGTATTATTCGAGATATCCAGATTGAGTATGTTGGAAAAACGTGTTCAGATCAATTAAGAATTGATACCCGGTGCAGCGGAAGTTTAAAATTTTTTATTTTTCGATATGGAACGATTCCATATCATGGGTATCAAAACTTTACGATTAAATTATGCAAGTAAAAATAAAATCACAATTAAATTTTTACCTATTCAAGCAACGGCTTGATTATGGACACCAACAGAATTTAATCTGCTTTTCTTGTATATCCCGGGAACCGATGGCTTCACGATCAATCTCCGGAATAAGGTCCACGAACAGAAAACAGAAACCCTCTGATTGATTGCACTAGAAATAAATCAGATGTTTATCGAAGAGAATAAACAGATTTGATCTGTTAATTCGGAATGTAATTTTTCACAAAAATCACAAACCGAATTTTCTCAAAAAGGGACAGAGGATTTTCAAAAATTGCTAGAATTAATTGTGTCAATTTTCGAACACTACACATGTATTTATAGATAGTTTCTAGACTAGATTAAGTTATAATTGTATTAGGACTCTAACTCCTTAGGGCCCACAATCCATAACTTAAGCCCAACAAGCCAAGCCCGTTGTTATAGAAATTAATATAAAACTCATCATGACTCCGATTGATAAACCGATTTCACCAATGTGCACAGAAACCATTTTTGCACCTTTTAAAGTCAAGATAAGTTTTTTGAATCCGAATTCAGTGATTTCCAAAAATGCCCATCCCTATGTCATTTTAGGAAATTCCACTCTCTTTTAGTTAAGAAGTCCAACTTATCTTTCATTAAATTTAACTCTTTAAATTTAACTATCTCAACGGGGTTTAGTAATCCATTACTTGTGTGACCCTCAATGGTTCAGGGATACAGCTAGCCATGGGCTCACAACTCCTTGTGACTCGGAACAACAATTTCCGACTTGCCCAATGAATCATGGTAAGAGCGTCTAGCAACATCGCCCCATGATTCCCTAGGTATCACTGATAGTGCCTGCAAGAACCAGTAGATTTTGGTTAGCGTACAGTACGGTCCCTTCATCCATATATCCCGATCAAATCAACAACCATTGGTGCATCGAGAGTCGTTCGAGATTTGATAACTATGCATTACAACTTGGAGATCAAATAGTGAAATCGCATGTGTTACTAGGAAAACCGAGTAACCTAAAACTCATCATGTACTCTGGCCAGAGATTCGTCACACTAATATCTCCTCAGATCGCATAGGATATCCACACTCGCAAGTATGTGGTGAATCCTTGACAACAAAGCATCGACTCCTATATGTGTCGTAACTATACCCAATCCCGACACCTGATGACCCCAATAGAGTCGGTAAACGAGTAAAAGTACAGTACTAGCATATAGAGTCTCAATGATGTTTCAAGTAGTAAGGACTAATGGTGTACAACCAAAACCGCGGACTTTATCCACTCGATAAGTGATAACCACTTGGAAAGTCCGAATAGGGTAGTTCGATCATTCATCATATGAATATCCATTTGCATGCTTTGAATATCTCCATGTCCATTACCAATGAAACATGGTACTTGGCATCACAAATGCTAGTCTCAATCTCGAGCGATCCTTATCCTTATTAGCGGACGGCTCAATTGACTAGGAACTGTTTAGAATATACAGTGACTATAAGATGTGTTTCATAATAGTGATCTCTCTTTATTCACTATCTCATCTTACTTACACTATAGTATATTCAAGATCTTTATCAAAACAACAATAGTATATCACAATATAACAATATGAAGAAAGACAAAGATAATGCCATTAATGAATGTAAATTATATTAAACAAAGATTGTTTATACATAAAGTCACAAAAGCCCTTAGCCACAAGTTGGCTAACCGGGCACCCACTCTTTCAGAGTATGCATGTATTATGTGTTTGCATGAATTATGTGATTTCATGTTTTATATGACTTTATATACAGCATGTCATGACTGTATGTTGCATACATGAGCATATTGAGCCTTTATCTTAGAGGTATTCTGTAGTAGGGTGCTCGCCCTATGAGTTTGTGGATGGTTGGATACGTAAGTCTTGTGTCAGGTCACCGTGTTGGTTGGACTCATGTACTAGTATCAGGTCACCATTATCCACTGGGTATATGAGCCACCTCCTGAGGCGACGGCGCAGCGTGCTATATACTCTGGGCCCGGCCTATGAGCTTGTTTTTTGACCTGAGTGTCTTGGTACCCAGTTCATTTGGATTCATGCGTATATAATAGTGTATACTCATACTCTCGTACTGAGCATGTTAGGCTCACTTCTGGTTGTTTTCTATTGGCTGGATACCCTATTCCATGGGGCAGATGCAGGTAGTTCAACTAGGGACAGGGAGATTAGGTGGTGACCAAGGCTGGATAGCAAGGTTGACCACTAAGTTTTGCTTACCTGGTATTATTTATTTTAAGATTTCGCAGTTACTCTGATTAATATTATTTATTGTTTAATTGCATGCTTACGCTTCTGATTAGTAAGTGATCACAGTGCGGATCACTACAAATATAATTCTGATCCCAAAGAATAAAGATGAAAATTAGAATTATATATTTGAGCATGTCCATTAATTAATTTATATATATATATATATATAACGATAAACCCACAGTCCACAAATATTATGTTTCAATGCGCACTAAATAAAATCTCTTGACTAGAATGAAAATTACTTGTACATTAATTAATTATCTATATACACATTATCAAAAGAAGTAATAAAATAATTCAGAAGAGGAGCATCCACTAGAACTACGAATTTTTGCTGAGTTCTATAAATAAATTATAATTTTTTTTTAAAAAAAGTGTTCATAATTAATTTTGGTTTGTATGATAGAATCCTACCTCCATGGACTGTTGACACGCCATCAGCTAATTAAACGCTGCTTTTGTTGTGGAAAAGTTTTGTGCATCAACAACCACCGCATATTTTGTTTTATATATATATATATATATATATATATATTTTTTAAAAACAGTTTATTATAGTTAGATTTCGAATTTAAGAATAAATTTGGACCTTTAATTTCAGATGAATATAGTTGCATATCACATCACTAAAAATTCATACAATTCATTTGTCATGATATCATATATGTGCTGTGTATTTATATTTTTTATTTTTTTAAAAAAATTATCAAACATATATATATATATATATATGACACAAAACGAACGGGTAGGACCAATGATTTAGTAACTCCTCTCCTTTTTTGAAATTAAATTAAAAGAAAAGTAAATGTTTTCTAGATATACGAGATACTAGTTCATAATGAGTTCCAATCGTATTACCATTTTCAGAAGAATGATTGAATGAAGCTTGAAAGAAAAATGAGAGCACAAGCAATCTTTTACACTTTTACGTGGTTCGACAAATGTCTATATCCACGGACCAACAACACTCGAGTTTCGTTATTGATCACAAACCACCATGAATGGTTTTTCTCAAGTTTACAGATTGATTCAGTAATACACTCTATGGTTCACCAAGAAATAAGAGAGGAAATCAGTCTATAATACAAAACAATGAATAGAAGATGTGATCGACACTTTTCCCTTCTTGCTTCTAGAAATATATACTTCTCTTGTAACTGCTCCAAGAAAGTCTAACTAACTAGCCAACCATCTTCTGTTTCACTTGCTAACCATTGAGCTAAATACATCCCAAATTCGCTCGTACTTCAACAACTCGTTATCGATTTTGTTTAAATAAATTCATCTAGAAAATCATCAACATCTAATCGCTATCTAAAAAAAAAATCAATTATCACTGTCCAAATCAAAAGACAGTAATTAAGTTTTGCATTCTACTGAAATCTCCTCTTGAATTCTCAAAAGCACCTCTCCGATTCTTCACAATATCAACTAAGCATCAATCAATGCTTAATTACTCAATTAACACAGAAACGACCCTAGTTATACTTTAAATTATACTAAATAAAAATATGGGTTTTCAAAAAATTTCGGCATAACCTATCTATTTATATAACAACCAACCTGTCATAAACAGCAAATTTAAAATCACAACCAACAACACTAACGAGATAGACCGGGAAAAGAACGGGAACCTAAGAAAAAGATTCGACATACAAACAACCAAAGGTTAAATAATTTGATAATTACAAACCCAATAACTTACAATAAATCCTTACATTTACATTTTCTAAATTAACTAGATAAAAGATTTTAAAGTAAAACAATAAACTTTTGCGGAAGACTGGCATGGTCAGAGGGATGTGTCGTTCCCGCATCGCAGTCCATTCGATAGTCTTGCCCCTTGATCTCTACAATAAATTAACCTGCACCAAATAGATGTAGTGAGCCTAGGTGCCCAACAAAAATATGGGGGGAAAATAACGAGTACTACATAAATACATGCACACGCATATTAAAAATAGCTTGTACTAAAAATACTTCTGTGCCCTTAACTTAAGCAAATAATTTATAAAAAAATGAAGTGAATATGAATGAAACATATGCATGGCTAAGTCTATCATGAGCAATGTAACTGAATAATCTGAACTGAAACATGGTCATAAATGATTTGAACTAAAATTGTGAACTTAGATCCTTGAATTATGACTCTGTGATTTCGATCATGATCATGGCTGCAGTGCACTATGCCGCAAGGAAGTCAGGATAAAACCCAATCCAATCTTGCCCTGAATTAGTAAGGGAGGCCAAGATATCTCTCAACCCCACACAAACACATGCTAAGGTAAGGAAACCCATAATTTGGTAAGGGAAGCCAAAACATCTCCCGGTCCCACACATACACATGAATAAATGTAGTCACAACCATCTCACTTCGTTCATAAAAAAAAAAATACTTTCCTTTCATACTTGAATATGGACTTAGCATGCATATGTAGATAGTACGTGAATGTAAATATTACTCAATAATCATGCATATGGCTCACACAAGAATGATCGGGATGGTGATTTAGGTGGCAAGCCATAGCTAAGAATCTAGACTTTACTATTTGGCACTTAGGACATATCCCGAGCAATCCACTTGCAAGGCTTATATCTTACTCGATTTTTAATCAAAACGACATCCGCTTGAAAACACAGTTCCCATGCACTCTATATTTAGCTAGGGAGTCATCCTCGAGGTACAAACCTTATCCAATAATTTCTGGTAATAAAATTTTCGGACAGCAACACTTAACTTCTAAAATCAGCATCTTAGCAATAAATAACCTATAACTCAACCAAAACTTAACCGAATTGATTCCCGCTTTAAACGACATTTCCCTAGCATCCAAGGCTATTCCCCAACCCGTGCCCTTAACCAAAACATGAGTGTAAGCCTGACTTAAATGATCATTTCCGGACAGCCCAATGCTTGACAGATTTCTGCTTATCCATGTCTTAATTCATCTTCCTTTCTTGGCACCTAGACATTAAATTCCCGGGTTCCCAACCTTTAACTTAAGACAATGACCAATTCTTAGTCCCACACAAACCCCAAAGGCTGATCCCTTACCAGACAACACCCAAGCTCAGATGTCAGCCCGGCCCTGCCTAAGAACCCACCCCTGTCCTAGAGCAAATTCCCAGCTCGAAACCCGATTCCTTTCAAGACTCAATCCAACAGCCTTTCAACCCATTTGATAGCTATAACCAACACACCTAAGTGCTACCATGTGAGCTGCATCTCAACCATGGCATGTCACGCCCCAAGACCGAGACGTGTCACCGGCGTTGTTTCAAATTTACAAAAAAATTGTAAAACAACCAGCCTCGTAGTACAGTATAAATCAAACCAGTCTATTATCATAAATAAACTCCAAAACATTGTCTTTACAACTCGATAAATCCAAAATAACGAAACAAATGCGGAAGCATCTAAAAACTTAATAATAAAATATTAATATTAAAAATCCCAAAAATAAACATAACGACATTTAGTTTTATTGGTCATCAATCACCATCCCCAAAACATATCTTGCTCACGAACTTCTACATCATCATCTTCATAATCTGGGAGGGAAAAGTAAGGGGGATGAGTGTTTTGGGAAACACTCAGCAAGTGGGGGTCGTTCGAGACATATACCAAATATATGCATAACATAAAATCATAATCGTGAACATGAACATGAACATAACTCAATACTTGGGCCATCGGGCCATAACATCATCATGATAAATAACTTTCAACACATGAACATAAGCACTGAAATTCATCTCCTTTCCATGATTTACTGTCTCCTATATGTTAATCCTCTAAGGAGCGAGGCCATGTCCAATATGTTAATCCTCTATGGAGTGAGGCCATACAACGGTTACAATCCCACCGTATAAGGGTCATATCATTATCATAGTCATTCGAATCATAACAGTGCTTGACAACATGCATGACATAACATGAACCAACATGACACGAACAAAAGACACATGCTTTAACGAATTTCGAAAACCAAAATACCATGACTCATCAATAAATATTTTTAAAATCACATCAAAAAATATACATACAAAAGCCCACTTACCGTAAATGTGTACAGAAATCAATAACCTTGCAAAGCCTGGACCAAAACTTCAACGGAAATTCGAAAGTACTTCTCGAAACACACTAATCCGTGAACCAATCAAAGCAAGCCTCTTCTTTAATCTATTCTCAATTCACGAATCTTCTCTGACAATCCTTTAAACAAATTCCTATGTCACTCACGTGAGGATTGAACAACCCCTTTTTAATATTGACAGAAGGCTTCGAAAATTAGTACAGAAAAGGAACTAAATTGTGGACAGAAATATGGATCAAAGTTGCAGCATCTACACACGAAAATATGGCAGAGACTGACAAATCCTAAGGTTGCTAATCTGCTCGAAAGTAAGGAGAGAAAATAGAGACGATTTAGGTGTGATTATTCCACAAGCACTGCTCCTCTATTTATATGCACCAAAGAAATTTGAGATTGACTAGGATTATGACTTTCAAAATTTGAATAGAAATATATCTCCCAAGATTTAACTACATCTTGATCTTGATCATCTATCTCAATAATATTTGTAAACTAATTATCAAGATACCCAAAATATTTATTTTATCTCCAAAAATATCTCGATGACATAAAATATACTAATACAAAATATCATAAATTAACTATTATCACAAATAAATAATTAAAAAATAAAAGATCCTAAACTTAATTTAGGAAAAATTTACGGTCTTCACATCCTCCCCACCTTATGAGAAGTTTCGTCCTCGAAACTTGGATTAACTTACTAGTAAGGTCGCTAATCGAAACGGTTTGGTCGGTTACTCAGGCACAAGCCCTAACATCTTACGAACCTCTTAGATGTACACAAATGGGTGGCGCCAAAATCAAACGAAACAGATAAAAAAACATTGTTGATTAGAATGGTACCTTCCACGACTTTGTTCGTACCTCTCGCGTTGTCTTGAGTAATGGCATAGACACGAGCATTGGGTTTATTTTCCTTTGATTGGCCTTGAGTAGTAGTACTAGCATTTGGTCCTGTCTTTGCCTTCATGGGTTCGGGACATTGAGCAATTCGGTGTCCCATTTTTCCACAATTGAAACAGGCACCAGTGTTCCGACGGCATTCCCCTTCATGTCGAAGGTGGCAGGTGGGGCATAGCTTGATCTGTGGACGGTTTGGAGCAGAATAAGTCTCCTGGAACGATTCACCAGACTGGTTTGGACGCTTGGACACTTGCCCGTTCGGAGAAGATTGGCTCGTCAGAGGTCGTTTATTGTGGAAGTCATTCTCACGGCGCTTGATATCCGATTCAGCTCGGATGGCCGCTCCCATCAAGTCTGCAAAGTTGGCAGGTTGATAAACAGCTAATGCAGACTGGATTCGGCTGCTCAACCCCTTCTTGAACCGATGCAACTTTAGCTCATCATCTCCCATAATCGTTGGGGCGTAAGACCCGAGCTCATTGAACTTGGAGGTGTATTCCACCACTTTCATGTCTGGAGCTTGCGTGAGATTTTCAAATTCGCTCAGCTTCTGTATACGAACCTCCGCTGGAAAGTACTGCTTCAAAAACGCAGTACTGAACTGTTGCCATGTGATTGGTCCCGCAGCTAACATAGCAGGTGAAACGGCTTCCCACCATTTCCTTGCTTTGTCCTCCAGAAAAGGAATTGTCACCTCCACTTTAAGTGCTTCAGGGACTTCAAGTAGACGAAGTTGGTCCTCCATCTTCTTCATCCAATTTCGTCCCACCTCTGGGTCAGCATCTCCCTTGAACATTTCAGTTCGGTTCTTACGGAGCGATTCATAATGGAATTTGACTCCATTCTGAGCAGGTGGAGGAGGTGGTGGATTGCCATTGCCGTTTCCGTTGCCGTTAGTATTTCCCATCCCTTGGAGGGTCGTCGCCACTATTGCTGCGATAGCCGCAAGGTCTTCTCTGCTAAGACTGATTCTTGGAGGTGGATTTGCATTATCCCCACGATTGTTGTTGCGTGTTCTTGGGGGTTCTTCGGCCATTTCCTACAGTAAAGGAGTTCTAAGAATTTGTCGAAACAAGATACTTTAAGAAGAAGGAAATAGCAGAATAAATGAATCAATAAATATTCCAAATGAATAAAAGTTATTTTATTGATTCCCAAAATGTCATGAAGGTGAACGAAACAAAACAAGCTAAGTCTCAAAAATACCAAGATATCCAAACCATGCTGAATAAAAATCAAAACAATGTTGAATAAAAGAACTAATCTAGGTAGTAGCTCTAGTGATAGTCATCTTCCAAAAATGAAGAAGAACGAATTACGATCAGAATTTAAACTGATGAACAATTTATAATATGTTACTCGGGCAGTATTGATATCAAGCGAAATTTTCGGGCAAATTTTCCAAAAATGGAAAATTTTGAGATTTCTTTCTGGGCAGAAACTACAAGTCGAGGGTGTCGTGGGACAATTCGCGGAATTGGATTTCGAATTTCCTGGGGGAAGTTATAAGCGTCCGAAAACTTTCCTAAAACGGCAAAAACGCAATTTCGAAGGCTTAAACGATGGAATTCGGGCTAAAAGCGTCATTAGTCATATAAAGTATGAGTTTAACTTAGAAGATCGTTTTGGGTCAGGCTACGCAGGGCTTTGGTCAAAATTTGACAACGTCAAATTTTTCGGTACGGAATCCCATCCGGATTTATGAACCTGGCGGCTTTGATACCACTTTAATGTCACGCCCCGAGACCGAGACGTGTCACCGGCGTTGTTTCAAATTTACAAAAAATTGTAAAACAACCAGCCTCGTAGTACAGTATAAACCAAACCAGTCTATTATCATAAATAAACTCCAAAACATTGTCTTTACAACTCGATAAATCCAAAATAACGAAACAAATGCGGAAGCGTCTAAAAACTTAATAATAAAACATTAATATTAAAAATTCCAAAAATAAGCATAACGACATTTAGTTTTATTGGTCATCAATCACCATCCCCAAAACATATCTTGCTCACGAACTTCTACATCATCATCTTCATAATCTGGGAGGGAAAAGTAAGGGGGATGAGTGTTTTGGGAAACACTCAGCAAGTGGGGGCCGTTCGAGACATATACCAAATATATGCATAACATAAAATCATAATCGTGAACATGAACATGAACATAACTCAATACTTGGGCCATCCGGACATAACATCATCATGATAAATAACTTTCAACACATGAACATAAGCACTGAAATCCATCTCCTTTCCATGATTTACTGTCTCCTATATGTTAATCCTCTAAGGAGCGAGGCCATGTCCAATATGTTAATCCTCTATGGAGTGAGGCCATACAACGGTTACAATCCCACCGTATAAGGGTCATATCATTATCATATCCATTCGAATCATAACAGTGCTTGACAACATGCATGACATAACATGAACCAACATGACACGAACAAAAGACACATGCTCGAACGAATTTCGAAAACCAAAATACCATGACTCATCAATAAATATTTTTAAAATCACATCAAAAAATATACATACAAAAGCCCACTTACCGTAAATGTGTACAGAAATCAATAACCTTGCAAAGCCTGGACCAAAACTTCAACGGAAATTCGAAAGTACTTCTTGAAACACACTAATCCGTGAACCAATCAAAGCAAGCCTCTTCTTTAATCTATTCTCAATTCACGAATCTTCTCTGACAATCCTTTAAACAAATTCCTATGCCACTCACGTGAGGATTGAACAACCCCTTTTTAATATTGACAGAAGGCTTCGAAAAATAGTACAGAAAAGGAACTAAATTGTGGACAGAAATATGGATCAAAGTTGCAGCATCTACACACGAAAATATGGCAGAGACTGACAAATCCTAAGGTTGCTAATCTGCTCGAAAGTAAGGAGAGAAAATAGAGATGATTTAGGTGTGATTATTCCACAAGCACTGCTCCTCTATTTATAGGCACCAAAGAAATTTGAGATTGACTAGGATTATGACTTTCAAAATTTGAATAGAAATATATCTCCCAAGATTTAACTACATCTTGATCTTGATCATCTATCTCAATAATATTTGTAAACTAATTATCAAGATACCCAAAATATTTATTCTATCTCCAAAAATATCTCGATGACATAAAATATACTAATACAAAATATCATAAATTAACTATTATCACAAATAAATAATTAAACAATAAAAGATCCTAAACTTAATTTAGGAAAAATTTACGGTCTTCACATGGCAACCTCTAAATCACCATCCAAGACCACGCCATAAAACGAATCAGAAAAAGCCCAAAACGGAGGGACTTTGGACAGGACCAGGTGCGACCAAATGACAAAAATAGCTTCTCACATTTGCCCAGAACATGTAAAACAACGTATATAAATCATAAACGCGTGCAACACCAACAAGGAAACCTAAAGCTTTGAACGACTACTCAATGCAGAAAACAGGGAAGTCACGGCTAAAAGGGGAAATGCACAAATCACGCAGAAAATCAAACTACAAATGTAAACATGAAGGAAGACAAGCACAAAAAAATAATAATCCACTTGGTGGCCAAGGAAACCATAAATCTTGCCTTAATCGATAAAAATCAGAAAAGGGGAAGGAAACACTCGAGCAGCTGGAAACCGAGCGGAGGAAAGGAGGAAAGAGCTTGTTTCGATCGCCTGGAGGGTAAGCTTCGCCGGGAATCGAGTAGCTGGCGGCGAAAATCTGGGAACGAAGAAAACGAAATGATCGATCGCTTGAGGAGAAATGGAGAAGGAAAATGAAACCCCGTCAGATGCTTGGAGGAGGAGAAAATGCAAATGGGTTAGGCATAATTCCGCAAACGCTCAAATTTGAAAATTTAAGAATTAAATGCTTAAATTTTATTTATTGGATTTGAAAATGCTAATTTTTTTTAATACTTAAACATTTTGATGTTACGGAGATAAATAAAATATTTACATAATAAATAGAGCTATTAAAATAATTTAAACAAACTTGACGAACGATTAAAAAGTCATTCAAATAAATATACAAGCGGAAATAAAAATATTTAAAATGATTTGGACAATTAAAAAGTATTTAAATAAATAATCTAGACATTTAAAATAATTTAAAATAACTAACCGCTAAACTAAGGATATTTAAAATAAGTTGGACACTCGAAAAATATTTAAACAAATAAGCTACACAGTTAAAATCATTTAAAAGAATAAACTAAACAATTAAAATCATTTAAAATAATAAACTAAACAATTAATTAAAATCATTTAAATATGCAAGCTTAAACCTTTAAAATATTAAAACCATTAAATTGCATAATAAAAATCATTTTGACAAATAAACTTAAACAATTAAAAACATTAATTAAATAGTTAGTACAATAAAATTATTGAATAAATAATAAAAATATTTTATTAGCACATAATTCAAATAAAGAATTTAAATCAAATAAACTTAAAAAAATAATAATCCTAATATTTATTAAATTTAATGCATGCGATTTAGTAGATTGATTTTAGGCGCCACAAGGACTATCTCCTAATTCTAGAATTTCATATCTGCATCAAAATAATACAGTTCTATAGAGTACTCTAAATCGAATCATTTGGTTCAATGATTTCTATGAAAAATGAAATCTCAATTTCCCAATAATGATCAATCAAATCTCTATGAGAATTCTCAAATTAAATCATTCTCTCCAACCAAAATTCGCATCTAAACATATAGCAAACAATTGCAAAATTTCCCAAAATCTGCAAAATAATTCTCAAATATTCTACAAGCTTATATTTAATCTCGAATAAATCAGTGTCTCATCAATGAATCTCATCACGATCTGCTTTAGGTACTTCTGTGATATTCATTTCATTAGTTCAAAATAAATTCATACATGAGATACTCGACACTAAACTTAATTTCTCGGGTTGGGAAAGAACTCGTAATCTCATGTAAAACTTCTAAGAAAGTGCGTCGATCACTATTACATCAACTAGATGAGAACACATCTTCAGAAAATTAAAAGCATGACTATAACGTCCTCGCTTCTCTCTACAATACACACATAGAAATATCGACATCATAGGATCCTAACTCAAGAATGAAAGAGTGGGTTCCCGGTGAGCCAACTTGTGGCTAAGGGCTTTTATGACTCTATGTATAAACAATCTTTTGTTTAATATAATTTACACTTTTATAATGACATTTACTTTATCTTTTATCATATTATTATGTTGTGACATATTATAAGATGTTTAGATGAAGACCTTGAATATACTATAGTGTATGTAAGATGTGGTGGCACATGGGGATGGCTATCATGAAACACATCTTATAGTCACTGTATATTCTAAACAGTTCCTAGTCGATTGAGCCGTCCGTTAATAAGGATAAGGATCGCTCGAGATTGAGACTAGCATTTGCGATGCCGAGTACCACGTTTCATTGGTATGGAACATAGAGATGTTCAAAGCATGCAAATGGATATTTATACGATGAATGATCGAACTACCCTATCCGGACTTTCCAAGTGGTTATCACTTATCGAGTGGATAAAGTCCGCGGTTTTGGTTGTACACCATTAGTCCTTACTACTTGAAACATCATTGACACTCTATATGCTAGTACTGTACTTTGACTCGTTTACCGACTCTATTGGGGTCATCAGGTGTCGGGATTGGGTACAGTTACGACACATATAGGAGTCGATGCTTTGTTGTCAAGGATTCACCACATACTTTCTAGTGTGGATATCCTATGCAATCTGAGGAGATATTAGTGTGACGAATCTCTGGCCAGAGTACATGATGTGTTTTAAGAAATTGTTTTTTAGTAGCACATGCGATGTCACTATTTGATCTTCAAGATGCATTGCATAGTTATTGAATCTCGAACGACTCTCGATTTACCAATGGTTGTTGATTCGATAGGGATATATGGATGAAGGGACCGTACTGTACGCTAACCAAAATCTATTGGTTCTTGCAGGCACTATCAGTGATACCTAGGGAATCATGGGGCGATGTTGCTAGGCGCTCTTACCATGATTCGATGGGCAAGTCGGAAATTGTTTTTCCGAGTCACAAGGAGTTGTGAGCCCACGGCTAGCTGTATCCCTGAACCATTGAGGGTCACACAAGTAATGGATTTTTAATCCCCGTTGAGATAGTTAAATTTAAAGAGTTAAATTTAATGAACAAAGAAGTAGGACTTCTTAAATCAGAGTAGAAGAGTAAGATTTCCTAAAATGACATAGGGATGGACATTTTTGGAAATCACTGAATTCGGATTCAGAAAAATTTATCTTGACTTTAAAAGGTGCAGAAATGGTTTCTGTGCACATTGGTGAAATTGGTTTATCAATCTGAGTCACGATGAATTTTATATTAATTTCTGAACATGCGGGCTTTGCTTGTCAGGCTTGAACTTATGACTAATGGGCCCTAAGCTGTTAGCAGCCCACATTATAAATAAGTTATTGCAGTACAGAAATTACATAACAGAGGTCACAAAAAATTTTCGAAAACCCTAGCTGTGTTTTTTTAAGTGGCCGCCGCCTCCCTTTCCTCTCTCTGCTCGTAAAAATTCCAGCCTGTGAATTTTGAATTTGCAGTCTGGTTTAACGGATCAAATTCGTTAATTCTCTTCGTAGAAACTTCTGATAGATTTTCTAGTGCAATCTATCAGAGGGATTAAACTTCTGTTCGTGGACCTGATTGAAGAATTGTTCGTCCATCAGTTCCTGGGATATACAACAAGAGCAGAGTAATCTGTTGGTGTCCATAATCTTGATTCGAGATTTCAAGGTAAAAATTTAATTGTTATTTAATTTTTACACGCACAATTTAATCGTAAAGTTTTGATACCCATGATATGGAATCGTTCCATATAAAATTTTAAAACTTCCGCTGCACCGGGTATCAATTCCAATTGATCTGAACACCGTTCTCCAACAGTGGTATCAGAGCCAGGTTGCTCAGATCAAGCGATTAAATTAATCAATTGTACAAGAATTTTTAAGCCTTGGTTTTTGAAACAAAAGATTTTAAAATTTTAAAAATTAATGGGCAAACCCGGGGCAGCGATCGCTGCCCGGCCCGAGCCCCTTTTGGGGCGCGGGCTGCCTGGGATCGTCCCGGGCGGCCCGGGAAAATTAATTTTTATTTTTTTTAATTAAAATTTTAATATGTTAAAATTCTATTTTTGGTCCGATCGAAAATTGTTTTTGATTGGTCCACGAGGCGTCGGATCGAATTGTTCGAGTCCGAATATTTTAAAATTGATTTTTGGATAAATTTGAATTTTTGGAAAATTTATAGATTTTATCCGTTAAATCAGATTTTATGAAATTAATTATTTTTGGTACAATTGATGATAAGATATGATCTTATGGAAATATTGAGTAAAATATGATTTTATGTATAAAATTGGATTTTATATGTAAAATATGATTTTATTTGATAAAAAGATAAAATATGATTTTGTATGTAAAATAAGATTTTATATATGGAATATGATTTTATCCTTTTAATTTAATTGTCATTGCATGTTATCCAATAAATTAATTTTGAATTAAATATTATTGGATAAGGATGATCGATTGCCATGACCAATTTTGTAGGTGTATGTTAGGGAATTTACATTTATTTTTATTGTTGTTGGATTTATTAATGGGCCTGGTTTATGGCCCAATATGAATTGTCATATGTAATAAAAGTGGGCCTGGTTTATGGCCCGTTCCCACCCCTTAAAATGTATCCCCTACTTGTCATAGTTATTTATTGTAAACACATTATACTTAGTGGGAGATGAAGATTGGAAGCGTGGTGGGCCCAGCAGACAATAAAGACTGAAGAAATGTAAATTGGAAGTACAATGTAATAGGATTGCATTGCATACTTGCATATTACCTAGGATTGGACTTAGACTCGTGATTGGCAACCACGGGTCGATTAGAAATGGAATCGATCATCCTATATAATATATGATATTATCGTTGTATGCATGTTTAGACTAAATTGTATGAATCTCGCAAGCATACAAATTTTAAATGATGAGACAAATTTTCAAAATTAAAATCCCTCATTTTAAATATGATTTAAAATTGATATCAAGATTAAAAGGAAATTTAAATATTGTTTAAATGTTCCTACCTTCCATCAACGATCAATGTATGAGATGCTACCCGCGGATACGGTCCGGCTCATATTATTGGGGGGGCCCGTTCATCGGAAAGCTGTACATTGGATCGACACATGTTGTAAATTGGGTGGAACTCCCATGGGATTTGCTCATATTATTGGGGATCCACATGGCGACCGTCCAATCATAACTTAATATTGATGGGTCATCTTGACGTGTCACAATAAACGGCGTCATATTATTGGGCCCTTATTGGACATGAGGTAAAAACGTGGAGGTTGCTTTGGAAGCAATTGGGCTCTACCTTTTGAAAATTATGGTTGGCTGATATTATTCGGGACTATAGTTTGTCAATTGGACTCCATGTTCCCACTAAGGAAAACAGTTTTCCGTTTTCACTAGAGGGTAGTGAAATCGTTAAAATAGTGGGAGTGAGATTCATAAAATAAATTTCGCCATATTTTATGTCTTAGTAAATTAATTAAACAATCATCGATAATTGTTTGTTTCATCTCAGTATATCATTATGATGAATCTTCGTAATCCACATTTTCAATTCTCGAACAAAACAAACTTACTGGAACAAACAATACAGAATGATTTCATAAGTTAAGATTGTCCTAAGTTCGGAAAAGATTTTCTAAGTGTTAAAAAAGGCTTCTCCGAAAACAGCCCCGGCTGATGTAACTGCCGAAAGGTTGGCCGAACTAGAGAAATGGTTGGACCATGATCTCAAGGCCAAATGTTACATGCAAAATTGGACAAGTCTAAACAAGTTTGCCATCACTGCAAGAAACCCGGTCATTGGAAACGTAACTGCAAGGAATATCTAGAGCAGTTGCGAACTGCGAAGGGTATGTTTTATATTGAAATAAATGTTTCACTTAATACTACTTCTTGGGTATTGGATACCGGATGTGAATCTCACATTTGCAATGATTTGCAGGTGATGACAAGAAATCGCAAGCTTAGAATGGGTGAGACCCAGCTGAGGCTCGGAAATGGTTCCAGAGTTAAATCCATAGCTATGGGAAATATTTGTTTAATTTTGCAAAACGATTTTAAGTTACTTTTGAGAGATGTTTTATTTGTTCCAGATTTGATTAAAAACATTATTTCTGTTTCTATGCTTGATAGAGATGGTTTTTCTTGCAATTTTGTGAATGGGATTTGCAATATTTACAAGAATGAATGTTTGATTGGAAATGGACAACTTGAAAACAATCTATATAACTTAAAATTAAAAGACGTTCCAATAAATTATGTTAATAAACCGATAACAACGAACAAAAGGAAAATCGATTGTCAAAACCCGGCAAACCTTTGGCATGCTAGGCTAGGTCATATTTCCTCAACGAGGATGAACAAGCTAGTGGGAGAAGGCATGTTTGATATGTCTGATATTAACTCTCTACCTACTTGTGAATCCTGCCTGAAAGGAAAAATGACTAAATCTCCATTCAAGGGGAAACCTGAGCGTAGTCAAAACCTGTTGGATTTAATCCATACAGATGTTTGTGGTCCATTTAGAATTGGTACTCAATTTGGCCACACCTACTTCATTACCTTTACTGATGTTTATTCTAGGTATGGGTATTTATATTTAATGAAATATAAGTCTGAAGCATTTGAAAAGTTCAAAGAATTCAAGGCTGAAGTAGAAAACAAGCTAGGTAAAAGTATTAAAGCACTTCGATCGGATCGAGGTGGAGAATACTTAAGTACCGAGTTTTTGGACTATCTGAAAGAGAATGGGATTCTCTCTCAGTGGACTCTTCCTATGATACCTCAGCTGAATGGTGTATCGGAGCGCCGTAATTGAACTTTGTTGGACATGGTTCGAACCATGATGAGCTTCACTGAGCTTCCACCTTCGTTTTGGGGCTACGCGCTTGAAACGGCGGTATTGTTGTTGAACAACGTCCACACCAAAGCAGTGGATAAAACACCATATGAGTTATGGAATGGCAAAGCTCCTAAGTATTCGTACTTGAGAATTTGGGGATGTTCTGCTTACGTAAGCAGACAGTGGGAGATAAGTTGGATAGTCGATCTACCTTATGTTATTTTGTAGGGTATCCGAAGAATTCAATCGGATATTATTTCTATCATCCTACTGAAACAAAAGTGTTTGTTTCAAGGAATGCCACCTTCTTGGAGAAAGAGTTCTTATTGGATAAGAAAGGCAAGATGATGGAACTCGAAGAAATTCGAGAAGAACCCGAAATACAAAATAATGATCTCATACCTCAAGAATCTTCAGAAGACACGCCTATACTTAGAAGATCCGAGAGGACTTCTAGACCTCCTATTCGATATGGTCTTCTTCTTGAAGGGGATCAAGATGAACCCGATGTTGGATGCGATCCAAGAAACTTCAAGGAAGAAATTTCTGATGCGGATTCGAATTTATGGCTTGAAGCTATGCAGTCGGAAATAGATTCGATGCATACAAACCAATTTTGGTCTTTAGTAGATCCTCCCGATGGAATTGTTCCAATAGGGTGTAAATAGATCTACAAGAGAAAGCTTGGGCCTGATGGTAAGGTATTGACCTACAAGGCACGATTGGTGGCGAAAGGTTATACTCAAACACAAGGAGTTGACTATGATGAAACCTTTTCACCAGTTGCAATGTTCAAGTCCATAAGAATTCTTATTGCCATAGCTGCTTGGTATGACTATGAGATATGGCAAATGGATGTGAAGACTGCATTTCTTAATGGAAATATTAAGGAAGAGATCTATATGACGCAGCCTGAGGGATACACATCCATGGGAAGCGAGCATAAGGTATGCAAGCTTCAGATATCAATCTATGGTCTCAAACAAGCATCAAAAAGTTGGAACCAGAAATTTGATGAAACAATAAAGGATTTTGGTTTCATCAAGAACCCGGAGGAACCGTGCGTGTACAAGAAAGTAGTTAAGGATGCTGTGACATTCTTAGTACTTTATGTTGATGACATCCTACTCATTGGGAATGATGTAGGGATGTTGCAGTCAACAAAGATATGGTTATCAGGTAGATTCTCGATGAAGGATTTGGGTGAGGCATCCTATATTCTAGGGATACAGATCTATAGAGATAGATCTAAGAGAATGATAGGACTCACTCAATCAACTTACATCGAAACCATATTGAAAAGGTTTTCAATGGATGGGTCCAAGAGAGGACATCTACCTATGTGCCATGGAGTTTTTCTATCCAAGTCCATGTGTCCCAAGACTGATGAAGAGATAGAGAAAATGACACATGTACCATATGCGTCAGCCATAGGTAGTATCATGTATGAGATGATATCTACCAGACCGGATGTAGCATTTGCTCTGAGTGTCACGAGCATATATCAAGCCAATCCTGGTCAAATGCATTGGAAAGCCGTGAAGGACATTCTTAAGTACTTACGAAGGACTAAGAATATGTTCATGGTATATGGAGGAAGAGAACTGAAATTGGAAGGCTATACCGACTCTAGCTTCCAAAGTGACGTGGATGACTCGAAGTCAACCTCTGGATTTGTATTCATGCTCAATGGCGGTGCTGTCTCTTGGAAGAGTTCCAAGCAGGACACCACAGCGGATTCCACCACTGAGGCAGAATACATTGCGGCATCAGCTGCTGCTAAAGAGGCCGTTTGGATGAGGAATTTCGTCCAAGAGTTGGGCGTTATTCCTGAAGTTGTTGGTCCAGTCCCGGTGTACTGTGACAACACGGGTGCCGTTGCTCAGGCAAAGGAACCAAGGTCTCATCAAAGATCCAAACACGTACTGAGGAAATACCACATCATCCGGGAGATCGTGGAAAGAGGAGACATCACTGTCGAGAGAGTGGCCTCTGCAGACAATATCGCTGATCCACTTACTAAGCCCTTGCCAGGACCATTATTTGACAAACATTGCGAAGCAATGGGACTGCGTAGTATGACTAGTTGGCTTTAGGGCAAGTGGGAGATTGAAAGTGTGGGTGCCCGGTGAGCCAACTTGTGGCTAAGGGCTTTTATGACTCTATGTATAAACAATCTTTTGTTTAATATAATTTACACTTTTATAATGGCATTTACTTTATCTTTTATCATATTATTATGTTGTGACATATTATAAGATGTTTAGATGAAGACCTTGAATATACTATAGTGTATGTAAGATGTGGTGGCACATGGGGATGGCTATCATGAAACACATCTTATAGTCACTGTATATTCTAAACAGTTCCTAGTCGATTGAGCCGTCCGTTAATAAGGATAAGGATCGCTCGAGATTGAGACTAGCATTTGCGATGCCGAGTACCACGTTTCATTGGTATGGAACATAGAGATGTTCAAAGCATGCAAATGGATATTCATACGATGAATGATTGAACTACCCTATCCGGACTTTCCAAGTGGTTATCACTTATCGAGTGGATAAAGTCCGCGGTTTTGGTTGTACACCATTAGTCCTTACTACTTGAAACATCATTGAGACTCTATATGCTAGTACTGTACTTTGACTCGTTTACCGACTCTATTGGGGTCATCAGGTGTCGGGATTGGGTACAGTTACGACACATATAGGAGTCGATGCTTTGTTGTCAAGGATTCACCACATACTTGCTAGTGTGGATATCCTATGCAATCTGAGGAGATATTAGTGTGACGAATCTCTGGCCAGAGTACATGATGTGTTTTAAGAAATGGTTTTTTAGTAGCACATGCGATGTCACTATTTGATCTTCAAGATGAATTGCATAGTTATCGAATCTCGAACGACTCTCGATTTACCAATGGTTGTTGATTCGATAGGGATATATGGATGAAGGGACCGTACTGTACGCTAACCAAAATCTATTGGTTCTTGCAGGCACTATCAGTGATACCTAGGGAATCATGGGGCGATGTTGCTAGGCGCTCTTACCATGATTCGATGGGCAAGTCGGAAATTGTTGTTCCGAGTCACAAGGAGTTGTGAGCTCACGGCTAGCTGTATCCCTGAACCATTGAGGGTCACACAAGTAATGGATTTTTAATCCCCGTTGAGATAGTTAAATTTAAAGAGTTAAATTTAATGAACAAAGAAGTAGGACTTCTTATATCAGAGTAGAAGAGTAAGATTTCCTAAAATGACATAGGGATGGGCATTTTTGGAAATCACTGAATTCGGATTCAGAAAAATTTATCTTGACTTTAAAAGGTGCAGAAATGGTTTATGTGCACATTGGTGAAATTGGTTTATCAATCTGAGTCACGATGAATTTTATATTAATTTCTGAACATGCAGGCTTTGCTTGTCAGGCTTGAACTTATGACTAATGGGCCCTAAGCTGTTAGCAGCCCACATTATAAATAAGTTATTGCAGTACAGAAATTACATAACAGAGGTCACAAAAAATTTTCGAAAACCCTAGCTGTGTTTTTTTAAGTGGCCGCCGCCCCCCTCTCCTCTCTCTGCTCGTAAAAATTCCAGCCTGTGAATTTTGAATTTGCAGTCTGGTTTAATGGATCAAATTCGTTAATTCTCTTCGTAGAAACTTCTGATAGATTTTCTAGTGCAATCTATCAGAGGGATTAAAATTCTGTTCATGGACCTGATTGAAGAATTGTTCGTCCATCAGTTCCTGGGATATACAACAAGAGCTGAGTAATCTGTTGGTGTCCATAATCTCGTTTCGAGATTTCAAGGTAAAAATTTAATTGTTATTTAATTTTTACACGCACAATTTAATCGTAAAGTTTTGATACCCATGATATGGAATCGTTCCATATAAAATTTTAAAACTTCCGCTGCACCGGGTATCAATTTCAATTGATCTAAACACCGTTCTCCAACAAAGAATCCTTACCATTTCGTCTCAATCATCTGATACAATTGGTCGAAATCTATTAAATCTCTGAAATCAAACCACTACAACTCTGTACTTAGTCAGAATACCAATCTAATATACAGTCAAAATCATTTAATCCCAAGTACAATTCAGTCATCCATCTAGAAACTATTCTCACATTCAATAGCATTTTCTTCCCATTCAAAGTCGGTGGCTTTAAGTATTGAAATCTTTTAAGCAACACCTCCATTGGTGTAGGAGCAACATACATAGGCTCAATGGCGGCACTGCCTTGCTCAGTCTGAGGGACTTCATCTGTCGAAGGCTTATTTCTTGTTCTACTAAGAGGCATAGATAATATACAAGAGATCAACACATATATAATCAAGATATCATAATCATCATCTCAAATTCGATCATCTTGTGCTCATCATGCTCAATAGTGCTCAATTTCTTATCAAGAATCGCTCTGATTCACTTTTCAAATATTACATGCTTTACAAATAATTTGAATAAGCAAGTAGGCATATAATCTTAAAGCAATAAAGCATGCTCGCAGAGAATTCATTTAATCAAGCAATGAAATCAATTTCATGTGAAAAAAATAAAATCAAGCGAACTCGATCTACCCCGCTCACAAACTTCTAACTCAATCCAAGACACTTATCGCTCTGATACTACTTAATGTGGAGTCCCCGGGTTCAATCTACAAAACGACAAGCAACTAAACCAGGAAATGAAGAAAAAAATTTTAAAGGGGGAGGAATATCTCTCAATTGATTGGTCAATTGACTAAGTCAATTCCAGATTCGCAATTTAGTCCCTGGTCAAACTTAACAACTTCAATTCAGTCCCTAAATTTTTGAAGCTCGAAATTTAAATCCAAAATACCATAAATTTTTAAATTAAATATTTCTGGGATATTATAGCTTCGCTAAAATCCTGGAAGGGCCCTTATATTTCTCTCCCTCAAGTATATGGCTAGAAATGCTCCGAATACACGAGAATAAGAGAGAAGGTTCGAATGGTGCATTTGAAAATGACTGTCGGATGACCTATTTATACACGGATTTCGGACGCTCCGATTTCCACTTCGGACGTTCTGAACTCTGCATGCAGTGACGTGTCTATTGCATCTTGAAACCTCAATGGACATCTGCGTTCGGAGCTTCCGAAGATCAGTGCTTTCGATCTTCACGTGTCTCGGTGCACTCTTGACACCTCACAGTCTGCATGGTCTAACTTTGATCCGACGTTCCGATCTTTTTTCGGATGCTCCAAACTCATCCCCTGCTTCCGAACTACACTTCGGAAGTTCCGAATTCTTCGGTGGTTCATAAGTCTTTTTCTTTGATTCCGATCTCATTTAACCACTCGATTTGCTTAATTAATGACCTCTTAATCTTGGCGTATCTTTTAATATCTTAAAACGGAGTTAAGGTTACTGCATCAACGACACATATTATTATTTGTGTTATTCTTGAGAATTGAATAAAATTTATGGAACCCAGTTGTTATATATACACACGTGAGATTTTCTAACTAATACTTACGTTAATAATTAAATTTACGGAATGATCATCTCCAGCACATTTTTGCAATCTTTAAGACTAATAATCAGAAACTCTAAAACAACTCAAACTGAACCGAAAAATATGTCAAACATATAAAACTGAACGAACTATATGTTATAAACTCAAGACGTGTTCCATCCCAAAAAAAAAAAACTTATGTAATAAATAACATAATATCATGGTTTATAAGCTACCCTATGTTAATTTTAATATTGGATGTCTCGATTTTGACCTTATAGTCTAATTTATTGTCCGTAAAAGATGGAAGGGCCCAGCCATTTGGGTCTCGGCGGTGGACCTACCACGACGAAAAGCCGCCGGGAGAAAAGTCAGCATGCGTAATTAGGCGATCACATCTTACGTGTTGCTTGTTGTGTGGGTGTGGCGAAGTTTTTTTTTAAAAAAAAAATTTAAATAAACCAAATTTATTTATTCATCACCCACCTACTTTTCTAGCTAAACCTATTTAAGTCCTACTTTATTTTATTTTAATTTTAGCTTAAACTTTTATTATTATTTTATAAATTTAAATTTAAATATTTTAACAAATTTGAAAAACCTCAACTTACTGAAATATTGTTTAATAGTTATTTTTTATGATAAAAAGAGTTATGGTATTTATACCTGATTCTTTTGAATTTTGTGTAGTTATGTATTTTTTTTATAAAAAAAATATTGACCCCGAATGAGACCTCATCCCACATGAGTCAGAGGCTCATTGGCTCATGCGAAGATTAAATCGAGGGATGTGCACGAGTGATAGGGATCTGAGGGAGGGATCAACATGGCCAACCCCCAGAGCATACCCCCACAATATTTCAGCAGGAAATATGCTCCACACGAGGATCGAACCCGCAACACTGGAGAATTTCTTCTCACGTCACCTCAGACCTTACCAACTCGTCTATGTCCCTATGATCAATATATGTTTTTTAATCTGTTGATTGAGTTGATATTATGTTTAGCTAATAAGTAAAACGTTTTATTTTACACTTAGTCTCATACTAGATACACTAAAAATTTTAAAACCTGAAACATAAACCTGAAACATGACCTTAACATCTGGTCACACTTTTAGAACCTTAATTATAACTATGTTATACAAATTGTAATTTATATTTCTCACAAAAAATTGTAATATATATGCTAAGACGCTTTCAAAAGGTATTTGAGTTTGTAGAATAAGTGACTAGTATGCTAGTGGTCAGAAAATTTACATATTAAGAGTGCATTTGGATTAAGATGTAAAAAGAAAAAATATATATTTTTTTAAAAAAAGTTTTTTTTTTGTTGCAAATGTATTTGGATAGATTTGCAGTACTTTTAAAAATACTTAATTAAGCCACAATAATTGTTTTTTTAAAAACTCATATTTATAACTTTTTGAATGCTTTTTTAGTACTCAACTTAAAAAAAAATACTTTCAATCTATTTATTCAAATACAAAATTACATGCTTTTACTTAAAAAATTACTTTTAAAAACCAACTTAACATATGCAAACTGAATCTAAGGTTGCCGTTGATGATTCGTTCCACGTGTAGTTAGATCAATTCCATTACTGCTTTTAAATGCTTGATCATGCCACTTTAAAGGAGTAATATAATAATTATGGATAAAAAATGACCCAATTTTAAAAATCAAAATTTTCCACTGGCCATATTTCCACTAATAATATTTCAAATGTAATAACGGCACATAATATTTTATGTGTGACGTGTGCACGTCATTATGAATTGTAAATGATATTCATTGAATTGGAATCACAAAAATCAAGTGCAATCCTCTCCTACACTCCCTCCTACACTCCCTCCTACATGTTTAATTTAGGTAAATAAATATGCTATACAATCTATTAATTGATTTATCAATTAATATCTCTTTCACATCTTACCTTTATTAAAATAAAATAATATTTAGTATTTATGGAAATATTAAAATATAATAAAAAATTTACTTTTAAATAAATTTTATTTTAATTAAATAATATTCAATATATTGTAATAATATCTATTTTTTAATATCCATATTTTTATACGTGTGTGTATATATATGTATTATATTAAAACATTGATTTAAAAAATAATTAAACATTGATATTTAAATTCAAATATAGAAAAATAATTATAATATAATAAATAATATTTAATTATGAATATCAATATTTTTATTCTTCAATTTAAACGTTAAATAATCTTTTTCCATAAAATCTCAACCTCTTGTACAATTATTGAAATATGTTATTCAATTATAAAGCAAAGCAAAACATTATATGTATTTTTTGGTTTACAAAAAATCAAGCAAGTCTTTCTTTTTGAAGTAAAATAACGTCTCAAGAAGTTGTTGCTACTACTTGTTGTCATTAAGGTACATTGTTTATCTAACCCTTTTTTTTTCTTAAAATTCATCGCAAATACTCGTGCTAAGTTTTTTTTTCAACTCTTTTTTATGTAATTGTATAATAGATACTTATATATATATGTGTGTGTGTGTGTGCAATTTTCTTCCTAATATATCAACATTGAATGATTGAATATTATGTGAGATACTTTTGATAATTGAAATAAAAGTTTCGAATATTTTACTGAAAATCGGAAGTTTATTTGATAATTTTTTTAATTTATTTGTTAGTTTTAGATATATAGTATTTATTTATTATTTATCTTTAATTTTTATTTTTAATTATAATAATAAAGGTAGTATAATTATGAACTAAAAATATAAGTAGATGATATTTCTATTAAATATAATTGTGCAGGAGTAATGGATAGAGATTCTATCGTGAAAGACAATCTTACATTTCGTAGGTTGGACTTTGATCAAGAAAATAATATATTAGACACTATTTATGATGATAAGGAATATGAAAATATTATTAAAGAAGTTTATGATAAGGTCCTTAATGATTTTCACACCAATATTTCAAATACAAGAATTCCACAAGTTGGTATGGAATTCGAAAGTGAAGAAGCGGCATATAACTTTTACAATAATTATGCAAGGGCCCTCGGTTTTAGCATTAGAAGACAGACATGTCACAGGGATAGCAATGGGAATATTATTGATAGGACATTTTGTTGCTCATGTCAAGGTCAAAGAAGAAAAGATAAACGAGATGTGTGTGTCAAATCTCATCTCCCTGAAACAAGAACTGGTTGTTGTGCAGAAATGAAAATTAATGCTCGTGAGACGGGTAAATTGAAGGTCGTTGGTTTTATTGCTTCTCATAGTGGACATAACTTGGTTAGTCCGAATAAATCACACATATTGAGATCTCAAAGAAGCATTAATACCGGACAAGCATCACAAATATCTAATATCGACAAGTCAGGAATAGCACCAAAAGCAGGTTTGAGTTATATTGCTAGTCAAGTTGGTGGTCGTAAAAATGTCGGGTTTATTCTTGAGGATTATAGGAATTATTTGCGCTCACAAAGAACAATGGATATTCAAACAGGAGATACAGGAGGTGTACTTGAATATTTGCAGCAGATGCTATCGGATGATCCAAATTTTTTTTATGCGATTCAAGTTGACAGTAATGATCTTATAACCAATATTTTCTGGGCAGATGGACAAATGATGGCTGACTATATGTATTTTGGAGATGTGGTTTGTTTTGATACAACATATAGGAAAAATAAAAAAGGAAGACCATTTGCACTATTTGTTGGTGTCAATCATCATAAGCAAACTATCATTTTTGGTGCAGCATTGTTATATGACGAAACTGCTGAAACTTTCATGTGGCTCTTTGATACATTTGCTAAGGCTATGAATGGAAAAACTCCCGTAACTATTCTCACCGATCAAGATGCAGCTATGGCAAAAGCTTTATTGGAAAAATGGCCTGAAACATACCATCGCTTGTGCATTTGGCACATATATCAAAATGCAGCTACTCATCTTAGTTCTGTTTTCTCAAAATTTAAAGAGTTTTCAAAAGATTTCAGTTCTTGCATATATGACTTTGAGGAGGAAAGGGACTTTTTAACAGCATGGTAAGAAATGTTGAATAAATATGATCTCCAAACTAATCCATGGCTCGAAAAGATGTTTAAAATTAAGGAAAAATGGGCTCTTGTATATGGAAGACAAACATTTTGTGCAGATATGACTACTACTCAGTGCAGCGAGAGTATGAATGGTGCTTTGAAAAAATATGTAAATTATAAGAATGATTTGTTACAGTTTTTTCAACATTTTCGGAGATTGGTTGATGATCGTCGCTATGAAGAGTTAAAAGCTTATTTGCAGACAAACCACAGTACACCAGTACTTTCCTTTTCGGTTGAAATTCTAAAGCATGCAGTGAGTGTTTACACGCATGAAACCTTTCAGTTATTTCAAAATGAGTTGAGCAAGGCGCATGATTCAAAGTTAGAAGTTGTTACTGAATCTGAAGTTATATCCCACTATAAGATCTCATCTTTTAGTAAACAGTATCAACACACTGTTACATATGATTTCTCTGATGATAAGATTTTTTGTAGTTGCAAAAAGTTTGAATTTGCAGGCTTATTATGTTCTCATGTCCTCAAAGTATTCACTTATAAAAATGTTGTGAGAATTTCTGAGATTTATATTAAGAAAAGGTGGACCAAAATGGCAAAAAAATGGATCGTTGGAACATCTTCACCACCTAATGATAAAATAGAAGAATCTTTGGATGAGATAAAGGAAGAAGGTGAAAAGGTAAAAATTGGGATGCGATACAAAGAACTATGTCGATTGCATCATCAACTTGTGACACGTGCTGCATTGACAGAAGAGACATATGAACTAACAAGAAGTGTTATTATTAAGGCGATTGAGGAGGTGGATATGAGTTTAGAAAATAGAGGAACACCAAAGCAAACTCCCAGTCTCAAAGTAAGCTCTGAAAAAAAAAATATTGGAGAGTGGTTGTAATGAAGTTGTAGTAAAAGGGTTAAAAATTAAACCAAATTCAAGAGCGAAATCTGGAAAACGGCCAAAATCTGCTTTGGAAAGAGCAAAAAAAAAAAAAGAGAAAGTCAAATAGTAACAAAGACAAGACATCATTCATAAATGATACTGACATCAATATTGAACAGGTAAAATTCTTGTGGTGATATCTAGTCAGTAATCACAGTTTTATTTCATGAAATTAAATCATTTAATTGCATTTGTCTTGAAGTAACTTTTTTGTTTGAAATGACAGAGTTCTCAAATTCACTATTCCAGTTAGAGCATATCTGAAGTAGATTTGACACAACCATTTCAGGTGATTCATTCACTTACAAGTATCACCTTTGTAGATTATTAATTATCTTGCATATTTATATCTTATGATATGTATACATGCAGCGGCGAAATTATGGACTCTTTGATTTGAACGTTTCATCAACTGAAGGCCACGAAGAAGATATCAAAAACCAAGATATAAATCAATACTTGCCTGAAAAATAGAAGATGTCATGGATTAGAACACATCCGTAGTTGATGTGTTTTATTTATTATATTATTAGCATAAATGATATTTTTAAAATGATATTTTACATTTATCATGATATTTATGGATTCACTAAGTTAGTATATATGTTTTAAAATATTCAATGAGTGGACACGTGATATTCATGGATTTTATATCTTTGTTTTTTTCCATATATTTGAATTAATTGTTTTTCATCTAAATAATTTAATTGATTTTATTAAGCATAAAACTAAAAAAAATTAATAAAAAAATTAAAAAATCGATATCCATAATCAAACGGATCTTCTAACATTTTAGTATAATTTTAAATTGTATTAGAAATTAGTTTTGTTAAAACTTTTTTCATCTTAAATTTTAATAAATCTTTAAATTTTTTTATTATGAATAATATGAATATATACGTGTATATAAAATAATTTATTTTTATTATATCTAAATATTTCCATAATTAAATATTTTTTATTATATTATAATTATTTTTCTATATTTGAATTTAAATATCAATATTTAATTATTTTTTTAATCAATTTTTAATATTTTCATTATCAATAATACATATATATATACACAGACGTATAAAAATATAAATATTAAAAAATAGATATTATTACAATGTACTCAATATCATTTAATTATTTTAAATAAAATTTATTTAAAGTAAAACTTTTATTATATTTTAATATTTCCATAAATACTAGATATTTTTTTATTGTAATAAAGGTAAGATGTGAAAGAGATATTAATTGATAAATCAATTAATAGATTGTATA
The DNA here is from genome assembly GCF_033568475.1 of Henckelia pumila. Taxonomy (NCBI): domain Eukaryota; kingdom Viridiplantae; phylum Streptophyta; class Magnoliopsida; order Lamiales; family Gesneriaceae; genus Henckelia; species Henckelia pumila. Next base: position 179,571,166 of record NC_133123.1, read on the forward strand.
GCATATTTATTTACCTAAATTAAACATGTAGGAGGAAGTGTAGGAGAGGATTGCAATTGCACAAAAATATGTATATTGAATATTAATACTACTAAGAATTGATTACGATGGTCCAAATGGGAAAGGGTACTTGTCTACTTGAGTGTTCGCCAAAGAAAAGTGGAAAACGTTATCATTAATTAAATTTGGCACATGCCTTTCTTGATTTGACAAAATTTTTATATTAAATGTGGAGATAATTACTCATGATGGAATAGTGATAGAAAATTTATTAGCAAAATCAAACCACTAAATTTTCAAATATATATATATTGCAAGCGTTTTTTTTAAAGAAAATATTGCAAGTATTTAACTTGATTTTTTTGTATTTATATTTCTCTTAGTAAAAAAATATATTGTTACACTATATCACATGGATTTTATTTTGTTGGAAAATTTTGAATTTGGTGAATGAAATTTGAATTTGGTGAATGAATTGGAGGGAAAAACTTGTCTTAATGAATTTGAAGGAGGAAAAGGTTTGTCCCACATTGGAAAAAATCCAATGTATTTGGATTATGAGATTGGGTTCTTAGGGAACTAGATGTTTTGTAAAGGGGCAAGACGATAGTCGATGCAAATAACATGCGCGCGCGCGGCCGGCTTGCTCGGTGAGGTGAGGTTGGATGGGGTCTTATGATCCAATTATTCTTTTTGGATAAAATTTAGTTAAAATAATATTTATTATTATTTTATTGTGTACAAACCTGCCGCTCGAGCTGACAAATATTACCGCTCGAGCGCAGCACTCCACCTGCGGGACAGAAGTTTGGCCGCCCGAGAGGTAAAATCTTACCGCTCGAGCGCAACGTCAAGAAGTATGCAACAGAGCGTTTGCCTCTCGAGCGGTAAAATCTTACCGCTCGAGCACACTGTCTGTATTCCAAAAAGTCGCGATTCTTTTTGGGCTTCTTCTGTCATGGATTGCATCTTTAGACTATGTTGAAGTATGCTTCTATCAGATTGAATGGGAATAGAGAAGAGATCAGATCGAATAGTACAGATCAGATGACCTCGGTGTTCAGATGAGTTCATGGTCCAGATCTAATACTGGGATCAGATCGATGTGATGGTCGGATGAGTTCATGCAAATAGATTGCTCTAGTATTGTGACTTGGTTAGAAGTCAGATGGAGTTTCCGTAAAGCGGAAAGCTTGCAGGCATATCGAAGTACAAGAGCAGATCAGACTGATGAATGAAGACTTATCGGGCTGGACCATGTTAACTTTATAATTGGGCCGTAAGTTACTGTTGACCTAAAGCCCAAGATGAAAGTCGGTGTAATTCTATATATAAGAAGATGGAAGATGGTCGCAACGAAGATAACTGTGACGTCCCGTATTTTAAAACATTTAATAAAAGAGTTGCGGAAAAAGAGTGATAAAATTTTTCTAAACTTAATAAACAATGCAGGGAATGCATCTCCGTAGTGAATCAACAATCAAAATATGGAACACGGATGCAACCCTACATTTAAGTCCATCTAAGATACAGAACGTCAAACCTACTACTAACATTTAAAGAGGATAGGGAAAAGTGAGTTCAATTAATTAACTATGTATATAAAATACATTTGAAATAATCGTAGAACTCACACAACAAATATCAAACTAAAATAAACATTTAAAAGACGAAATATTTGAATTCCAACTCATCTTTAAAAGATTGACAATTTAAATAAATTAAATCATTACTCTTAACCATAGTACATAAAATATTATAACAACATGACATAAATAAATATAATTAAATCTTTTTGCTTTAAATACATCAGAGCTTCTGAATTATCGTGCCATGCAATGACTTCGCCTCTTGGACTCTTCAGCCGTGCTACCAAAGCTTTTTAAATGAAAACTGCTAAACCATCTGCACCATTCAAGTATAGTGAGTCTAAACGACTCAGCAAGATTAAAATATTCATATCGATATCATTATAGCTTCAAAATAATTTAAACTTAAAATGACTTGAACATACATAACATGATACCTTGAACTTGAAGAATTTTAACATAAACATCATGAAACTTTAAACTTAAAATCTTAAACATGAACTTCAAAACTCTTAAAAGATGCAAGAAACTTAAACATGGACATCAACTTACTTAACTTTAAATCTTGAAAATAGACTTCATGCATTTCCTCAAAACTTTACCATTTCATTTTTAAATAAACATTTGCATTTAATATCTAATGAAGATCATGCAACTTGGACATACATTAAACCATGAACATAAACCATGAATATAACATAAAAACTCATCATTTTGGGGTGATGAATTATGTGAAATTGTGGCAACCGTCATAATGGGCACATTCATCTTTTCTTGTTGATCAACAATCATATGGCATTACGCCTCGTAACATTCTTTCATTTTCGGAGGCCCCTCCGGAGCTCATCCCGGAGGACCTAACCCGTACATTGAGCCATATTTGGAAAGGTCCCTCCGGAGCCCAAATCGGAGTACCAGTCCCGTATTGCCACCACAAAGACACATAAAACATCAAAATATTTTCATGCATCAACATATCATATCTTCATGCTTCATCATAAAATTATTCATTCATGCTTCATCATCTTTCATTTCATCATCATATCATTATAACATATCATTTTCTTATGAAGCATCATCATATCATCGTAATTTCTGTCATAACTTTCATTTCATTAACATTAAACTTTACTCGATAACTTCATGCACGTCATAAGTGATAAAAATCATACTTTCATATTGAACATATGTTTCATGAATGAAACATAAACATGTACATGCGTCACATAACGTAATCGATCCACGTAAGTCGTTCTTGACTTAAAACTTGAAAATTTTTGCATAAGAATTCTTAAATATACTTTATAAGCCTTTAAAGATCATAACCATGAATTTAGGACCCCAAAATAACATAAATAAAGCTTCAAATCAGAATGCCATGCGCGGGGGCGCTACTTTTCGGGCGCGGGCGCGCATACCCTGCTGATGGGTCTGCTTGTTCATTCTTAAACTCTATTTTGCAGTCAGAATTCGGAAAAGTGGTAAACATGAAAGTTTTAGCCCTTGATCTTGGATTTCTAATGCCGAAAACTGCACCTTAATTGGAATTTTCAGTAAAACGTTATGCTCATTCACCCCAGATGTGTCACTGCTGGGAAATCAAAACACTCGACACACTTTGGGATAATTTTGACCAATCTTCCAAAATGATTTTGACAAAACTCAAAACATGAAAGTTGTAGATAAATACGTTTTTCTTCAAATACAATTGGCCTCATAGCATTTGGATCACTACAATAATTTTGATCTTCAAAATAGTAACAAGTGCCGCTAATCCGAAACAATCCAACATAAGTAACATTTCAAAACTTTCACTCAAACTAATTCAATAATTCAAAATATGATATTTTCTACTCCTCCAGCTATATCCTTTAAATAAAACATCCCTTGAAACTTCAAGAACACATAAAAACTTAGATGAAACATGTAGCTCTTGAATCAAATTCAAGAACATGACAAGAACGACGTATACTTCACGATTTCATACTATCACATAACATGCTCTTCAAACCCTTAAAATCTAAACTTCATGCTCTTGAAATTCTTGAAAATCATGCATACATACATATTTTCATATAAAAATAATTATAATCTTGAATGGGTTTCAAAACCTTAAAATACTAGTTGAAAAACTTGCCTTGTTATTTGAAGAACGGAACTATCTTGGATCTTGGTAGAGATATAACCTTACTCAAACGGAATCGAGACATGATAAAAAGGTAACCAAAGGAAGATGAAATCCAAGAGGTTGTTAAGCTGTTCCTAAGATCAAATAACACTTTTATAATATGGTGAGAATACACCAAGAATCAAAGACAAAATACAAGAAGAAAGGGAATAGAAAATCTGTGCAGAAATGTCTTACAAAATGGCTTCGATCTAGGCCGAAACAACCACCAAGAATAGCGATTCATAGCTCAAATCGAAGATACGGATGTAAGGAAGATGACCCTTCAAACGGAATGAATTTTGGACACCGGATGAAGGAGTTATGAGCAATATACGACAGCTGCTCATAGGATGGCGAGTTGGAGAGTTGGAGATTGAGAAGATTCGAACCTTGGCAACGGACTAACCTTAGTACAACCGGAATTTGGAAGCTAAACTCACCTTGAATATACATGACCGAGGGAGGAGGAAGAAGCATGGAAATGAAAGGAAATTAAGAATTGCAGGAGAAACTAAAAGAAGAAGGAAGAAATGTAGAAGGGAAGAGAACCGTGTGATTGATTGAGGGGGGGAAACAAAGACAAGAATTATAATTGAGATGGGGTAGGAATCATAAAGTGAGAGGTGGTGGTTAGGAAGACTACATCAAATGTAGTTTGTCCAAAACACATCAAACTCGACTAATAATATTTTCTCCTCCCGATGGTTAAAATAAAATCATAGCAATATTATACTCAAAATACTCGTAGAATTATTTTCTACGATATCGTTCGTAGGCTAGACTTGTATTCTCAGTCCAAAATCAATTTTAATAAAATCATTTAATACAACAACTAAATACATATTTTAATACATGAAACATAAATTTTTAAATCATTTACATAACACATAATATTTAATTAAGAATAACGTTTAAATTATAAATAATCAAATGAAATAACTTAAAATAATTAAAATTTATTGTAATAAATCATGAATAGATTTATGGATTTTTCAGATATTACAATCTACCCTCCTTAAAAAGAATTTCGTCCTCGAAATTCGACTGATCAATTTCTAAAAACATAAGTTTTCCTCAAGTTAATCCATACAATCCCACATTTACATTTCAATTTCCCAAATTCATTGTCTCATGAATCATACATCCGCTGCGCACTCTGATAAACAAAATTATTACATCATTCTTATTTGCAATTCTAATCTTATCAAATCAAAACATATCTTTTCAAGTCGGCTGTAAATCTTTTTTTTTACGACTTAATTCTGATCACCATAATCCTCAATATCTTCAAACACGTGATTCCTACTCCCAACGCTAGCTAAAGGTCAAAGAAAACGGTAACAAAACGGCTTGTTTTCTTCTTCTTTCGCCCTATAAATATGATCACAAAACAAATTTTAATCACACTCAACTTACTCTTTCTCTCCCAAGTTATTTCTCCAAGATCTCCAAGAAGAAGATGGGATTTGCAATGTTACTCTTTGTAACTATTATGATTGTCTTATTCACGAGCCTTATCTTTTTCGGTGAATATCCATTACCCGTATTTTATTTGTTCTTACATATGCTTGTACTCTTTGTTCTTCCCTTATATTGTATTGTCATAATGATAGAATTTTTCTAAGCTCAACCAAATTCTCAATTTCATCCGTAAAAACTTAGCATTCAAACTATTAACCTTAAAAATAAGCTTGTTCTAACAAACTTAACCTTGTAATACTCCAAAAGTAATTTCACATGTCAACAAATTTTCGTGTCACAGCTGATCCTAAATCATTTTTCTCATAGTCCAAAGAAACAATCACCGAGAACATTATTTGTCATCAAACTATTCTATACAACAAGAGTATTCCAACGAAAAATCATTTATCATCTTACATTCCTCATGGTGAAAATATAACATCATTAGACAATAATCTTAACTGTAATGCCAAAGAAGAAAATTTTCATCAACAAAACATTACTTCCCCAAGATACTCTTAATCAAGTCAGACTCATCACAATTCCAATCCAAAAATCCATCAAACATAGGAAAATTTTTCTGTTGAAAATCACATGTGATCATAACCGTAAGAGAAAACACAATTGAAAATTTAAAACATTGAACTTACAGTCATGGAGGAAGGAGCATTCGAGTCCTTGAGGAAATTGCATGCACGAACTATCTCCCAGAGCAAATTGCTCTGATACCAACTGTGACGTCCCGTATTTTAAAACATTTAATAAAAGAGTTGCGGAAAAAGAGTGATAAAATTTTTCTAAACTTAATAAACAATGCAGGGAATGCATCTCCGTAGTGAATCAACAATCAAAATATGGAACACAGATGCAACCCTACATTTAAGTCCATCTAAGATACAGAACGTCAAACCTACTACTAACATTTAAAGAGGATAGGGAAAAGTGAGTTCAATTAATTAACTATGTATATAAAATACATTTGAAATAATCGTAGAACTCACACAACAAATATCAAACTAAAATAAATATTTAAAAGACGAAATATTTGAATTCCAACTCATCTTTTAAAGATTGAAAATTTAAATAAATTAAATCATTACTCTTAACCATAGTACATAAAATATTATAACAACATGACATAAATAAATATAATTAAATCTTTTTGCTTTAAATACATCAGAGCTTCTGAATTGTCATGCCATGCAATGACTTCGCCTCTTGGACTCTTCAGCCGTGCTACCAAAGCTTTTTAAATGAAAACTGCTAAACCATCTGCACCATTCAAGTATAGTGAGTCTAAACGACTCAGCAAGATTAAAATATTCATATCGATATCATTATAGCTTCAAAATAATTTAAACTTAAAATGACTTGAACATACATAACATGATACCTTGAACTTGAAGAATTTTAACATAAACATCATGGAACTTTAAACTTAAAATCTTAAACATGAACTTCAAAACTCTTAAAAGATGCAAGGAACTTAAACATGGACATCAACTTACTTAACTTTAAATCTTGAAAATAGACTTCATGCATTTCCTCAAAACTTTACCATTTCATTCTTAAATAAACATTTGCATTTAATATCTAATGAAGATCATGCAACTTGGACATACATTAAACCATGAACATAAACCATGAATATAACATAAAAACTCATCATTTTGGGGTGATGAATTATGTGAAATTGTGGCAACCGTCATAATGGGCACATTCATCTTTTCTTGTTGATCAACAATCATATGGCATTACGTCTCGTAACATTCTTTCATTTTCGGAGGCCCCTCCGGAGCTCATCCGGAGGACCTAACCCGTACATTGAGCCATATTTGGAAAGGTCCCTCCGGAGCCCAAACCGGAGTACCAGTCCCGTATTGCCACCACAAAGACACATAAAACATCAAAATATTTTCATGCATCAACATATCATATCTTCATGCTTCATCATAAAATTATTCATTCATGCTTCATCATCTTTCATTTCATCATCATATCATTATAACATATCATTTTCTTATGAAGCATCATCATATCATCGTAATTTCTGTCATAACTTTCATTTCATTAACATTAAACTTTACTCGATAACTTCATGCACGTCATAAGTGATAAAAATCATAATTTCATATTGAACATATGTTTCATGAATGAAACATAGACATGTACATGCATCACATAACATAATCGATCCACGTAAGTCGTTCTTGACTTAAAACTTGAAAATTTTTGCATAAGAATTCTTAAATATACTTTATAAGCCTTTAAAGATCATAACCATGAATTTAGGACCCCAAAATAACATAAATAAAGCTTCAAATCAGAAGGCCATGCGTGGGGGCGCTACTTTTCGGGCGCGGGCGCGCATACCCTGCTGATGGGTCTGCTTGTTCATTCTTAAACTCTATTTTGTAGTCGGAATTCGGAAAAGTGGTAAACATGAAAGTTTTATCCCTTGATCTTGGCTTTCTAATGCCGAAAACTGCACCTTAATTGGAATTTTCAGTAAAACGTTATGCTCATTCACCCCAGATGTGTCACTGCCGGGAAATCAAAACACTCGACACACTTTGGGATAATTTTGACCAATCTTCCAAAATGATTTTGACAAAACTCAAAACATGAAAGTTGTAGATAAATACGTTTTTCTTCAAATACAATTGGCCTCATAGCATTTGGATCACTACAATAATTTTGATCTTCAAAATAGTAACAAGTGCCGCTAATCCGAAACAATCCAACATAAGTAACATTTCAAAACTTTCACTCAAACTAATTCAATAATTCAAAATATGATATTTTCTACTCCTCCAGCTATATCCTTTAAATAAAACATCCCTTGAAACTTCAAGAACACATAAAAACTTAGATGAAACATGTAGCTCTTGAATCAAATTCAAGAACATGACAAGAACGACGTATACTTCACGATTTCATACTATCACATAACATGCTCTTCAAACCCTTAAAATCTAAACTTCATGCTCTTGAAATTCTTGAAAATCATGCATACATACATATTTTCATATAAAAATAATTATAATCTTGAATGGGTTTCAAAACCTTAAAATACTAGTTGAAAAACTTGCCTTGTTATTTGAAGAACGGAACTATCTTGGATCTTGGTAGAGATATAACCTTACTCAAACGGAATCGAGACATGATAAAAAGGTAACCAAAGGAAGATGAAATCCAAGAGGTTGTTAAGCTGTTCCTAAGATCAAATAACACTTTTATAATATGGTGAGAATACACCAAGAATCAAAGACAAAATACAAGAAGAAAGGGAATAGAAAATCTGTGCAGAAATGTCTTACAAAATGGCTTCGATCTAGGCCGAAACAACCACCAAGAATAGCGATTCATAGCTCAAATCGAAGATACGGATGTAAGGAAGATGACCCTTCAAACGGAATGAATTTTGGACACCGGATGAAGGAGTTATGAGCAATATACGACAGCTGCTCATAGGATGGCGAGTTGGAGAGTTGGAGATTGAGAAGATTCGAACCTTGGCAACGGACTAACCTTAGTACAACCGGAATTTGGAAGCTAAACTCACCTTGAATATACATGACCGAGGGAGGAGGAAGAAGCATGGAAATGAAAGGAAATTAAGAATTGCAGGAGAAACTAAAAGAAGAAGGAAGAAATGTAGAAGGGAAGAGAACCGTGTGATTGATTGAGGGGGGGAAACAAAGACAAGAATTATAATTGAGATGGGGTAGGAATCATAAAGTGAGAGGTGGTGGTTAGGAAGACTACATCAAATGTAGTTTGTCCAAAACACATCAAACTCGACTAATAATATTTTCTCCTCCCGATGGTTAAAATAAAATCATAGCAATATTATACTCAAAATACTCGTAGAATTATTTTCTACGATATCGTTCGTAGGCTAGACTTGTATTCTCAGTCCAAAATCAATTTTAATAAAATCATTTAATACAACAACTAAATACATATTTTAATACATGAAACATAAATTTTTAAATCATTTACATAACACATATATTTAATTAAGAATAACGTTTAAATTATAAATAATCAAATGAAATAACTTAAAATAATTAAAATTTATTGTAATAAATCATGAATAGATTTATGGATTTTTCAGATATTACAATCTACCCTCCTTAAAAAGAATTTCGTCCTCGAAATTCGACTGATCAATTTCTAAAAACATAAGTTTTCCTCAAGTTAATCCATACAATCCCACATTTACATTTCAATTTCCCAAATTCATTGTCTCATGAATCATACATCCGCTGCGCACTCTGATAAACAAAATTATTACATCATTCTTATTTGCAATTCTAATCTTATCAAATCAAAACATATCTTTTCAAGTCGGCTGTAAATCTTTTTTTTTACGACTTAATTCTGATCACCATAATCCTCAATATCTTCAAACACGTGATTCCTACTCCCAACGCTAGCTAAAGGTCAAAGAAAACGGTAACAAAACGGCTTGTTTTCTTCTTCTTTCGCCCTATAAATATGATCACAAAACAAATTTTAATCACACTCAACTTACTCTTTCTCTCCCAAGTTATTTCTCCAAGATCTCCAAGAAGAAGATGGGATTTGCAATGTTACTCTTTGTAACTATTATGATTGTCTTATTCACGAGCCTTATCTTTTTCGGTGAATATCCATTACCCGTATTTTATTTGTTCTTACATATGCTTGTACTCTTTGTTCTTCCCTTATATTGTATTGTCATAATGATAGAATTTTTCTAAGCTCAACCAAATTCTCAATTTCATCCGTAAAAACTTAGCATTCAAACTATTAACCTTAAAAATAAGCTTGTTCTAACAAACTTAACCTTGTAATACTCCAAAAGTAATTTCACATGTCAACAAATTTTCGTGTCACAGCTGATCCTAAATCATTTTTCTCATAGTCCAAAGAAACAATCACCGAGAACATTATTTGTCATCAAACTATTCTATACAACAAGAGTATTCCAACGAAAAATCATTTATCATCTTACATTCCTCATGGTGAAAATATAACATCATTAGACAATAATCTTAACTGTAATGCCAAAGAAGAAAATTTTCATCAACAAAACATTACTTCCCCAAGATACTCTTAATCAAGTCAGACTCATCACAATTCCAATCCAAAAATCCATCAAACATAGGAAAATTTTTCTGTTGAAAATCACATGTGATCATAACCGTAAGAGAAAACACAATTGAAAATTTAAAACATTGAACTTACAGTCATGGAGGAAGGAGCATTCGAGTCCTTGAGGAAATTGCATGCACGAACTATCTCCCAGAGCAAATTGCTCTGATACCAACTGTGACGTCCCGTATTTTAAAACATTTAATAAAAAAGTTGCGGAAAAAGAGTGATAAAATTTTTCTAAACTTAATAAACAATGCAGGGAATGCATCTCCGTAGTGAATCAACAATCAAAATATGGAACACAGATGCAACCCTACATTTAAGTCCATCTAAGATACAGAACGTCAAACCTACTACTAACATTTAAAGAGGATAGGGAAAAGTGAGTTCAATTAATTAACTATGTATATAAAATACATTTGAAATAATCGTAGAACTCACACAACAAATATCAAACTAAAATAAATATTTAAAAGACGAAATATTTGAATTCCAACTCATCTTTTAAAGATTGAAAATTTAAATAAATTAAATCATTACTCTTAACCATAGTACATAAAATATTATAACAACATGACATAAATAAATATAATTAAATCTTTTTGCTTTAAATACATCAGAGCTTCTGAATTGTCATGCCATGCAATGACTTCGCCTCTTGGACTCTTCAGCCGTGCTACCAAAGCTTTTTAAATGAAAACTGCTAAACCATCTGCACCATTCAAGTATAGTGAGTCTAAACGACTCAGCAAGATTAAAATATTCATATCGATATCATTATAGCTTCAAAATAATTTAAACTTAAAATGACTTGAACATACATAACATGATACCTTGAACTTGAAGAATTTTAACATAAACATCATGGAACTTTAAACTTAAAATCTTAAACATGAACTTCAAAACTCTTAAAAGATGCAAGGAACTTAAACATGGACATCAACTTACTTAACTTTAAATCTTGAAAATAGACTTCATGCATTTCCTCAAAACTTTACCATTTCATTCTTAAATAAACATTTGCATTTAATATCTAATGAAGATCATGCAACTTGGACATACATTAAACCATGAACATAAACCATGAATATAACATAAAAACTCATCATTTTGGGGTGATGAATTATGTGAAATTGTGGCAACCGTCATAATGGGCACATTCATCTTTTCTTGTTGATCAACAATCATATGGCATTACGTCTCGTAACATTCTTTCATTTTCGGAGGCCCCTCCGGAGCTCATCCGGAGGACCTAACCCGTACATTGAGCCATATTTGGAAAGGTCCCTCCGGAGCCCAAACCGGAGTACCAGTCCCGTATTGCCACCACAAAGACACATAAAACATCAAAATATTTTCATGCATCAACATATCATATCTTCATGCTTCATCATAAAATTATTCATTCATGCTTCATCATCTTTCATTTCATCATCATATCATTATAACATATCATTTTCTTATGAAGCATCATCATATCATCGTAATTTCTGTCATAACTTTCATTTCATTAACATTAAACTTTACTCGATAACTTCATGCACGTCATAAGTGATAAAAATCATAATTTCATATTGAACATATGTTTCATGAATGAAACATAGACATGTACATGCATCACATAACATAATCGATCCACGTAAGTCGTTCTTGACTTAAAACTTGAAAATTTTTGCATAAGAATTCTTAAATATACTTTATAAGCCTTTAAAGATCATAACCATGAATTTAGGACCCCAAAATAACATAAATAAAGCTTCAAATCAGAAGGCCATGCGTGGGGGCGCTACTTTTCGGGCGCGGGCGCGCATACCCTGCTGATGGGTCTGCTTGTTCATTCTTAAACTCTATTTTGTAGTCGGAATTCGGAAAAGTGGTAAACATGAAAGTTTTATCCCTTGATCTTGGCTTTCTAATGCCGAAAACTGCACCTTAATTGGAATTTTCAGTAAAACGTTATGCTCATTCACCCCAGATGTGTCACTGCCGGGAAATCAAAACACTCGACACACTTTGGGATGATTTTGACCAATCTTCCAAAATGATTTTGACAAAACTCAAAACATGAAAGTTGTAGATAAATAAGTTGTTTTTCAAATACAATTGGCCTCATATCATTTGGGTCAATACACTAATTTTGATCTTCAAAATAGTAACAAGTGCCGCTAATCCGAAACAATCCAACATAAGTAACATTTCAAAACTTTCACTCAAACTAATTCAATAATTCAAAATATGATATTTTCTACTCCTCCAGCTATATCCTTTAAATAAAACATCCCTTGAAACTTCAAGAACACATAAAAACTTAGATGAAACATGTAGCTCTTGAATCAAATTCAAGAACATGACAAGAACGACGTATACTTCACGATTTCATACTATCACATAACATGCTCTTCAAACCCTTAAAATCTAAACTTCATGCTCTTGAAATTCTTGAAAATCATGCATACATACATATTTTCATATAAAAATAATTATAATCTTGAATGGGTTTCAAAACCTTAAAATACTAGTTGAAAAACTTGCCTTGTTATTTGAAGAACGGAACTATCTTGGATCTTGGTAGAGATATAACCTTACTCAAACGGAATCGAGACATGATAAAAAGGTAACCAAAGGAAGATGAAATCCAAGAGGTTGTTAAGCTGTTCCTAAGATCAAATAACACTTTTATAATATGGTGAGAATACACCAAGAATCAAAGACAAAATACAAGAAGAAAGGGAATAGAAAATCTGTGCAGAAATGTCTTACAAAATGGCTTCGATCTAGGCCGAAACAACCACCAAGAATAGCGATTCATAGCTCAAATCGAAGATACGGATGTAAGGAAGATGACCCTTCAAACAGAATGAATTTTGGACACCGGATGAAGGAGTTATGAGCAATATACGACAGCTGCTCATAGGATGGCGAGTTGGAGAGTTGGAGATTGAGAAGATTCGAACCTTGGCAACGGACTAACCTTAGTACAACCGGAATTTGGAAGCTAAACTCACCTTGAATATACATGACCGAGGGAGGAGGAAGAAGCATGGAAATGAAAGGAAATTAAGAATGGTAGGAGAAACTAAAAGAAGAAGGAAGAAATGTAGAAGGGAAGAGAACCGTGTGATTGATTGAGGGGGGGAAACAAAGACAAGAATTATAATTGAGATGGGGTAGGAATCATAAAGTGAGAGGTGGTGGTTAGGAAGACTACATCAAATGTAGTTTGTCCAAAACACATCAAACTCGACTAATAAAATTTTCTCCTCCCGATGGTTAAAATAAAATCATAGCAATATTATACTCAAAATACTCGTAGAATTATTTTCTACGATATCGTTCGTAGGCTAGACTTGTATTCTCAGTCCAGAATCAATTTTAATAAAATCATTTAATACAACAACTAAATACATATTTTAATATATGAAACATAAATTTTTAAATCATTTACATAACACATAATATTTAATTAAGAATAACGTTTAAATTATAAATAATCAAATGAAATAACTTAAAATAATTAAAATTTATTGTAATAAATCATGAATAGATTTATGGATTTTTCAGATATTACAATCTACCCTCCTTAAAAAGAATTTCGTCCTCGAAATTCGACTGATCAATTTCTAAAAACATAAGTTTTCCTCAAGTTAATCCATACAATCCCACATTTACATTTCAATTTCCTAAATTCATTGTCTCATGAATCATACATCCGCTGCGCACTCTGATAAACAAAATTATTACATCATTCTTATTTGCAATTCTAATCTTATCAAATCAAAACATATCTTTTCAAGTCGGCTGTAAATTTTTTTTTTTACGACGTAATTCAGATCACCAGAATCCTCAATATCTTCAAACACGTGATTCCTACTCCCAACGCTAGCTAAAGGTCAAAGAAAACGGTAACAAAACGGCTTGTTTTCTTCTTCTTTCGCCCTATAAATATGATCACAAAACAAATTTTAATCACACTCAACTTACTCTTTCTCTCCCAAGTTATTTCTCCAAGATCTCCAAGAAGAAGATGGGATTTGCAATGTTACTCTTTGTAACTATTATGATTGTCTTATTCACGAGCCTTATCTTTTTCGGTGAATATCCATTACCCGTATTTTATTTGTTCTTACATATGCTTGTACTCTTTGTTCTTCCCTTATATTGTATTGTCATAATGATAGAATTTTTCTAAGCTCAACCAAATTCTCAATTTCATCCGTAAAAACTTAGCATTCAAACTATTAACCTTAAAAATAAGCTTGTTCTAACAAACTTAACCTTGTAATACTCCAAAAGTAATTTCACATGTCAACAAATTTTCGTGTCACAGCTGATCCTAAATCATTTTTCTCATAGTCCAAAGAAACAATCACCGAGAACATTATTTGTCATCAAACTATTCTATACAACAAGAGTATTCCAACGAAAAATCATTTATCATCTTACATTCCTCATGGTGAAAATATAACATCATTAGACAATAATCTTAACTGTAATGCCAAAGAAGAAAATTTTCATCAACAAAACATTACTTCCCCAAGATACTCTTAATCAAGTCAGACTCATCACAATTCCAATCCAAAAATCCATCAAACATAGGAAAATTTTTCTGTTGAAAATCACATGTGATCATAACCGTAAGAGAAAACACAATTGAAAATTTAAAACATTGAACTTACAGTCATGGAGGAAGGAGCATTCGAGTCCTTGAGGAAATTTCATGCACGAACTATCTCCCAGAGCAAATTGCTCTGATACCAACTGTGACGTCCCGTATTTTAAAACATTTAATAAAAGAGTTGCGGAAAAAGAGTGATAAAATTTTTCTAAACTTAATAAACAATGCAGGGAATGTATCTCCGTAGTGAATCAACAATCAAAATATGGAACACGGATGCAACCCTACATTTAAGTCCATCTAAGATACAGAACGTCAAACCTACTACTAACATTTAAAGAGGATAGAGAAAAGTGAGTTCAATTAATTAACTATGTATATAAAATACATTTGAAATAATCGTAGAACTCACACAACAAATATCAAACTAAAATAAACATTTAAAAGACGAAATATTTGAATTCCAACTCATCTTTAAAAGATTGACAATTTAAATAAATTAAATCATTACTCTTAACCATAGTACATAAAATATTATAACAACATGACATAAATAAATATAATTAAATCTTTTTGCTTTAAATACATCAGAGCTTCTGAATTGTCGTGCCATGCAATGACTTCGCCTCTTGGACTCTTCAGCCGTGCTACCAAAGCTTTTTAAATGAAAACTGCTAAACCATCTGCACCATTCAAGTATAGTGAGTCTAAACGACTCAGCAAGATTAAAATATTCATATCGATATCATTATAGCTTCAAAATAATTTAAACTTAAAATGACTTGAACATATATAACATGATACCTTGAACTTGAAGAATTTTAACATAAACATCATGGAACATTAAACTTAAAATCTTAAACATGAACTTCAAAACTCTTAAAAGATGCAAGGAACTTAAACATGGACATCAACTTACTTAACTTTAAATCTTGAAAATAGACTTCATGCATTTCCTCAAAACTTTACCATTTCATTCTTAAATAAACATTTGCATTTAATATCTAATGAAGATCATGCAACTTGGACATACATTAAACCATGAACATAAACCATGAATATAACATAAAAACTCATCATTTTGGGGTGATGAATTATGTGAAATTGTGGCAACCGTCATAATGGGCACATTCATCTTTTCTTGTTGATCAACAATCATATGGCATTACGTCTCATAACATTCTTTCATTTTCGGAGGCCCCTCCGGAGCTCATCCCGGAGGACCTAACCCGTACATTGAGCCATATTTGGAAAGGTCCCTCCGGAGCCCAAACCGGAGTACCAGTCCCGTATTGCCACCACAAAGACACATAAAACATCAAAATATTTTCATGCATCAACATATCATATCTTCATGCTTCATCATAAAATTATTCATTCATGCTTCATCATCTTTCATTTCATCATCATATCATTATAACATATCATTTTCTTATGAAGCATCATCATATCATCGTAATTTCTGTCATAACTTTCATTTCATTAACATTAAACTTTACTCGATAACTTCATGCACGTCATAAGTGATAAAAAATCATACTTTCATATTGAACATATGTTTCATGAATGAAACATAGACATGTACATGCATCACATAACGTAATCGATCCACGTAAGTCGTTCTTGACTTAAAACTTGAAAATTTTTGCATAATAATTCTTAAATATACTTTATAAGCCTTTAAAGATCATAACCATGAATTTAGGACCCCAAAATAACATAAATAAAGCTTCAAATCAGAAGGCCATGCGCGGGGGCGCTACTTTTCGGGCGCGGGCGCGCATACCCTGCTGATGGGTCTGCTTGTTCATTCTTAAACTCTATTTTCCAGTCGGAATTCGGAAAAGTGGTAAACATGAAAGTTTTATCCCTTGATCTTGGCTTTCTAATGCGGAAAACTGCACCTTAATTGGAATTTGCAGTAAAACGTTATGCTCATTCACCCCAGATGTGTCACTGCCGGGAAATCAAAACACTTGACACACTTTGGGATGATTTTGACCAAGCTTCCAAAATGATTTTGACAAAACTCAAAACATGAAAGTTGTAGATAAATAAGTTGTTTTTCAAATACAATTGACCTCATATCATTTGGATCAATACACTAATTTTTATCTTCAAAATAGTAACAAGTGCCGCTAATCCGGAACAATCCAACATAAGTAATATTTCAAAACTTTCACTCAAACTAATTCAATAATTCAAAATATGATATTTTCTACTCCTCCAGCTATATCCTTTAAATAAAACATCCCTTGAAACTTCAAGAACACATAAAAACTTAGATGAAACATGTAGCTCTTGAATCAAATTCAAGAACATGACAAGAACGGCGTATACTTCACGATTTCATACTATCACATAACATGCTCTTCAAACCCTTAAAATCTAAACTTCATGCTCTTGAAATTCTTGAAAATCATGCATACATACATATTTTCATATAAAAATAATTATAATCTTGAATGGGTTTCAAAACCTTAAAATACTAGTTGAAAAACTTGCCTTGTTATTTGAAGAACGGAACTATCTTGGATCTTGGTAGAGATATAACCTTACTCAAACGGAATCGAGACATGATAAAAAGGTAACCAAAGGAAGATGAAATCCAAGAGGTTGTTAAGCTGTTCCTAAGATCAAATAACACTTTTATAATATGGTGAGAATACACCAAGAATCAAAGACAAAATACAAGAAGAAAGGGAATAGAAAATATGTGCAGAAATGTCTTACAAAATGGCTTCGATCTAGGCTGAAACAACCACCAAAAATAGCGATTCATAGCTCAAATCGAAGATACGGATGTAAGGAAGATGACCCTTCAAACGGAATGAATTTTGGACACCGGATGAAGGAGTTATGAGCAATATACGACAGCTGCTCATAGGATGGCGAGTTGGAGAGTTGGAGATTGAGAAGATTCGAACCTTGGAAACGGACTAACCTTAGTACAACCGGAATTTGGAAGCTAAACTCACCTTGGATATACATGACCGAGGGAGGAGGAAGAAGCATGGAAATGAAAGGAAATTAAGAATTGTAGGAGAAACTAAAAGAAGAAGGAAGAAATGTAGAAGGGAAGAGAACCGTGTGATTGATTGAGGGGGGGAAACAAAGACAAGAATTATAATTGAGATGGGGTAGGAATCATAAAGTGAGAGGTGGTGGTTAGGAAGACTACATCAAATGTAGTTTGTCCAAAACACATCAAACTCGACTAATAAAATTTTCTCCTCCCGATGGTTAAAATAAAATCAATATTATACTCAAAGCACTCGTAGAATTATTTTCTACGATATCGTTCGTAGGCTAGACTTGTATTCTCAGTCCAGAATCAATTTTAATAAAATCATTTAATACAACAACTAAATACATATTTTAATACATGAAACATAAATTTTTAAATCATTTACATAACACATAATATTTAATTAAGAATAACGTTTAAATTATAAATAATCAAATGAAATAACTTAAAATAATTAAAATTTATTGTAATAAATCATGAATAGATTTATGGATTTTTCAGATATTACAATAACAGAAAATCAAATTATTCAGAATATATTGAGAGAGAAGAAGGAGAGATTTCGGAGAGAAAACTTGGGCGGAGATTGTGACGGGAAGATTCAAGTATCAATAGCTTGAATCGTGTCTGTATCTAGCATTAAGAGTTTTTTTGGTCTATCTCTGTAATAAGTTCTATTGTTTGAGCTTGGATTGTTCTGTTGGTGATTAATAAAGTGGTTGTGTTGCTCTCCCATGGACGTAGGCAAATTCTTTGCCGAACCACGTAAATACTTGTGTTCTTTAATCTCTTTCGCGTGAGTTGAGTTTGATCTGTGTGCGTTTGTTTTATCTGTTCTGGGATTGTGTTATTGTTCTTGTGTCTTCGTTTGTGTGGTGAATTCTCGAATATTAAATTACGGATTGATTCCTAACAAGTGGCGCCGTCTGTGGGAAACCAAGCAAATATGGTGGGATCAATGAAGTTTGATATTGAGAAGTTCACGGGCAAGAACGATTTCTCGCTCTGAATGATTAAGATGCGTGCAATCCTGATACAACAAGGATTGGTGGAGGCTCTTAAGAAGAAGGAGGAGATGTCCGATGAGATAAAGAACAAGGATGAATTACTCGAGAAAGCACACAGTGCAATTATTCTCTGTCTGGGTGATAGACCTCTTCGGGAGGTAGCCAGAGAAGAATCTGCAGCGGCTGTGTGGCTTAAACTTGAGAATCTATACATGACAAAATCCCTGGCTAACCGTCTGTACATGAAACAGAGATTGTATTCCTTTGTGATCAAGGATGATAAGAACCTGTAAGACCAGATCGAAGAATTCACCAAGATATTGGATGACTTGGAAAATATTGAAGTAAAGCTTGAGGATGAAGATCGGGCTTTGATACTTCTGAATGCTCTTCCAAAAGCATATGAAAATTTCAGAGATGCTTTGCTATATAGAAGAGAACAGAAGATAGCATTGGAAGAATTTATGTCAACTATTCAATCCAAGGAACTTCAGAGAAAATCAAACAAAAACACTGAATCACATGGAGAAGGTCTTACGGCGAGAGGCAGAAGTGATAAGAGGACATCCAGTGGGAAATACATGCCAAAGTCCAGATCGAAGAGTCAAGGAAGAAACCAGAACAGAAACTTGGGTAATATGAAGTGCTATGCTTGTCAGAAGCTTGGATATCTGCGAAGAGATTGTCTGGAAATGAAAGGGAAGCAGCAGGAAAAACCCAAAGAAGATGGTACTCTGGCCATAACTACAGATGGATATGACTCAGCAGAAGTATTGGTGGTTTCTAAAGGTGATCTAAACCATGAATGGATATTGGATTCAGGATGCTCCTTTCACATGTGTCCTATAAGATCTTGGTTTGAAAAATTGGAGGAATCAGATCAGGGAATGGTACTGTTGGGGAATAATCAATCATGCAGGATAAAGGGATCTGGAAATATCAGAATAAGGATGCATGATGGAATTGACAGAGTACTCACCAAAGTGAGGTATGTGCCCGAGTTGAAGAGAAACTTGATATCATTGGGAATACTTGATGCTCAGGGATATTCATTCAAATCAGGAGCAGGCAGTATCTCAGTGTCTAAAGGATCTTTGGTTGTTATGAAGGCTGTCAAAAGGAACCTCCTGTATGTACTCAAGGTAACACGATTATTGGTAGTACAACAAGTATTCAGGAACAGCAGGACAGAACCAAGCTATGACATCTAAGGTTTGGACATGTAAGTGAGAAGGGATTACATGAGCTGTCAAAACAGGGTCTGTTAGGTGGAGATAAGATCGAATCACTGGAATTGTGTGATAGCTGTGCTCTTGGGAAATCAAAAAGAGTATCGTTTGGACAAGGAAGTCACACAACTGAGCAACCATTGGCCTACATTCATTCAGATCTATGGGGTCTTTCTCGGACAGAAACTCATGGAGGAGGCAGATACTTCATGTCTTTGATAGATGATTACTCAAGGAGAGTATGGATATTCATCTTAAAGACTAAGGATATAGCTTATGACAAGTTCAGAGAATGGCTGCTGGCAGTTGAGAACAAGAGTGATCGAAGAGTTAAACACCTGAGAACAGATAATGGACTGGAATACTTATCAGATAAGTTTGTCAAGCTATGTAAGGAGAAAGGCATTACCAGACACAGAACAGTGGCAGGAACGCCACAGCAAAATGGCCTGGCAGAGAGAATGAACATAACTCTTCTGGAAAGGGTCAGATGTATGTTGATCAATGCTTCTCTTCCTAAGTCCTTCTGGGGAGAAGCATTATCTACTGCATGCTATTTGGTCAATAGGTGTCCATCCAGTGCGATTGGTTTCAAGACACCAATGAAGAAGTGGAGTGGAACACCTGCAGACTACTCAAACTTGAGGGTATTCGGATGTCTTGCATATGCTAATCTGAAACATGACAAGTTGGAAGCAAGAGCAGTCAGATGTATATTCATTGGGTATCCGGATGGTGTGAAGGGTTATAAAGTTTGGAACCTGGAGTCAAGAGGTCCAAAGTGCTTCAACACCAGGGATGTGAAGTTTGATGAATCCAAACTTGGGTATAAAATGAATACAGATGGAAAGGACAATCAGGTCAGTGTGAATGATAAACTACCGATTGAGGTGGAGTCTTCTGTTCCAGATGAAGGGTCAGAAGAGATGCAAGATGAGAATGGGACAACAGTAGATCCAACAGAGGATCTAAGTACTTATAATCTTGCAAGGGACAGAACCAGAAGGAAGATCAGAGCTCCTAAGAGGTTTGGTGAAGCTGATCTGGCTTGGTATGCGCTGACAGTAGCTGAGGAGGTGGAGTGGTAGCGCTTAATCGTGTCACGCCCAAATTACCCGACTCACTCAGATAAACAAATAATGCAGTAATGTGAGTAGGGATCGTTCCCACGAGGAAAGGTAAATTTAATGTGTTCTAAATAAATAAAATGGGGTTTTGAGGTTGAGATTAACTACTGAAAATTTTTAACAATTAAAATTCACTAACATGCAAGATTAAATAAAAGACTG
The DNA here is from genome assembly GCF_033568475.1 of Henckelia pumila. Taxonomy (NCBI): domain Eukaryota; kingdom Viridiplantae; phylum Streptophyta; class Magnoliopsida; order Lamiales; family Gesneriaceae; genus Henckelia; species Henckelia pumila. Next base: position 179,592,699 of record NC_133123.1, read on the forward strand.
GAGAAAATCAATAGGAGACGAGACTTGGTATCGGTCGACTACACCTTTGATATTCATTCATTCAATCATCAATTCCCTAAAAATAATTAATCCTATTGAATATTTGTCACTGAAAACTAAATTCCTGTTTCACCGTAATTTTAGTTAATTAGAAAACAGCATTCTAAATTAACCCTTACCAATGAATTAACCCGATAACAGCAATCTAGATTTAAATCCACGGTAGCATTCAAACTAGTAAAACTGACGAACCTAGACAACACAAACACAAGCGGTTGTATTTAGCCTAGTTAATAATTGATCCTACGATTTAATAAATTCAACAGCAGAAAATATCAAACGTAGTTGCTTCGCAAATTAGTTTATTCAAACAATTACGAATTTTAATTCTAATTCTGAAACATCCTAAAACTACTACTGAATTTTTTTTTTTAAAATCTCTTATTATAAAATAATGAATATAAATATATATATGCCCATACATATATATATCGTACTTAAAAATAACTTTACTTAATTTAAAATAAAAATACACAAAAAAAATACAATAAAGGTACACACATGCAATTAAATACTTAAAACTAATTACTAAATAATAATTTATAAGAATGTCATAATAAAATTCCTAAATAATATTTCTTTCACAAAAATTCATGAAAACTTAGAAAATAATTACTTAAATGTAAAATCCATGCATATACTAAAAATCTATAATAATAATACATATGCGGAAATATATGTTCTAGTCTCAACATAAAAATCATCTTAGAGCAATGGTCACGGGTTCTAGCCGCCTGGATACTCATATGCCCTCGCCACCAGTCGGGAACACATTAACTTCATTAACATTCTGCTCACCTGCACCATTTAAATCTAGTGAGCCTAGAGGCTCAGCACGTTCTATCCTTATATAACAAAATGAAACCACACACAAGCACACATCATATAAAATACGTGAATAATAATTATACGTGCATGCTCTTAAAATATTATGCATATAAACATGAATAAATAATTATAATGCTTCATCATCATGCTAAACATAAACATCATATTTAATAAATCTCATAAAATGTCTTATCATAATTTCTTAGTTCTCAACAGGTCGTATCCATGTCGGTGGCATCATACTGAGCGATTGATCAATCTATAAACCAACGTACGCGGCGGTGGGGTTTTCACCTCTGTGCTGCCACTTCACCAGCCCTCTCAGCTGGATCCATAAGCTCATCATACTTATACATCATTAGGAAGGTCACCGGGCCCAGGTATCCCGGCCTCCAACCACATCACTTTCCACCTTCACTTCAACTTCCATACAAATATATTTTTCTTAACATACATTTAAACTTATCATAAAAATTCTTACATGATGCATGAACTTAAAAAAATATCATTTATTTCTTTATTTCATGAAAATTTGTCCGTAAATATATATTTAATTTATTTTCTTAAAAATCATACTTATATATCTAATAAAAATGCATGCATTAATTAAATATATATTTACGGACGTTTATTTTTCCAAGGACTTGTTCGAGCTGCAGACCACTTAACTTAAACCCATAAATTTTTAGACTAACTCAAAAACCCAAAAGCCCGACCTGAAAGGCCCATTAAGCTTCATGGGCCCCCAGACCCATGGAAAACTAATGGGCTTACTAAAAACATAATTTAGGCCCATCAACTTATTAACTTAAAGTTAAATTAATAAAATTATTAACTAACCATTAACTTATAAATTTGACTGATAAAATTACTAAACCCGCCACAAATTGGTCCAATAATTTTCATGGATCACACGGCCCATGACAAATTAGTGGGCTCACTTCATTAATTAATTAAGCCCATAATTAAAATTAAACTAGTCTAATTAATTAATTAACTCGAACCCAAACTCATTTATTATTAACTTAATCTCTTATTTAATTCAAAATAAAAATACCCGAGTCCAACTAATATAAACCAAACCCGAACCAAACTAACTTGAACCATTATATTTTAGACCCAACCCGGACCCGAAAAGCCGAGCCCAGCCTGCCAAAACACCAGACACAACCCTAGCTTACCTCTCCCTAAGCCCAACTCGAGGCAGCCCTGAGCGGCTTCAGAAAATCTGATCGTGCCGCCTGCTCAGGCCACCTTTGGATGTGAAACCACCTCCCATACTTAGCCAACACCCAGCCGGTTCTAACCCAACAAATTTGACCTTAAACCAAGCCTTGTAGAAGGAGAACGAACCAAAACCACAGAGCCCCTCTGTTGCTGTTCGTGCAGAACGCGACCGCTGATTCCGGCCATTTGGCCGCCAATCTCCGGCTACCACTGTCCGGAGAACCACCTGGAAAAACTTTCCAAAGGTCTTGGGATTATAACTCAACTAGAACCAACCTAAAAATCGTCCTGTGGACCAAGAACGAGCCCTCGCACGCAAACCGCTCAGTTTGCGTCTAAACCTGCGTCCAGCATGAACCTAGCCCAAACCAACGACTAAAGCCACTGAACCGTCATCCAAACACAACCCTAGGGACCCTATATCAACCCTCAACCCGTTGGTCAGCAAGCTAGAACAATCCATGACAGAAAAACGTGATAAAATTGATTCATTAAGCTTTAAAAACGTAGGTTCTATGCATGTTCATGAATGTTCTTCATTAAAACCACATATATCATGCAAGATCATAATTTTCATGCTAAAATCAGAATAATATGACTTAAATGGTGTTCAAGAATGGATTCAAACGTGCCTTGATGAATATTTGCAAGAAATAACGTTTATGTCGCGTCGTACGGCTCTCCGGGACGAACAGATCTCCAACCAATATAAAATCTTAAAAGCTCGGCTACGGGGCTGTGAAAATCTTGCTGGAACGATGAAGATGATGGAGAAAGGTTGAGGGAGGCGGCTAGGGAGTTGAGGCGTGAGATAGGGTAGAAAATCTTAGGATAATATTTGGGTAGTCTAGGTTAAATATTTAAATAAATACTTTGGGTAGATAATTACTAAAATTTAAACTAAAAAAATACATGATAATTTGCTAAAAACTTAAAAATCCCGAAATAATAAAATAGGTGATTTTTAAAACTTAATAAAAGTCATTAAAATGATTTATTTTGGGTAAAAACGGACATCTAAATATACATATATATAAATACCATAATTTTCTTCAAAATATACCTTAAAATAATATTTTAAGGCTCCTAAAAATCTCCGAAAATATTTTGGGTGAAAACAAACATCTCGTCCGTCCACGGCCCCGCCTACGCGATCATAAAATAAACTTTCTCAAATAAATTCATAAACCACAGAAAACAAATTTAAATGCCGAAAAAATATTTAAAACATGAAAATAAATCACATAATTTAAATAATCACTCATAAAAATAATTTAACACATTTTCACATTATTTTAAACTTATTAAATCTCTTAGTTATGCATGCGGATTTACGTAGCAAATTTCCGGACGTTACAATTATCTCCCCCTTAAATGGAATTTCGTCCTCGAAATTTGATTTAACTTAGTCGTCTAATAACACATGACTAAAATGTTTCAAAACTAATTTTTTTAAACTTAAATCCCAAAAACATAACTTAATTTATATATCTAAAATTCAACTTAAATCTCAAAAAGAAAAAAAATTCCTAACTTGTCAAACTTAAAATCTAAAATCATAACTTAATCTACAAATCTAAATGTCAAACTTACGTCTCATAAATTATCAAACTTAATTTTTTAAACAAATATCATTCTAGTCATCCTGGTGTGTAACGTGTCTCAGAAACATACTGTAATTTCCATAAATTCTCTACGTAACCGCATTGCATAACTAATTTTTTTTTTTAACTTTAAGACTTTCATAACTTAAAATTATCATTTTCATAAATCATTAAAACAAAAATCATGTGTCCCATGCATAAAACATAATTTAAAACATTTAAAACTTACAGACTGGCAGTGCGGCTTCTGAGCTCCGTGTAGCAGGCTAGTAACCCTCCAAGGACCATAGCTCTGATACCAAATGAAACATCCTAAAACTACTACTGAATTTTTATTTTTTTTTAAATCTCTTATTATAAAATAATGAATATAAATATATATATGCCCATACATATATATATCGTACTTAAAAATAACTTTACTTAATTTAAAATAAAAATACACAAAAAAATACAATAAAGGTACACACATGCAATTAAATACTTAAAACTAATTACTAAATAATAATTTATAAGAATGTCAAAATAAAATTCCTAAATAATATTTCTTTCACAAAAATTCATGAAAACTTAGAAAATAATTACTTAAATGTAAAATCATGCATATACTAAAAATCTATAATAATAATACATATGCGAAAATATATGTTCTAGTCTCAACATAAAAATCATCTTAGAGCAATGGTCACGGGTTCTAGCCGCCTGGATACTCATATGCCCCGCCACCAGTCGGGAACACATTAACTTCATTAACATTCTGCTCACCTGCACCATTTAAATCTAGTGAGCCTAGAGGCTCAGCACGTTCTATCCTTATATAACAAAATGAAACCACACACAAGCACACATCATATAAAATACGTGAATAATAATTATACGTGCATGCTCTTAAAATATTATGCATATAAACATGAATAAATAATTATAATGCTTCATCATCATGCTAAACATAAACATCATATTTAATAAATCTCATAAAATGTCTTATCATAATTTCTTAGTTCTCAACAGGTCGTATCCATGTCGGTGGCATCATACTGAGCGATTGATCAATCTATAAACCAACGTACGCGGCGGTGGGGTTTTCACCTCTGTGCTGCCACTTCACCAGCCCTCTCAGCTGGATCCATAATCTCATCATACTTATACATCATTAGGAAGGTCACCGGGCCCAGGTATCCCGGCCTCCAACCACATCACTTTCCACCTTCACTTCAACTTCCATAAAAATATATTTTTCTTAACATACATTTAAACTTATCATAAAAATTCTTACATGATGCATGAACTTAAAAAAATATCATTTATTTCTTTATTTCATGAAAATTTGTCCGTAAATATATATTTAATTTATTTTCTTAAAAATCATACTTATATATCTAATAAAAATGCATGCATTAATTAAATATATATTTACGGACGTTTATTTTTCCAAGGACTTGTTCGAGCTGCAGACCACTTAACTTAAACCCATAAATTTTTAGACTGACTCAAAAACCCAAAAGCCCGACCTGAAAGGCCCATTAAGCTTCATGGGCCCCCAGGCCCATGGAAAACTAATGGGCTTACTAAAAACATAATTTAGGCCCATCAACTTATTAACTTAAAGTTAAATTAATAAAATTATTAACTAGCCATTAACTTATAAATTTGACCGATAAAATTACTAAACCCGCCACAACTTGGTCCAATAATTTTCATGGATCACACGGCCCATGACAAATTAGTGGGCTCACTTCATTAATTAATTAAGCCCATAATTAAAATTAAACTAGTCTAATTAATTAATTAACTCGAACCCAAACTCATTTATTATTAACTTAATCTCTTATTTAATTCAAAATAAAAATACCCGAGTCCAACTAATATAAACCAAACCCAAACCAAACTAACTTGACCCATTATATTTTAGACCCAACCCGGACCCGAAAAGCCGAGCCCGGCCTGCCAAAACACCAGACACAACCCTAGCTTACCTCTCCCTAAGCCCAACTCGAGGCAGCCCTGAGCGGCTTCCGAAAATCTGATCGTGCCGCCTGCTCAGGCCACCTTTGGATGTGAAACCACCTCCCATACTTAGCCAACACCCAGACGGTTCTAACCCAACAAATATGACCTTAAACCGAGCCCTGTAGAAGGAGAACAAACTAAAACAACAGAGCCCATCTGCTGCTGTTCGTGCAGAACGCGACCGCTGATTCCGGCCGTTCGGCCGCCAATCTCCGGCCACCACTGGCCGGAGAACCACCTGGAAAAACTTTCCAAAGGTCTTGGGATTATAACTCAACTAGAACCAACCTAAAAATCGTCCTGTGGACCAAGAACGAGCCCTCGCACGCAAACCGCTCAGTTTGCGTCTAAACCTGCGTCCAGCATGAACCTAGCCCAAACCAACGACTAAAGCCACTGAACCGTCATCCAAACACGACCTTAGGGACCCTATATCAACCCTCAACCCATTGGTCAGCAAGCTAGAACAATCCATGACAGAAAAACGTGATAAAATTGATTCATAAGCTTTAAAAACGTAGGTTCTATGCATGTTCATGAATGTTCTTCATTAAAACCACATATATCATGCAAGATCATAATTTTCATGCTAAAATCAGAATAATATGACTTAAATGGTGTTCAAGAAGGGATTCAAACGTGCCTTGATGAATATTTGCAAGAAATAACGTTTATGTCGCGTCGTACGGCTCTCCGGGACGAACAGATATCCAACCAATATAAAATCTTAAAAGCTCGGCTACGGGGCTGTGAAAATCTTGCTGGAACGATGAAGATGATGGAGAAAGGTTGAGGGAGGCGGCTAGGGAGTTGAGGCGTGAGATAGGGTAGAAAATCTTAGGATAATATTTGGGTAGTCTAGGTTAAATATTTAAATAAATACTTTGGGTAGATAATTACTAAAATTTAAACTAAAAAAATACATGATAATTTTCTAAAAACTTAAAAATCCCCAAATAATAAAATAGGTGATTTTTAAAACTTAATAAAAGTCATTAAAATGATTTATTTTGGGTAAAAACGGACATCTAAATATACATATATATAAATATCATAATTTTCTTCAAATTATACCTTAAAATAATATTTTAAGGCTCCTAAAAATCTCCGAAAATATTTTGGGTGAAAACAAATATCTCGTCCATCCACGGCCCCGCCTACGCGATCATAAAATAAACTTTCTCAAATAAATTCATAAACCACAGAAAACAAATTTAAATGCCGAAAAAATATTTAAAACATGAAAATAAATCACATAATTTAAATAATCACTCATAAAAATAATTTAACACATTTTCACATTATTTTAAACTTATTAAATCTCTTAGTTATGCATGCGAATTTACGTAGCAAATTTCCGGACGTTACAAATTCAGCTATCGTTCGCAATACAAAACTCTAAGATGGCCAATCCTAAAATCTCGCATACAAACATGAAATCAAACAGATCAAAGATTGATACTTAATAAAGATTTAACACTACGAATCGAATCTCATGAACAAAATATATCAAGGTTTCGTCTCCCTCAACCAAGTATTAAAAAGTTAGCTACAACGATTCATAACTAAATTCATAAAAATTCAAAGAAAAAGAAGAAAACTAGAGAAGAAATTGAGAAACAAAACCTAGCCTCCAAGAGAGAGTCTCGAAAATCTGATAATAATCCTCCAATATCGGAATTAAGAGTCTAATAAAGGCTAGAGAATAAAATAACAAAGTTTCCAAAATTACTACTTTTTTCCCGACAGACGAGCGCGCTCGATCGCATAAGTACGCACGATCGAGCGCGCTATTTTACACGATTCCCTGCCCAAAATTCCTTGCATGCGCTCGATCGCGTGAGTTCGTCCGATCGATCGCGTGAAAATATGCGTTTCTCTGTTTTCAACTTCTCGGCCCGCGCTCGATCTTGCTGAGTACGTGGGATCGATCGCATGGGAAAAACCAATATTCTGCCTTCGTTTTCTTCATCTTGAAATCTCCTACACATTAAAACAGAGAGTATGTTATGAATATAAATGCATGCAAAATACAAAACTAAGATAAAACATGAACAAACACAATTAAATGCATGCAAACTACCAACAAAATAACAACAAAATATGCAAACAAAACACGACTATCAAATACCCCCAGACTTAATCCTTGCTCGCCCTCGAGCAAGTCATGCAAAAACAAAATGAAACAGGATAAACACATAAGCCAGGACGATTATGCATAAAATTTAGCCTCAGAGAAAACCACTTTCATAAAAAAAAACAAGTTCATAGCTACTCTCAATCATCAATGATACACATTCAGTCGAATGAAAACGTGTGTGTATGCCATGTTACCCCAGTTACATGCAACTTCAAAAGAACAAAGTTTCAAGATTATTCGCCGACCTATAACAATTTAGTGCAAGTCTCACAATCAAGAACTCTCCTCCCAACAATCCATCAACAAAACACAACTCTCTCAAGCTAACTAAGCACTAATTTGCAATTTCTTTTGCAGTCCCAATAATTACCCGCATACTTAGCTATGAAATAGTGAATAGGATTTCAAACACATTTCAAGCCCGGATGGAACTGATGCCTTACTAATTTATTTTTTCAAGGCTAAACCCCATTTTATTTTTTTTTTCCCGCAGACTTAGCCACAAACAAGATGAGTAGGATTTCAAACATCTTGCTTGCAACCCGGATGGAGTTGATTACTTCATAAACATGCTATAAAAGCTGATTTTTTTCTTTTCTACTTCTAAAAATACCCAAGAGAGTAAATGCTAAATCAACAGGATCATCAAGACTTAAGAACCATCAAGTTCCACAAACACCTATTGTCGTGCAATGGTCCAACAGACATCCACTATATCTAATACATCGCTACACTTCACTGGTTAAACATGCGTGCTTAAGAATATTCAACAATCAACCTATGGTTTCTCATGTCCAATCAAGAGTAAAATTTTTCAAAAATTTCATTTTTCAACTACCTCATCATAGGCTAACAAATCATCCTCAACTTATGCATTTGAACAACAAAAATGACAACACAACAATATGATGCATAACAACACAAGAAAAATGCAAAACAAAATAAACAAAATGCAAAATGCGAACAATGCACCCCCCCCATACCAAACCTAAGCATTGTCCTCAATGCATTACAAGACAAAACACAAACAAAAAACGAAACAAAATGCTAAGCGACAAAAGAAAAGCAAAACTCCCCTGGTTCAATGACCGGCAGCATCTTCCTCTTCATGCTCGGGAGGTAGGACGGGATCGGCGCCTTGAAAGTCAGAAGGCTGTGGAAATGGGATAGACGGGGGCAATGTGGTGGGGTCAATCCCAAGCCGCTCGGAAATGCCTCGACAAACAAAGTCCAAGGCCTGAAAATTTGAGGCCACCGCTGCATTGAAAGCATTCTGATATTGGGCTTGATTGGCCAACGCTCGAACCGTGACAGTAGTGGTTCGGCGTGGAAGCGGTGGAGGGCGTAGTGGGTCGGGCACCGGCACAAATTGATCGTCCACCATGAACTGGCTCCTCCGATATTCTCGTTTGGCATCAACAGTCGCGCCGTCAATAGGACGCATGGGTTGTAACCATTCTTCGTCGGGTCGATGTGGCACCCCAATACGCAAGCACAGTTGCGTGATAATCATCGAAAAGTAGAGACCCGCCGTCCTCGTAGTGATGGAATGCCTCATCTGACTGTGTATCACACGCCCCGCATTCACCGGTAATTGAAGATCAAGAGCGTAGAGTAAGACGGCCCTCTCAACATGGACCTCACTCGTGTGGGTAATGGGCATGAGGCGGCGGGCTACAAAGATGTACCAACTTGCCGGATCCATCAGCAGATATTTTTCTTTAAATCACTTGAATGCAACCGGATCCCTCCAAGCAGCCCCGACCATGCATATTTGCTGAATGACTTCGTCCAAATCCGGGCCGGAAGCTATGCTCTGGTAGAGACTGTCATCGACGTCGGGCGTCTCCAAAAGGCTATTCAAATCTTGTGGTGCATATGAAACTAGAATACCCCGGACGAAGGCCTTATCATCCGTGCGCGCTGCTGCATTGGCATAGAATTCCCTCACAATAGGGACAATAGCCGGGGATGGCTGTCGAGAAAATGACCCCCACCCACGGTTGACAACTTGGTTAGCCACATCGCTTTCGTAGTCCATTAGAGAAAAACCCCTTTTAGTAATAGGGGAGCGATGGGCTTTAGCATGATCATATCGATCCCGAGCCGCTTGGTTGACGAATTGGCCGGCTGGGTGGATTGGGTCCTGGGTATTCCTAACTCCTTGGAGAGATGATTCTCCGCGCTCTCGAGTGCGTTTTGGGCCCATAAATGTGTGAGATGAGCAAGAAATTTGACCGGGGCAATATATCGAACACGTGGCGTGCACTAAGAATTCCGGTGTTTCTTGGCAAAATTGGGCACTAGATTAGTGGAGAAGAGACGTAGGATGGTGAATGCAATCCTTAGTAGGAGACCTGCAATGTTCCAAGAGAAATTGTGAAGATTTGAAAAAAAAATCAAATTTGGGGAATTAGGGATTTCAAGTAGCCGAGAGAGAGGGTTAGAGAAAGTGAAGGGAAAAGGGGGGAAAAAGAAAGAAATAGGCGGTTCAGGGGGGCCGCGCTCGATCGCGTGAGTACGCAGGATCGAGCGCGCCCTTTAAAAATTCCGGGGCAGAAACTTGGGGAAAAATGTGCGCTCGATCGCGTGAATACGCAGGATCGAGCACACAAAGCTAAAAAAAAAAATTATTTTTTTGATTTTTCCAAAATTTACCGAAAAACAAAAAACAAAAAAATAAAGCGAAAATAAACCAAAATAAGAAAAGCAAGTAAAAACGAAAGGGAAAGAAACACTGGGTTGCCTCCCAGTCAGCGCTAAATTTACAGTCAGTCTATAGCTCGACTGCATGCCGCAATTTTAGTCGACATTTTGCGGAGCATCAAGAGTAATATCATGCTCATCCTCTCCGACGTTCACTTGGATTCCTTCATAGTAGTGCTTCAGCCGGTGGCCATTCACCTTGAATATTTTGGAGGTGTCCAAACTTTGAATTTCGACTGCACAATGAGGAAAGACATTAGTAACAACAAACGGTCCATTCCAACGCGAACATAACTTACCTAAAAACAACCAAAGTCGTGAATGATAGAGCAAAACTTTCTGACCGACTTCGAAGTTCCGTCGAGAGATCATCTTGTCATGGAAGGCCTTTGTTTTGTCCTTGTAAATCTTAGAGCTAGCATAGGCATCATTCCGGATCTCTTCCAATTCTTGCAACTGTAGCTTTCGGTGCTCGCCGCTCTCATCCATCTGCATGTTAAAATTTTTGATAGCCCAATAGGCTCTATGCTCCAATTCCACTGGCAGATGACAGGCTTTCCCAAAAATTAACCGATATGGAGACATTCCAATCGGTGTCTTGAATGCGGTTCTATATGCCCACAAGGAATCATCCAACCTTAAGCTCCAATCCTTTCTTGTAAGATTCACGGTCTTTTCTAGGATAGATTTGATCTCTCTGTTTGATACCTCAGCTTTGACCGTTGGATTGCAGATGATATGCTGTGGAAATCCTGTGTGTCACATGATACTTTTTAAGCAAATTTGCCACAGTTCGGTTGTAGAAGTGTGCACCTCTATCACTGATGAGGGCTCTCGAAATTCCAAACCTAGAGAAAATGTTATGCTTGATAAACTCTGCAACAACTTGAGAATCGTCAGTACGGGTGGCCTTTGCTTCCACCCACTTCGAGACATAATCCACAGCAAGTAATATATAAATATAACCATATGAACTCGGGAAGGGTCCCATGAAGTCGATGCCCCAAACATCAAAGATCTCACAAACTAGAATAGGTTGTTGGGGCATCTCCTTTCGTTGGGAGATGTTACCTGTCTTTTGGCATTGAGCGCACGACTTACATGACAGGTACGCGTCTCGAAATAAGGAAGGCCAGAAAAATACGCTGTCCAACACCTTCCTTGACGTCATTTTCGGCCCAAAGTGGCCACCACATGCATAAGAATGACAAAACGTGAGGATAGGGATTACCTCACTCGCGAGAACACATCGACGTATAACTTGATCAGCACAGTGTTTCCACAAGTAAGGATCATCCCACACATAATACTTCGCATCGCTTCTCTCTTTGTCTTTTTGCGCCCTTGAAAATTCAGAAGGAAACCCATTAGTAACTAAATAATTCACAATATTTGCGTACCAGGGTAATTCGGCGCTCGCTGAAAACAACTGTTCATCAGGAAATTCTTCTCGCAATTTCAGCTCCTCATCAACATGAACTAGGCGACTTAAGTGGTCAGCAACTTGATTCTCGGTCCCTCTTTTGTCCTTGATTTCCACATCGAATTCGCTCAAAAGTAATATCCATCAGATCAGCCTTGGTTTTGCCTCCTTCTTCGCCATCAGAAAACGAAGAGCTGCATGATCAGAGTAAACAATAACTTTAGCACCAAGTAAATAAGAGCGAAATTTTTCTAATGCAAAAACAACAGCTAAAAGCTCCTTTTCAGTGGTGGATTAGTTCCATTGGGCATCGTTCAGGATACGCAAAGCGTAATAAATAGCATGCGATGCTTTCCCAAATTTTTGGCCTAAAACCGTGCCAACGGCATAGTCACTGGCGTCACACATAATCTCGAATGGCTTGCTCCAATCCGGTGGTTGGATTATTGGTGCAGATGTCAAGGAGTTTTTCAATTTGTCAAAGGATGATTTGCATGACTCATTAAACTCAAATGACACATCTTTTTGTAATAGCTTGCACATGGGGGATGCGATCATGGCGAAATCTTGGATGTACCTCCTGTAAAAACCTGCATGGCCAAGAAAAGAACGCACTTCCCGCACACATGTGGGATAAGGGAGAGACTGAATGATATCAATTTTAGCCCTATCTACCTCTATGCCCTTAGATGACACAACATGACACAAAACCACACCTTGCCCAACCATAAAATGACATTTTTTAGAATTTAAAACTTGGTTGGTTTCGACACACCTCTTAAGTACAAGTGCAAGGTTAGATAGAAAGTTTTCAAAGGAATCACCATAGACAGTGAAGTCATCCATGAAAACTTCTAAGATATGCTCAATAAAGTCCAAAAAAATACTAACCATACACCGTTGGAAAGTGGCCGGTGCATTGCAAAGTCCAAAGGGCATCCGTCGATATGCAAAGGTGCCAAACAGGCATGTGAAAGTCGTCTTTTCGTTATCCTCTGGCGTGATAGCAATCTGAAAATAACCAGAATATCCATCAAGAAAACAATAGTAGGATAACACGCTAACCTTTCAATCATTTGATCAATAAAGGGTAAAGGAAAGTGGTCCTTTTGGGTTCTGGCATTCAGGTTCCTATAGTCAATACAAACCCTTCACCCATTTTGAATACGAGTGGGAACCATCTCGTCATCCTTATTCTTTACCAAAGTAATTCCGGTTTTCTTGGGCACCACTTGAACCGGACTGACCCACTGACTGTCAGAAATTGGGTAGATAACCCCAACTTCAAGTAGCTTCATAATTTCACCTTTTACCACCTCCATCATCGGTGGATTCAGTTTGCGTTGCGGCTGACGTGAGGGGTTTGCTCCTTCCTCCATCAATATTCGGTGCATGCATGTGGAAGGGCTAATTCCCTTGATGTCTGCTATAGTCCATCCAATAGCAGTCTTGTGCTCTTTCAATACTTTGACTAACTGTTCCTCTTGATCGGCTTCCAAACTGTTGGAGATGATAACCGGTAGTGTTTCTCCTTCACCAAGGAAAACATACTTCAGATGGTTTGGAAGCATCTTTAATTCGACCACTGGTGCCTGCAAAACAGATGGAAGACGCCTAGTATTAGAGATTGGCAAGGATAAGTAAGAGGCCTTACCTGACTGAGGTAGCTCAGGCGAACTATTCAGAAGTTTCTCAATCTCTTCCACTTCATGACTGCATCGAATCCCATCTTCCGTCTGCATAGTGGGTGCTGTAATAGCCACCTCTAGCTCATCTTTCCCTGCATGCTCACAATAATCTTGGGCCAAGAAATCCACAATATCAACAGAAAATACACAATCATCACTATCAGGAAATTTCATGGCATCATAAATATTAAATTTCACAACCTCGCCATCGAATTCCATAGTAAGTGTGCCGATGGCATCATAAATATTAAATTTCACAACCTCGCCATCGAATTCCATAGTAAGTGTGCCACTGTGAACATCAATTTTTGTCATGGAAGTTTTCAAAAACGGTCTGCCTAACAAAATAGGACTATTATGATCACCGTTTTCCATATCTAGCACATAAAAATCTGCAGGAAACACCAATTCATTGACTTGCACTAACACATCTTCTACTACTCCCCTAGGATATGCATTAGCCCTATCAGCTAGTTGAATAACAATTTCAGTTTTGTTCAATGGGCCAAGTTTCAGGATGCATAGATAGAATAAAGCATAACATTGATTGATGCTCCTAGATCTAACATGGCCTTCTCAAGTCTAACATTTCCTATGGTTCATGGGATAGAAAACATACTTGGATCCTTGCATTTTGCGGGCAATTTTCTTTGGATCACAGCAGATACATTCTCACCAAGTTTTACTTTTTGACAACCCTTCAATGTCTGTTTCCTCTTGGATGTGCACAGTTCTTTCAAGAACTTCGCGTATCGAGGCACCTGCTTAATAGCATCTAACAGCGGAATATTCACCTCACATTTACGAAAAGTCTCATAAAGATCCTTTATCCCTTCATCTTTTCTAGACTCTTTTAGTGCTAAGGGAAAAGGGGCAACAGGTTGTATTCAGAAAGTGGAGGAAACTTACCTCTTGGCGCTTCCTCCTTGGATGCTTCTCCATTAGTCGATTTCGACTCTTCTTGCGGTTTCTCCTTGGGTGAAGCCTCCACTTCTTTTCCTTAATCTTCAACTCCTTCCCATTCCTTAGAGTGATTGCACTTGCGTTTTCTCTTGGGTTTGGAATTGTTTGAGATGGTAAAGCATTGGAATGCTGTGCTTCTAGCTTGTTAATGGCGGTGGCGAGCTGTCCCATCTGGGTGTTCATGTTCTGGATACTTGCTCTTGTTTCCTGTTGAAAAGCTGCAGTGTTAGTGGCAAGTTCCTTAACTATATTTTCGAGAAACTCACCTGGTGTTGGTATCTGAGGTCGCTGCTGTTGCTGTTGAGGATACGGCGGCCTATAATTTTGATTATGTGGTGGTGCTTGAGGCCCCGATTGATTTGCTTGAGGATTCCCATATCTTAGATTTGGATGATCCTTCCAACCAAGATTGAATGTGTTGGAATAAGGATCATATTTTTGCTGGGGTGGTCCAAGAAATCCTCCAGTAGCGTTGACATGTTTAACTGATTCTTCTTGAAGTGTGGGACACGTATCAGTAGCATGTCCCATTGCAGCACAAATTCCACACGCCTTTGCAGTTTGTCCATTCCCTACAGCCATCTGACGCACAAGAGTCGTCAATTCAATTAATTGCTGTTCAAGGGAAGAGACATTTACCTCGTTGTACTTCCTTGGTGGATGCTCGTTCCTGATGGTGCCAAATTTTTGAGAATTGGCAGCCATATTCTCTATCAAATTTCTTGCTTGTATCGGAGTTTTGTCAACAAAAACTCCTCCACTGGCTGCGTCCAGCATGCTCCTGTCATGAGGTAACAAACCTTCATAGCAAAATTGAATCAATTGGTTTTCACTTATCTGATGCTGCGGACAACTAGCACAAAGCTTCTTGAACCGCTCCCAGTATTCATGCAGTGATTCCCCGGAGTATTGCTTGATCCCATAGATTTCCTTCCGGATATTTGCAGCTCTAGAGGCTGGAAAGTATTTCTCCAGGAAGGTTCTTTTCATCTCCGTCCAAGTTGTGATGGAGCCAGAGGGCAAGTAGTATAGCCAATCCTTAGCAGCACTCTTCAAAGAGAAAGGAAAGGCTCTTAGCTGAATATGTTCCTATGTCACTTCATGGGGTTTCATACTCGTGCAGACCACGTGAAACTCCATCAAGTGTTTATTGGGATCTTCACCTGCAAGACCATGAAAAGAAGGTAGTAAGTGAATTAATCCAGACTTAAGCTCAAAAGTTGCATAAAAGTTGTTGATTGGGATCAAGAGTGCCCAATTGTCTAAGACTCAAGTTCGCATTAGCAGCCATCTCTTCTTCTTCTGGAAAAGCAGCTCGAGCAGCTGCCTCTTGTTGTTGCCTATGAAGTTCTCTCCTTCTCCTATGCAAAGTTCTTTCAATTTCCGGATCGTAGAGAAAGTCTTCTTTAGTAAAATCACCTAAAAGCATGAACTAGAAAGAACTAGGAACAAAGAAAAAAAGAAGAGAGTGAGATTAATCAAAACAAAACAAAAAGAAAAGGAACACAATAAATTAACACCGTTCCCTGGCAACAGCGCCAAAATTTGGTAGCGCTTAATCGTGTCACGCCCAAATTACCCGACTCACTCAGATAAACAAATAATGCAGTAGTATGAGTAGGGATCGTTCCCACGAGGAAAGGTAAATTTAATGTGTTCTAAATAAATAAAATGGGGGTTTTGAGGTTGAGATTAACTACTGAAAATTTTAAACAATTAAAATTCACTAACATGCAAGATTAAATAAAAGACTGGAGAAAATCAATAGGAGACGAGACTTGGTATCGATCGACTACACCTTTGATATTCATTCATTCAATCATCAATTCCCTAAAAATAATTAATCCTATTGAATATTCGTCACTGAAAACTAAATTCCTGTTTCACCGTAATTTTAGTTAATTAGAAAACAGCATTCTAAATTAACCCTTACCAATGAATGAACCCGATAACAGCAATCTAGATTTAAATCCACGGTAGCATTCAAACTAGTAAAACTGACGAACCTAGACAACACAAACACAAGCGGTTGTATTTAGCCTAGTCAATAATTGATCCTACGATTTAATAAATTCAACAGCAGAAAATATCAAACGTAGTTTTTTCGCAAATTAGTTTAGTCAAATAATTACGGATTTGAATTCTAATTCAGCTATCGTTCGCAATACAAAACTCTAAGATGGCCAATCCTAAAATCTCGCATACAAACATGAAATCAAACAGATCAAAGATTGATACTTAATAAAGATTTAACACTACGAATCGAATCTCATGAACAAAATATATCAAGGTTTCGTCTCCCTCAACCAAGTATTAAAAAGTTAGCTACAATGATTCATAACTAAATTCATAAAAATTCAAAGGAAAAGAAGAAAACTAGAGAAGAAATTGAGGAACAAAACCTAGCCTCCAAGAGAGAGTCTCGAAAATCTGATAATAATCCTCCAAAATCGGAATTAAGAGTCTAATAAAGGCTAGAGAATAAAATAACAAAGTTTCCAAAATTACTACTTTTTTCCCGACAGACGAGCGCGCTCGATCGCATAAGTACGCACGATCGAGCACGCTATTTTACACGATTCCCTGCCCAAAATTCCTTGCGCGCGCTCGATCGCGTGAGTTCGTCCGATCGATCGTGTGAAAATATGCGTTTCTCTGTTTTCAACTTCTCGGCCCGCGCTCGATCCTGCTGAGTACGTGGGATAGATTGCATGGGAAAAACCAATATTCTGCCTTCGTTTTCTTCATTTTGAAATCTCCTACACATTAAACCCGGGAGTATGTTATGAATATAAATGCATGCAAAAGACAAAACTAAGATGAAACATGAACAAACACAATTAAATGCATACAAACTACCAACAAAATAACAACAAAATATGCAAACAAAACACGACTCTCATGGAGTATTCAGAGCCGAATACATATGATGAAGCTATGACGAGTAAACAGAAAAACAAGTGGATTGAAGCTATGAATGAAGAGATGAAATCACTTGAGAAGAATCAAACCTGGAAGCTAGTAGACAGACCGAAGCATCAAAAGACATTGGGATGCAAGTGGATCTATAAACAGAAGGAAGGAACTCTTGGTACAAATCAGATCAAGTATAAAGCAAGATTGGTTGCAAAGGGTTTTGGTCAAGTAGAAGGGATAGATTTTTATGAGGTCTATTCTCCAGTGGTCAAACATTGTTCCATCCGGATTATGTTAGCACTGGTGAACCAGCTCGACTTGGAGCTTGAGCAGATGGATGTGAAAACTGCGTTTCTACATGGTGACCTGGAAAAAACCATTTATATGGAACAACCAAAGGGCTTCATACATCAAAAACCCAGAACAAAGTCTTTTTACTGAGAAAATCATTGTATGGGCTGAAGCAGAGTCCGAGGCAGTGGAACAAGAGGTTTGATGAGTTCATGATTGGTATTGGTTTTGTGAGAAGCCAATATGACAGATGTGTCTATCTGAAGAAGGATGATGGGCAGGTTATCTTGTACCTACTAATTTACGTTGATGATATCTTGATCGCAAGTAAAAGTAGGACAGAGATATCATCCTTGAAACAACAGCTCAACATAGAGTTTGAGATTAAAGATCTGGGTGAAGCGAAGAGAATTCTGGGCATGGACATAGTGAGAAACAGGAAAAGACAGGAGATTCATCTGGGTCAGAAGAACTATTTGAAGAAGGTTGTTCTGCGGTATAACATGAATCAAGCAAAATCTGTCTTGACCCCTCTGGGACAACATTTGAAGCTATCTGCGAGTCAGTCACCTGAAAGTGAGGAAGACAAGAGGAAGATGGCTGGTATTCCATATGCTAGTGGAATGGGGAGTTTCATATATGGAATGGTGTGTAGTAGGCCTGATCTGGCATATGCAATCAGTGTTGTATCAATATTTATGGCTAATCCGGGTACATATCATTGGGAAGCTTTGAAATGGATTCTCCGATATCTCATAAACACAACTGGGCTGGGGTTGAAGTTTGAAAAACAGCAAGATGGGATTGATCCGGTAGTTGGATATGTGGATTCTTTTGCTGGGAACTTAGACACGAGATAGTCGTTGACTGGATATGTGTTCACCTTTTATGGCACATCGATCACCTGAAAGTCAAATCTACAATCAGTGGTTGCCCTTTCTACTACTGAGGCAAAATTCATAGCTGTTACTGAGGCCATAAAGGAAGGATTGTGGTTAAAAGGGATGATAGCGGAGTTGGGTGTAAAACAAGATCAAGTAGTAGTACACTGTGACAATCAAAGTGCAATACACTTGACGAAACACCAAGTCTATCATGAACGATCGAAACACATAGATGTGAAGATGCATTTCGTGAGAGATGTGATCCTTGTGAAGATAGCATCAGAAGAAAACCCTGCAGATGCTATGATGAAGTCACTGCCATATGCTAAGTTCAAGAAATGTTTGGACTTAGTTAATGCGGTGATTGGAAATTAGCCAAGGAGGCTAGGATGGAGAGTAGCATTCAACCTGAAAAATCAAGGTGGAGATTATTGAAGTATGATTCTATCAGATTGAATGAAAATAGATAAGAGATCGGATCAAATAGTACAGATCAGATGAGCTCGGTGTTCAAATGAGTTCATGGTCCAGATCGAATATTGGGATCAGATCGATGTGATGGTCGGATGAGTCTTCGGATGAGTTCATGCAGATAGATTGCTTGAGTATTGTGACTTGGTTAGAAGTCAGATGGAGTTTTCGTAAAGCGGAAAGCTTGCAAGCAGATCGAAGTACAAGAGCAGATCAGACTGATGAATGAAGGTTTATCGGGCTGGACCATGTTGAATTTATAATTGGGCCATAAGTTACTGTTGACCTAAAGCCCAAGATGAAAGTCGGTATAATTCTCTATATAAGCAGATGGAAGATGGCCGCAATGAAGATAACAGAAAATCAAATTATTCAGAATATATTGAGAGAGAAGAAGGAGAGATTTCAGAGAGAAAACTTGGGCGGAGATTGTGACGGGAAGATTCAAGTATCAATAGCTTGAATCGTGTCTGTATCTAGCATTAAGAGTTTTTTGGTCTATCTCTATAATAAGTTCTGTTGTTTGAGCTTGGATTGTTCTGTTGGTGATTAATAAAGTGGTTGTGTTGCTCTCCCGTGAACGTAGACAAATTTCTTGCCGAACCACGTAAATACTTGTATTCTTTAATCGCTTTCGCGTGAGTTGAGTTTGATCTGTGTGCGTTGATTTTATCTGTTCTGGGATTGTGTTATTGTTCTTGTGTGTTCGTTTGCGTGGTGAATTCTCGAATATTAAATTACGGATTGATTCCTAACAGGCTATAAGACGTGTTCTTTGGGACTCAGTCTATATATATGATAAGTTATAACGCAGAATACATATATCTTTGACATATGATAACGTGAAATATCAGATTTCATATTTTTCTGCAAATTCTTTCCTTTCTCTCATAATAGTCAAGTTGACACATATTTTCGTTCGTCGAAGATAAGATATTTGTTGTGCTACT
Organism: Henckelia pumila; assembly: GCF_033568475.1. NCBI lineage: Eukaryota > Viridiplantae > Streptophyta > Magnoliopsida > Lamiales > Gesneriaceae > Henckelia > Henckelia pumila. The sequence goes on from NC_133123.1 coordinate 179,612,860, forward strand.
ATATCTCGATCGTGAAGTCGTTATATCTTAGAGACGATTGCCGCCTACGTTGTGCACTGTTAACGGGCAATTTCGTCTTGCAGATAAAGAGAATCTCTCGCATCGACTAATCTCATAGTTGCTAAGTTGCTATTGTTCCTGTTGATTCAGAATTCGAAGTTCATCCTTCAAACATATTTTACATTATATATTTTGTATTTAATATGTAAATATTTATACAAAAAAAATATTTATATTTTTTAAATTTAATTTCACTAAATATTTTTTGTGTTTTAAATGTTTTATATAAATTTTATTTTGTTTGGTGTTTCATATTTGCTCTTTGTTGTTTTAGTGAACAAGAAATCTTTATACATATCATTAATAATAGCACGTCAGGGAAAATTGGAAACAAGATAGTTAGATCATAGATGTGCGAAAATTATTAACAAATACACATCATTAAAGTTATATAAGAAATTTGTAAAAGTATTACTAGAAATAAATTTTATTATCACGTTGATACATCAAAGTGACTACTCGATATTTTTAAATACTTAATATTATATTAATAATAGTAAAAAAAAAAAAGTAACGAGGAATCAAAGATATAATATATAATTAAAAGTATATCTTCATGATGTGACAGTCTCACGAATTTATATTTGTGAAACGAGTTGATCTGACTCATATCTACAATATAAATAAAATTTTTGGTGGAAATATAGTAATTTTTCACATATCATGTCAAAGAAGAGACATGTGTCATAAAATTTACCTAATAACTACAATAAAAGTAAAATTTTTGGTGGAAAAATAATAATTTTCACATATCATGTCAAAGAGGAGACATGTGTCATAAAATTGACCATTAAAACCGTTTTAGATTATGTTTTTGTGTATTATCAGATATCAACAACTATTTAAAGCTGGTTTAAATAAATAAACAAAAATATCCACTCTTTCCTCCAACAAAGAAAGCAGAAAACAACTCTCCTAATAAATTTATAGCCCACATATAAATAGCATACTCTATATTTCCTTCCTTTTGGTCTTTTATAGTTATTTTGCTGAATAATATAAGCACATGAATTAACAACCCATGAACATGTATCTACATGTATATATACACATATGTGGGTGGGTGAGAGAAAATGTTGAGGAAAAGAGAGGAAATGGATTTCATATGACGAAATTATTCATTAAAGTTAATTTTAAGATAAGGGAAAAAAAAATTTTGGTGGAAAAATAATAATTTTCACATATCATGTTAAAGAAGAGACATGTATCATAAAATTAATCTATAAAACCGTCTTAGATTATGTTTTTGTGTATTATCAGATATCAACAACTATTTAAAGCTGGTTTAAATAAATAAACAAAAATATCCACTCTTTCCTCCAACAAAGAAAGCAGAAAACAGGTCCCTGCCTACTCGTGCACATCCCTCGATTTAACCTCCATATGAGCCAATGGGCCTCTGACTCATGTGGGATGAGGTCTCCTTCGGGGTCAACCCTTTTGCAAAAGAAAGCAGAAAACAACTCTCCTAATAAATTTATAGCCCACATATAAATAGCATACTCTATATTTCCTTCCTTTTGGTCTTTTATAGTTATTTTGCTGAATAATATAAGCACATGAATTAACAACCCATGAACATGTATCTACATGTATATATACACATATGTGGGTGGGTGAGAGAAAATGTCGAGGAAAAGAGAGGAAATGGATTTCATATGACGAAATTATTCATTAAAGAAATTTAATTTTAAGATAAGGGGAAAAAAAAGTTTGTACACTAAGCAAAATAAAAACGTGTGACCACAATTTGTGGGCGAAATGAATTCTTGCGTACCGTTTGGGCAGCTAGCTAGCAAATAGTGACGTGTCAAACTTCCCCACCTTCAAATGACACGTTTTTACCCAACACAGAAACACGACTTTATTTTAATTTAATGTAATTTAATCCCTACAAAAGCAAGAGCAAACGTAGAAAACAAAAACCCATCACATTTCACTTCATTCTTTCGTCAACAATTTACCGATTCCTCCACCTTCTCTCGCAAGCACGTGTACGTACGCGCGCCGAGATTTGTGTGGAATTCTGTGTTTTTCTTGAGATTTTGATTTTCTGTGTCTTGATACTGTCGCGGGGTTTTGGCTGCTGATTTCGATTATTTTTTGATCGGTTGATGGAGTCGCCGGAGAGGGGTAAGCCGCTGGTGGGTATAGCCATGGAAATTCCGGGGACTGACGGCTCTATGTCGTGCTCGCCGCCGACCGTCCCCACCTGGCTCCGGAGGCGGCTCTCGGAGTCGAAGGCGCCTTCACCGTCTACTGTTGAAGAAATCGAAGCCAAGCTTCGTGACGCCGATCTTCGTCGTCAGGTTCTTGTTTTTTCTTTTTATTATTTTTTGCGTCTTTTCTTTCTCTCTCTTTGGGAAAAATGAACCGTTGATCATGATAACTTTACCTTTTGTCTTTATTATATTATATTATATTATTGGCTTTTCATGTTTTCACAAGTAATATATATATAATCAGTTAAATTTTTTTTTCTTATTGCTAGTACGTATTAATAATTTTTAGGTTTCGGGTTATAATTGTAATTATTTATGGAAAGAAGTGTATGTGAGTTTCTTTCTGTTTTAACTAACGATTTTATGAGCTTCAGGTTCAGTGTATCTGTATTGTAAGTATGGTTTAATCAACGGAAATTCTTGTTGATTAAACTGCAGAAATTTTACGAGAATTTGGTAAGCAAGGCCAGGCCAAAGCCTAGAAGCCCTACGAGGTCTGCATCACATTCGGATGATCTGGGACATCGCCTCGAGGCTAAACTCCTTGCCGCAGAAGAGAAACGGTGAACTTTTGTTTCCCTGATTCCATAAATATAGTAATCGATGCAGTTCTTCATTCTATGTATTAAGATTTTTGACCTTCTACGTGTCATATTGATGGTCTGATTACAAGTGTTTTTTTTTCCGGTGATTTGTTGATCTCTTTCTTTTGCTAAGATTGTACATCATGCATGTAACTAGCACTTTGGCATCTACTCCCATGCTCATTTTGTAACTATCGTTCAAATTTGTAGGTTGAGCATTCTGACTAATGCTCAGCTGCGCCTGGCTAAACTTGATGAGTTAAGGCAAGTTGCTAAAACAGAGGCAGAAATGCGTTTTAAACAGGAACGTGCTGAGTTAGGCACAAAGGCCAAAATGAGAGTACAGAAAGCTGAGGCAAATAGATTGCTTATTCTTCGAAGTTATCGGCAAAGGAGAGCCTCTGTGAAGGAGAGGATATCTCAGTCATTACTTCGACAAATGGCTTGTGAGAGCAAGTATAAAGAGCGAGTGCGAGCTGCAATATTTCAAAAACGTGCAGCTGCTGAGAAGAAGCGACTAGGATTACTAGAAGCTGAGAAGAGGCGAGCACATGCTAGGTCCATGCAGGTGCAAAAGGCAGCCAATTTCCTTAGTCACCAGCGAGACATGGAGAGGAGGGAACTGAAGAATAAGCTCGAAGATCGACTGCAAAAGGTACTCGTAATTGTTTCTGACCACTGATTTTAATACTATGTTCCTTTTGTCCCATAGTTGACTACATTTTAAACTTGAGATTTTAATATATGAAGGCGAGGAGAAGGAGAGCCGATTATTTAATGCAGAGAGGAAGATCATACAATAATGCTGCCGTTGGTTGGAATTTGATGCATGAGCAGGCTGAGATGCTTTCGATAAAACTAGCGAGGTAATTGGTGCTCTCATGTTTACTCTCACATTAATTATCTTCAGACTTCCAGGTATTCCAACCTTATTTTTTATGCATCTTACATGTGAATCTCAAGAATTCTGAACAATATTATCCTGCAATGAGGTGTTCATGAAAGTGATGAATCACTCAACGTGTTTCGCAACATAAATTTCAATTCATTTTCTTTGGTTGATATCCATGTTTAGGTGCTGGAGGAATTTCACCAAGCTGAGGAAAACAACTGCACTTCTTGCCAAGAATTATAACGATTTGTATATTAATGAGAAATCTGTGAAATCAATGCCATTTGAGCAACTTGCTCTTGTTATTCAGTCACCTACCGTCCTTCGTACAGTTAAAACATTACTTGATAGGCTTGAATGCCGCTACAAATTGTTGCGAGGTGTTGGATCTGCCCCTAATCCTTCTAGTTGGGATGATATTGATCACCTCCTCAAGCGAGTAGGCTCCCCGAGAAGGAAAAACACACCCAGGAAAACTATCTCTGGCAGAGAGACTAAAAATACAGGATTTTCTGGACAAGCTGGGAATTCTGCCGTATCATTTTCAAGGTACCAAGTCAGAGTTGTGCTTTGTGCCTACATGATATTGGGGCATCCAGAAGCTGTTATCAGTGGGCGAGGAGAGCGTGAGACTGCTTTGCTAAAATCTGCTGAGAAGTTTGTACTGGAGTTACATTTGTTAATAAAGATACTACTGAATGGGCCATTAGATGTTCCCAACGAGAAATTTGATGATTCATCAGTGCTGCGTCGAACCTTCAGGATCCAACTTTCTGCTTTTGATTCGGCCTGGTGCTCCTTTTTGAACAGCTTTGTGGTGTGGAAGTCCAAGGATGCTAGGTCACTCGAGGAAGATTTGGTCAGGGCTGCCTGCCGTCTTGAACTTTCCATGATCCAAACTTGCAAGATGACTCCTGAAGGAGTTAGTGCTCCTCTCTCGCATGATATGAAGGCTATCCAGAAACAGGTTAGTTTGACTACCTTTATCTTGCACTCCAAGGAAAAGCAAGTTGCTAGCTTGCTGCTGAATAATTTCTATTTCTTATATGATTTTGATCAAGATGCTTGAGAAATGAATATTTTTTTCCGAACATTGATGGAATTAAACAATTCAAATTTCACTTTTTGTCACGCAACACTTGTAACGTGTTCAAAGAAAGTTCTGTTGTAATCTGGAAGTAGGAAATTGATTATGGTCTGACAATGATAGCCTTCACCAATTAGACACAGTAACTTCAATGATCTGTTGGATACCAAAGATTTCTGTCGTGTTCATGGTTGATGTGACAATCCTTTGAAACAGGTATCTGAAGATCAAAAACTTTTAAGAGAGAAAGTTCTACACCTCTCTGGAGATGCTGGTATTGAGCGTATGGAAAATGCCCTTGCTGACACGCGAATGAAGTTCTTTATTTCAATGGAGAACAGAAGCACAGCTGAGCCACTAACCAAACCCATTGTATCACAGAAGCCAGTTTCTTTTGCTTTTGGTAGCACAGTTGATACAAGTACATTGACTGTGAATGCACATAAGCAAAGCTCTGTTGTACGGTCTTTGTTCAGGGATGAAGTTAATGATAAGGAAGCTTCTCCCTCCACTTCAAGAAACAACATTACTCAATCTTCTCTACAAAGTATGGATATGGAGAATGTTATGATAGTTAATGAATATGTTCACGGGGGGCACCTTGAGTTTGCTGATAGTTCCAATTCTGTTGGAGGGTCCGGAAACAACATTATGGTTAGTGATATCTCGACTTACTTTTGTGGATTACATTCCATGATCTATTTATTATGGCTAGTTTTATGCTTATGACCTTTTAATCGTTGAAAATGGTACGAATTTACTCTGGCGACAGACTTGCCAACCTGCATCTAGATAGGCTGCAATATATTTTTCAATTGCCTGAAATACTAATTGCTCGATCATGTCATGACCAGGAAAAGTTAAAACAGACGATGGAAAATGCCTTCTGGGATGGCATTATTCAATCTGTCAGACAGTGTGATCCAAATTACACCCGTGTTGTGGATTTAATGAGGGAGGTGAGGGATGAAATTTGTGCGATGGCTCCTTTTAGCTGGAGGCTAGATATTTTTGAAGCTATTGACGTGGAAATTCTCACTCAGGTATATATCTTTTATGCATTTTATTTGCTTGTTCACCATTCCAACTGCTTGTATGTCAATTTCTTTTATTCAGAATTCATCATGGCTTTTTGATGTAGGTTCTGAATTCGGGCAAATTGGATATTGATTATTTTGGAAAGATTTTGGAATTTGCATTGATCACTCTGCAGAAGCTTTCTGCTCCCGCTTATGAGAATGAATTGAAGGAAAAACACCAACAGTTTATGGCAGAGCTGGTTGAGGCACGTTGGGCCAATGATAGTTCTGAGAATTCAAATGTTATTACTCTAATCAAGGGTCTGCGCTTTGTCCTGGAACAGATACAGGTTTCTCCTTACAACATTACATGCCTTAATACATGTGCTTTGATCTTATATATTTTGAATGTCTGTTGAGATCATCTGTCTATCAAGTTGCATGATTCACTTGTGTCCTGACCTCCGATCAGTTACTCTTAACTAAGATAAGTGAGGCAAAAATTAAGATGTGTAGTTGTTAGGGACTCAAATACAGTTATGGGCTTTGGCCTTTAATATTTTTGAGCCCAAACCTAAAGAGAGCCCAAGAGTCTTAGAAGAGTATAGATGGTGGGCCTAGATCTAAATAGCCCAAGAGTGTCTTATACAGGGCAATAGATAAATGGCACAAGGAAGGGAGTTTTTTTCATTCATTCGGTTGTTTTCTTTGAACGTTGTAACTAGCATTTTTGCTAGGGAAATACTAGCTTTGGCTAGGGTTTATGTACAGAGGTTATCTCTGGGTTCTTCCAATATTAATTTTAGGTGTTTTTATCTAATTCTTGTGGCCAAGAAACCAGTAGCCTAACAATTGGTCCGACCTGCCATGGCCACCACTCGTTCGGACGAAAAGATTGAGATTCTCGAAAAATCAGTCTCGGTGCTTCAGGAAGAAATGGATTCAGTCCACAGAAAGCTAGACTACATAACTTCTCTTGTGGAGAAGTTGCTGCCCGATAGATTCAAGGATCCCGGCCACCACCCTGGCTCTCATGAGTCCCATGACCCAACCTTTGCCCAACATGAATCATCGAAGGAGCTGTATCTGAAGGAAGAGAGCCAACAAGCCACACACGAGGAGGTAGAATACACGACGCTCATCAAGGATGGGTTTGGATCTAGGAGTAGACGCCCAGAATTCTCCTACAGCAACGTCACTGATGCACTCCGCAATTGGGCTTCAGGGAACGTGGTGGAACTCTCCTCAGAGACCGATCCAAGAGTTGCAGTCAGACCCATGATCCAAGGATTCCCATGGCTTAAAAAGAAAGATCCAGAAAAGGAAAAACCGCCATGGAAATTTATCGTGGTGTTGAAGAAAGGGGAGCCGATCGTGGGCTTGCAGATTGTGCTGCCTAGGGTTTGGACTACCCAGAAGAGGGCTCTTATTGAAGAAACTAACATGGGCTGCCTTTCTATTGGGCCCAAACCTGTTAATTGGAGACACGCAGAAGCCCCTGGACCAGCTATAACGATTTGGGCATTGAGGCCTGAGATGGAGGATATCAGTAGATCGCCGCGCGATCATCAGAGAGAAGCTGCTAACTAACAAACCCTAATCTTCAAGAGAACGCGGTTGTGTGACAGTGGGTCAACCTCTATTGGAACTGACAGAAGTTTAAGAACAGAGAATCCGGAAAATCCGGAAAGCCAAACAATACAGTACAAAGAAATTGAAGAAGGAAAAAATAAGGCGTATAGGTTTTAAAGAAGTCGTGAAGAAGCTGCCCAAACAAGGGTGGACAGAGGCTGTGGTTGAAGAATTAAGTACTAAAAAACCAGTAGAATGCAACCTCAAGTTGCTAGATCAACAGATGACAATAGTGGGAGGTACATATCTACTTATTGTTGGGATATTAGTTAGTATACTTGTTAGAATTTCTGTTTTTGCAAGGGAGGATATTGGAACAAGCCAAACCTATAATTCTAAGTACGTGATTCTGAGATTGGGATTGACCACTGACAGAAACTTCGTAAATAGGGTAGAGGGTGGACTGCCCCTAATGAAAATAGACGGGGTGGACTTCATGTTAGTGATACGGAACCAAACATTGGCTGAGAATGAGACTTTTAGTTCTATGGATAACTTGCATATAAGGGGGTCATCTTTTGATGAAGCAAACATGGATAGAGTATGGGCAGGTGCTGGGTATCAATATAGAGGGAGTAAGAGATGTAATGGGTTGAAAATACGAGTGGCAACTGAGGTGATCGAGGTGGACAGCTTCGTGTTCCGGACAAATGGGAAGAATTTTAGGCTGGTAGATGCCACTGTGATGACAAAGAAAGATCAAGGAAGAGGGAAGTGGAAACAACTTGGGTCAGAACCGGTTGACAAGGGAGGGGAGGGCATCTATACGCATCAGTTACCACGGGCTCTCGAGTCACTCCGGTTTTAACTCAACAAACCAAGCAACTAAGGCATGAGCAAAAGCTGCAAGTTTTGGGACGCTGGGAAGATTCCTCAACTGAGGAGGCCACCTGGACAGACAAATTTATGTTATCCAAGCTGGTTCAAAATTTCAGTCTTGAGGACAAGACTGTTTTTGGGGAGGACGGTATTGTTAGGGACTCAAATACAGTTATGCGCTTTGGCCTTTAATATTTTTGAGCCCAAACCTAAAGAGAGCCCAAGAGTCTTAGAAGAGTATAGATGGTGGGCCTAGATCTGAATAGCCCAAGAGTGTCTTATACAGGGCAATAGATAAATGGCACAAGGAAGGGAGTTTTTTTTCATTCATTCGGTTGTTTTCTTTGAACGTTGTAACTAGCATTTTTGCCAGGGAAATACTAGCTTTGGCTAGGGTTTATGTACAGAGGTTATCTCTGGGTTGTTCAAGTTTGTTCTTCCAAGATTAATTTTAGGTGTTTTTATCTAATTCTTGTGGCCAAGAAACCAGTAGCCTAACAGTAGTTGCCAGGCTTTTTTCTTCGGGGCAACTCAGTGATTTTGTTGACATCTGATATGTTACTATCGTCTTCACGCCAAAAATAGAAAGAAATAAAAACTGGTGATAGATATGGTAGGATAATCAAATTTTGGCCTAGAACAAGTAATTAAACATGCGTACCATTTTTTAAAAAATTTTCTCATGCTGACTACTTCTGCAGGAACTGAAGCAAGAAATTAGCAAAGCACGTATAAGAATGCTGGAACCATTCTTGAAGGGACCGGAGGCTTTGTATTTTCTTGGAAAATCTTTCACGAGTCGTTATGGGCATCCTTCTAATGCTATAAACAAATTGCCGTTGACAATCAAATGGCTTTCATTTGCAAGACATGGCAGAGATGAGGAATTGAATGACCACCAAAAATCAATCTCAGAGTTGACAACAGGGCAGGAGAGTTCGTCAAATTACCTTCCTTCCGCCACTCTCCGAACTGGTGGAAACTTTTTAGTTACAATGGGTGGGAAGCAAGTTGATGCATCTTCAACCTCCAATGCTACCAATTATTTAGGTTTGTGTTTGGAATTAGGATATCTGTGCTATTTCTTTGAATCACATAGTTGTAACCTCATTGAATGTGATCTAACAACTGTCAGTTTTCGTCGCACCTTTTTCTTTACTTTCTGCTCCAGAAACTGTCGAGTTAGAGCACAACCAAGAGGAAGTTGATTTGTTGGTGAGACTAGGTTTACTGAAGTTGGTAAGGCAAATCGCCGGTTTGACAGAAGGTGAACTACCTGAAACTATGATCCTAAATCTCTCCAGGCTAAGAAGTGTCCAATCCCAAGTTCAGAAGATTATCGTGATGGCAACAAGGTAGGTTTAACGATTCTCCATTTTGATAATTATTGTCCCTTATTTTTGATTCCCTGATATCGTGAGCTGATTTTCCTCTTCATCTACTTGTGGGGCTTTCGAATTTCTTATGCAGCCTTCTGGTCCTGCGACAAACTCTTGTAAGCCAACGAATTGTTACCAGCCAAGCTCAAATGGATAGCATACTTTCAAGCACTGTCAAACGACTTTCTGAGTGTCTGGACTCTGCAGCAGATGCTGGCATCCAAGATATCATTGAAATACTTAGCACTGCCATAGATAAAGACGACAAATCGGTAGACCCGAATCATGAGCCGATGAAGGAAATCATGGCAAGGATGCTGAACAAAAGCCTGCAAGAAGACGACCCAGTTTTTACCCGAGTTTCACGGGCTGCGTATCTTGCTGCTAGAGGGCTTGTGCTCGGAGAAAACATTAAGCAAGGGAGAGAATTAGCAGAAATGGCGTTACAGAAAGTGGGAGCGACGTTACTCCTGGATGAAGTGGTGCAGGCTGCATCAGTGTTAGCTGTGACAGCCAAGGTATCAGTTCTTGTTCATGGCCCGTGGTATGCAAATCTACTGAAACAATAAATTTGCTTGTCTGTGGCTTGTCTTGTACAGATTGTTATTCTTAGCTACTATGTACAAAATTTTAGATGTGAATACGGACAGGGGGGAGTAATAGGGTGGGTGCGGTCTTGGTTTTCTATTGTAAACGATGTTTCGTCATCCTGAGTAGGAGATATGGAATGTGGGGGTGTGATTTTAGTTAATGTTGGTGTTGAGTAGGGTATGCTATGGTTAGTTCATGTGAAACTCTGTAAATAAATGGTTTACTAGGATTTGTATCTGCCAGAATCTGTGATGAATGTATAAAAGGTGTACATTTGTACAAATAATATAACATTTATTCGAAATACTGCTGCGTATTGTATTGTTCTTTCTAATCTTCGTTCGTTTGATTCTTTTACCCCCATTTTGGTTTTTGTCTGTTGGGACAAATAAATTTGTTGGATGGAATTTTATAAAAATGTTGGGTCTTGTAGGGCATCTTAGGGCAATTATTTAAAAAAAAGTTTGGATAATTATTATTTTAAAAAAACAGTTATTATTAAAAATAACTAAGAATGTATTTGAATAATTATTTTATAAAATTTTTTAATTTTCATTTAATTTGTAGTTTTTTAAATATTAAAATATTTTGTCTAAACGGTCAGATGAGTTTTTCTTTCTTTCTTTCTTTTCTTTCTTTTTTTATAAAAAAATCATTTTAGACAAAAGATGAAATATATTGAGGGGTGATTGTCAAATTCATCCGTAAATTTATTAAAATAGATTTTTATGACTTATTTATTAAATAAAAATAAAAATAAATTTTTTGAACTTTTTATTAAATAAAAATAGAATATTTTATTATATTAAATGAGACATATATTTAGGGTCAGTTTGGTTACAGAAGCATTTTGTTTTTAAAAGTTGGCTTTTAAAAGTATTTTTTTAAGTAAAAACTGTAATAATTTTGTGTTTGGATAAATATATTGAAAACATTTTTTTTAGTTGAGTTATAAAAAAAATATTTTAAAAGCTATAAATATGAGTTTTTTAAAAATGCATTTATTTTGGCTTAAATAAGGATTTTAAAAGCACTTCAAACCTACCCAAACACATTTGGAACAATAAAAACACTTTTTTCTTAAAAAAAATATTTTTTTTCTTCTAGCTTCTTAATCCAAACATACTCTTAGTTTATTAATCGAATTTAACGTAATTTTTTGATATCAAACTAAAGGTACATATATCTTCATCATATTTTATTGATTTTTGTTGAACATTAAGGGGGTGTTTGCAATCACTAGAAAAAAGTGATTATTAGATTTTGGCTTAAAAAAATCACTTTTGTGTATTTTTTATACCAAGATTATGTGTTAATTTATGTTCAACTTAATTAAAATCCAAAAACTAGTCATATGGTGATTATGAGTTTCCAAAAGTGATTATAATAAAATGTTAGTTATAAAATTACTATAATCACATATTTATCAAACATTGCTCAACTTTGATTTTTAGATTTTCACTTTTGTTTTCAAACACTACTAACTTTTGATTTCTCTTCACTTTTTTTACAATTTATAAATTTAATCAATTTTACAAAAGCATAATCTATTGCAAACACTCCCTAAATATTGTATGATTATCAACTAATTAAGATTAGATAAGATTTTATATTTATGCATTTGTATTTTAAATCTTAGGATGAGGATAATCAATATGTTATTGTAGAATTCTAGTTAGGAGTAGAGCCTTTTATTTTCCATTTTCATATGAATATAAATAAAATAGTCTATTTCTCTTTCATAAAAACCACATATATGATATAAAAAAACTAGGTCTCATTGTTATGTGTTGGTCTTGAGCTAGCTTTTAGGGTTGAGTTAGACCCAATCAAATACGATATGGCTTCATCGTCCAAATCCTCCGGCCCCGAAACAATGGCTTCAACACGAACATTGACCGATACCTCTTGTGGGGACCCGAGTTGCTAATCTCATCTTAGGGCAATTAACGATTAATAAATAATTAATCGAACAATTAAAAAAATATTCAAACCAAGAGCTAAACAAATTTTTTTTTTTAAAATCTTAGCACCTCGCTCGATCGGGTAAACTTGCCCGATCGAGCGAGCAAGAATATCCTGCTCTCGGGTCTGAACATATTTGGCCTCGCTCGATCGGTGGAAATCACCCGATCGAGCGAGCCCAAAAGCTCAATACTCTGTTTTTGCAAACACAGGCCGCGCTCGATCCACAAAAGTCACCCGATCGAGCGGGCTCCAAATTCTGGAAATTCTGCTGCAACTTAATGCTGCCAAACTTGGAATATAAAGACATCTAGTCTTATACAAGCTACAAAATAATATACATGCATTGACAAATAAATCCTAACTCATAAATACATCAATTCATGAATATAAACTAGGATTTACTAAATAGAAACATGTACAAGATTCTTGGTCTTCTAACATGTTATGAACAATACATATCATCTGCTTAAAACCCGAATCACCACATGCTAGCTCTCTTCTCAAGTTATCCAAGCCAACTCTAGATTGATCATGCCCCAACCTGATGCAATGCACACATACAAACAAAGCAACAACCGGATAACTCCGATGAGGATAAATCTCAGTATGAAAGACATGCATATACATCATGAAAGCATATGGAATCTGTATGCTATAAAACTCTAAAACCATAAAACATGTAATAACATGTAGATCATAGAATCATCATCGACTCTTAAATTCTTACACATAACGATTCATCTAAAGCAATAGTATATAAAACATAATAAAACATTCATATCTAGAATGACATATCACAACATGCTAGCATTTATAACTGCATATTCTAAACCATAGAAAACTCTAGGTTAATGCATAAATGCAATGCATGTGCCAAGGAATAGACTATCAAATCTGATATCAATAAGCTTAGTTCTTGGGATCCTGGAGAATAAAATCTTTAACTACCCACCGAATCTCCCAATCGAGGTGATGTTAAATATCTCAATTTCCCTTACTTTGGTGCAACTATAGTGAGTCATCTAGCTCTGGAAAAATAAATCTATATTCCGTGCCATGAGTCATCTGACTCTGGAAGTAAATCTACATTCCATGCCACTTACTACAGTTCTCCAAACGTCATATGCACTCTAGGCCATTCTGCCCTCTGTGCTATTCAAGGTAGGGTTCAAGATGAATGCAACATAATCTGTATGCATTAATCAAATAAATACTGATAAACATCTTGAACACATAAGTCAATATTCATAGCAACAAAAGCAAGTAAATCACTTAAGAGCACTTAAACAACTAAGTATGTGATTTCAGGATAACTCGAAAACCACCACGTTCTCGAGTTGTTCTACCTGGCAGGAATAATGTCAATTCATACCTTTCATCGCGATTCAAACCTCTTGAATCTGTTGCCAATGCTGATCATCTCAACGCTAGTCAAATCGGTCATCAAAATCTGCTTTTTAAATCAGTGCTACTTGAAGGTATTCTTGATTCAACGTCAAACACTTCAAGTCATTCGAACTCGAACACGTCGATTTAACTTCTATAATCTTCAATTCAAATCTAAAATAGATTATAACATATCTAAACATCAATTTCAATCTGAATCGATGGTTCTTTAAAGCTTATACAGTTCAAATCTTACTAATACAATCGGAATTCAAACCGACGTCGCCACTATTCGAGTTCGATAAATCTTTTGATTCAAATCTCATTATATCTACATTCTAAACTCAATCTCATATTCAATTCATCTACAATAAACTTGAAGATGAGCTCTAGACCTTTAGAATGCATATCAATTCAAAATCTTGAACCGGCGGCGTAACGGTACGATTTCGGTCTTTCCAAAAGCATAAACATCATCTTGTTAATCATTTAAGCTCAATATCATCACCAATTCACATAATCTCGAAATCATCAGCCTCATAAATTCAGAATTTCGAAAATTCTTTCAAAACTCAAAAACATGATCAAACGACGATCTTTTCACGATCTGTCTTAGATATGCCATCGTCGTATATGCTAGAACATGTAGATACAATAAAATCTTAATTCTAGCAACATCATAAAATTCAAACATGGTAGAACTTCATAGAACTTACGTCAAAACGTAGCACTCGGAGCTGTGATCGCAAATATATGCTCAATCGAAAATTCTACCGGGCGAATTGAATTTAATCGGAACTTGAAGGGACAAAAATGGCTTCAAACGTTTTTCTGATCTTCTTCCCATCTAATCACGTGTAATATGATGAACACAAGGTGGAGAGAAGATATATATAAGCCAAATTGCACTTTAGTCCCTGAACTTTGGCATATTTGTAATTCAGTCCCCGGACAAGCGATTTAATTCAATTTCAATCCTAAATAATTTAAGAATAATAGAATTTAATTCTAAACTCTAAATATTCTCAAATTAAATATTCTCAGATTAAAATTAAATCATTTCGGACCTTATCGCAATTTAGTCCTTGAAGTGCTCAATATTTTTAAATGGGTCCTTGCTCGGATTTCATCCTCAAATTCAATCTTTGATATTTATCATCTTGGAATTCACATCTTAAATTCCATAAATATCAATTAAAATATTTTTAATCTTTTAATTTAAGAATTCCGGATATTAAAATCTAAAAATCTAAAAATCCTCAAATTAAATATTTCTGACCCGAAATTGAAATCTCTAATTTTCATAAATTTTTAAATTCATCTTTTCACTTTTATTCGGAATTTAAATCTTAAATACCGTAATTAAGAACTTATTATTTTCGGGCCTTACAATTCCTTCCCTCTAAGGAATGATTTCGTCCTCGAAATCGCATTCGATCTGACTGCGGATTCTCGTAAACTGTATAGCTGACTAAAGTAATACTGACTTCAATTCTCTGAGCTTTCGATATCTATTCTGATATCTTCTCTTTTATCGTATCTTAATCTTCTTTCTGATTGCTTCTGCAATACATATAATCACTGAGTCAACTTATATCTAAGTTGCTCTTTCTCGTGATCTAACTCTACATCAGTTAGTCTATCTTGCTTACAAGCTTATAGACTTCTGTTGTATCTGAATTGAATGCACATACATATTCTAGCTGATATTCTTCAGCCAATGCATATGGATAACAATTCATCTATCTGACAATTCGAGTATTAATCCATAAGCTAGATCAAATACTCATAGGAATCAATTCTGAAACCTCTTTCTGAACCTAATGATGCTTGGGAAAATTTTCTTTTCTGATCATTCTGTTCAGGCTTCAACTCTCTATCGGTTACTCATCTACTAGCTCTGTTAATGCTGCTCTAGTCTTATTATGTTCGAAACAATCTTCACATTCTCTATCGTTTCTTGACTCATATCTGGTCTGATAGCTGATATGTCTGTAAGATTGTTTCAATATAAAGACAATTCTGTGTTTCTGATCAATCAATCATCAAAATATTGTCTTTATATCTATCAAATAGCTGTCACAGGAATCATAGTAATCACGTGGCACATAATAAATCAACTAGTACCGAATCTAGTACTATAGTTCTGAGCATATTCTCGGAAATCTGGATAATCACATCTGATAGTCCACTAGTCAGAGGATGGTATAATGAAATCTCATACAACCAAACACTCAGAACATCTGACAATCAATGCCACAATCTAGAAAATAAATCTAAAGTCTCTATCTCGACAATAGATTTCAAGAATTCCTGTAATCTGATCATCTTGCTAAATGCATAACCAGTATCTTTTTATGTTTGTATCATATCCAATACAACATATTCATGAATCTGTCGAAATCTACTACAATCTACATTGCAAAAGCATGACGATTCAAGTAGATTAGAACTAAAGTCATTTACAAAGTTGATCTGATTTCAACTCTTATGTAACTAATCTGTTACATAAACCACATGAGTTCTTCTTTTCTGCTTCTTTTACTGGAATTTTAATATTGGTACTGTCGTATCTGCTTCATTTCTTTCATCAATACTGATTCCAAGTAAATACTACATGTAAGTCATACATGTTTAGACAACTGAATAGATATTAAATATGTTGTCATATGCCTATTTCAGAATCTGATATTCCATATCTAGAATATCTGGCACAATCAAACGATTAATCACCACAAACATTCATCTGTTCTGCTCTGCTGTCTTATCTCTTATCTTAATCTAGCATTCTCAATCAATCTGTTGCTTTTATCTGTCCAAACTAATTCGAGTTTAGCTTGGATCACAACAATTCTGATTGTTTAAGTATCTGCCAAGCATAAACATTCAACAAGTACAGATCTGTACCCAATAATTCCATCAATTAGCTAAAACCCAGAAATCTTGCTAGTATTCTGAATATGAATTTCTATCAGTTACGAGCCAAATACTTCAAGATATACTGAATAAACACATCAAATAATCAATAATTCTCAAATTTCAAATCAAAGAAACTCGCTCAATTCAAAGTCATCCAAAATCAACTATTCTGAATGACAAAATCTACTAAGTGAAAACAACTCACTTGCATTTCAAAACTCAATGCAAATAAATCAAAACAGACTCTAGCAAAGGAATAAGAGTCAATCAAAATCGATCGAGGTCGAATACAAAAACCTCAGAATCGATAGCAAGAAATTCAAGAATCATGATTTCTATGATGGAATAGCTTCAGCAAAATTGAAGATAACGCTCAACTGTAACTGATTTTTCTTATTCTCTATTGACATGAGTTCAGTTATTAATTCTTAGCTGACAATAGTCGAATATACTCTTTTCGACTTAACTTATTGTCATAGAATTAATCATCATTTCGGTACTATATAACTCTTTTCTACGCAATCTGCTAGCTGTTTCTGAAGTTCTTCAGTTTCAATAATGCTCTTCTATAAAAGTTGTCATAATACCATTGTACTAGACACCACTCTATATAGAACTGCATTCATGTTGTAGAAAGGTCGAAATATGTCATTGAACTATTTCTGTACATTCTAACCACTGACATAGCTGTCAATTCTAGGTTAATTCTGTACTAGTTCAATATATCGACTAGACTTCTACTGACATTCTTCTACGATCATCGTGATATAAACAGTACCGACATAATAGAAAGTTATTTCTGCAACTCATATCAAATAGATCTCTACTCATTGCTATTGCTGATCTAACGTAATCACTGCACATACTCAATCAACTCTTATCTGATACTCAGTTATTGCATTAATCTCTATAATGCATTCTAGCTTAATATCTCACGTCTGATATTAGCATATTCAATCTTATTTCCTCAAGTCTGTATTTCATCTTCTCTGTCTACTCATTCAAATGCATTTCTTCTACTCAAAGGCAAAAATCTCAGCAAATACATTGAATAAAGGCTCATCAGATACGGATTATAGCATAACAAATCACTAATCTATGACTGTATACTATGAAATCAATATATAAGAGGTTAACTAGAATTAACTCACTTACCTGTAATATTCTTTTAAATAGAACACATGCTTGCAAATTCTCATGCTTTTCACATAATACATGCTTACAACGAATTCATTTATTCTAATGAATTCAAGAAATCATGCATACATATCAGTATATAAGCATGTAATTCGCATATCAATAAAGCAAGCAGTGTTCAATCAAACAATCATCGTCGCATACAATTCTGTAAAGCAAGTAAAGCATAATCATGCAATACTATAAATGCATGAGACTCAATCTACCCCGCTCAACTTTTATCTTAGTCCAAGACTTTACGCTCTGATACCACCTGTTGTGGGGACCCGGGTTGCTAATCTCATCTTAGGGCAATTAATGATTAATAAACAATTAATCGAACAATTAAAAGAATATTCAAACTAAGAGCTAAACAATTTTTTTTTTTAAAATCTTAGCACCTCGCTCGATGGGGTAAACTTGCCCGATCGAGCGAGCAAGAATATCGTGCTCTCGGGTCTGAACATATTTGGCCTCGCTCGATCGGTGGAAATCACCCGATCGAGCGAGCCCAAAAGCTCAATACTCTGTTTTTGCAAACACAGGCCGCGCTCGATCCGCAAAAGTCACCCGATCGAGCGGGCTCCAAATTCTGGAAATTCTGCTGCAACTTAATGCTGTCAAACATGGAATATAAAGACATCTAGTCTTATACAAGCTACAAAATAATATACATGCATTGACAAATAAATCCTAACTCATAAATACATCAATTCATGAATATAAACTAGGATTTACTAAATAGAAACATGTACAAGATTCTTGGTCTTCTAAATGTTATGAACAATACATATCATCTGCTTAAAACCCGAATCACCACATGCTATCTCTCTTCTCAAGCTATCCAAGCCAACTCTAGCTTGATCATGCCCCAACCTGATGCAATGCACATATACAAACAAAGCAATAGCCGAATAACTCCGGTGAGGATAAATCTCAGTATGAAAGACATGCATATACATCATGAAAGCATATGGAATCTATATGCTATAAAACTCTAAAATCATAAAACATGTAATAACATGTAGATCATAGAATCATCATCGACTCTTAAATTCTTACACATAACGATTCATCTAAAGCAATAGTATATAAAACATAATAAAACATTCATATCTAGAATGACATATCACAACATGCTAGCATTTATAACTGCATATTCTAAACCATAGAAAACTCTAGGTTAATGCATAAATGCAATGCATGTGCCAAGGAATAGGCTATCAAATCTGATATCAATAAGCTTAGTTCTTGGGATCCCGGGGAATAAAATCTTTAACTACCCACCGACTCTCCCAATCGAGGTGGTGTTAAATATCTCAATTTTCCTGACTTTGGTGCAACTATAGTGAGTCATCTAGCTCTGGAAAAATAAATCTATATTCCGTGCCATGAGACATCTGACTCTGGAAGTAAATCTATATTTCATGCCACTCACTACAGTTCTCCAAACATCATATGCACTCTAGGCCATTCTGCCCTCTGTGCTATTCAAGGTAGGGTTCAAGATGAATGCAACATAATCTGTATGCATTAATCAAATAAATACTGATAAACATCTTGAACACATAAGTCAATATTCATAGCAACAAAAACAAGTAAATCACATAAGAGCACTTAAACAACTAAGTATGTGATTTCAGGATAACTCGAAAACCACCACGTTCTCGAGTTGTTCTACCTGGCAGGAATAATGTCGATTCATACCTTTCATCGCGATTCAAACCTCTTGAATCTGTTGCCAATGATGATCATCTCAACGCTAGCCAAATCGGTCATCAAAATCTGCTTTTTCAATCAGTGCTACTTGAAGGTATTCTTGATTCAACGTCAAACACTTCAAGTCATTCGAACTCGAACGCGTTGATTTAAATTCGATAATCTTCAATTCAAATCTGAAATAGATTATAAGATATCTAAACATCAATTCCAATCTGAATCGATGGTTCTTTAAAGCTTATACAGTTCAAATCTTGCTAATACAATCGGAATTCAAACCGACGTCGCCACTATTCGAGTTCGATAAATCTTTTGATTCAAATCTCATTATATCTACATTCTAAACTCAATCTCATATTCAATTCATCTACAATAAACTTGAAGATGAGCTCTAGACCTTTAGAATGCATATCAATTCAAAATAACCGGCGGCGTAACGGTACGATTTCGGTCTTTCCAAAAGCATAAACATCATCTTGTTAATCATTTAAGCTCAATATCATCACCAATTCATTAGCATAATCTCGAAATCATCTGCCTCATAAATTCAAAATTTCGAAAATTCTTTCAAAACTCGAAAACATGATCAAACGACGATCTTTTCACGATCCGTCTTAGATATGCTATCGTCGTATATGCTAGAACATGTAGATACAATAAAATCTTAATTATAGCAACATCATAAAATTCAAACATGGTAGAACTTAAAACTTACGTCAAAACGTAGCACTCGGAGCTGTGATCGCAAATATGCTCAATCAGAAATTCTACCGGGCGAATTGAATTTAATCGGAACTTGAAGGGACAAAAATGGCTTCAAACGTTTTTCTGATCTTCTTCCCATATAATCACGTGTAATCTGATGAACACAAGGTGAAGAGAAGACATATATAAGCCAAAATGCACTTTAGTCCCTTAACTTTGGCATATTTGCAATTCAGTCCCCGGACAAGCGATTTAATTCAATTTCAATCCTAAATAATTTAAGAATAATAGAATTTAATTCTAAACTCTAAATATTCTCAAATTAAATATTCTTGAATTAAAATTAAATCATTTTGGACCTTATCGCAATTTAGTCCTTGAAGTGCTCAATATTTTCAAATGGGTCCTTGCTCGGATTTCATCCTCAAATTCAATCTTTGATATTTATCATCTTGGAATTCACATCTTAAATTCCATAAATATCAATTCAAATATTTTTAATCTTTTAATTTAAGAATTTCGGATATTAAAATCTTAAAATCCGAAAATCCTCAAATTAAATATTTCTGACCCGAAATTGAAATCTCTAATTTTCATAAATTCTTAAATTCATCTTTTCACTTTTATTCGGAATTTAAATCTTAAATCCAGTAATTAAGAACTTATTATTTTCGGGCCTTACACCTCTCCTAATCCTACTCCAATAACCAGCCAAAAATTAAACAGAGAAAACTTCCTGCAATGGTCTCAGTCTGTCCTCATGTTTATTTGAGGCACGGGAAAGGAAGACTTCATCTCTAGTGCATCAAATGACCTGAATCCACCGATCCGAAGTTTAAGGTGTGGAACTTCGAGAACAATATGATTATGTCTTGGCTAGTCAACTTGATAACAACAGAAATCAGATAAAACTTCCTCTTATTTCATTCGACAAGGGAGATATGGGATCTGTCTGTGACACCTATTCCTCCATAGACAATATAATCGGATCTATTTGGCATTGAAAGCAACTTGCATGACCTTCGACAAAAGGACTCCATAGCGACGACTTACTTCACCACCCTCGCTCGACACTGGCAACAACTCGATCTCTTTGAGACCTACGAGTGGAAATGCCCAGACGTGAAAGATGCTATCAGAAAATTATGGAACAAAGGCGAATCTTTAATTTTTTTTTGGGCCTCACAACACACTTGATGAGGTGCGCGACCAAATTTTGGAGACCAAACCACTGCCCAGTCTTCGTGCGGTGTTCTCATTTTCGTCTACATAAACAATGAGTACCGTAGTATTTCCTTTCCCCAAATGCTTTACAAATAAAGTATGATCAACTTGACATTGGGTGTGTCCATCCCCATTCAAGACATTGGAAAATCGGACAAACCAGGCCTTGGGTGATTGTTTGAGACCATAAAGTAACTTTTGAAATATGCACACTTTTATTTTTTGTGAATGTTTATGCAAAACAGAAGGAATGTCCATGTATACCTCTCTTCAAGATCTCCATTAAGGAACACATTTTTCACATCAAGTTGATGAAACGGTCAATCTAAGTTGGTAGCAACTGATAAGAGGACTCGAACGGTGTTGAGTCTCGCTATTGTAGCAAATGTTCCTTGGTAGTCAATAACATCTGATTGTGTGTACCCTTTGGCTACAAGTTGTGCTTTGAAGCTTTCTATACTTCCATCATACTTGTGTTTAATCGTGAGGATCCGTTTGCAACCAACTGTTTTATTTCCTGGTGGAAGATTAGAAATTTTCCATGTATTGTTCTTTTCGAAAGTCCTTATCTCATCAAACACAAGCGCTTTACATTTTGGGTCATTAAGAGCTTCATCAATAGTGGATGAAATTTGCACCTAGTTTAAATTTGAAAGGAATGCACAATATGTTGGAGAAAAATGGGATAATAATGAATTATGTCCCTAAATTTTCCTTAGTTTCCCAAAAATATACTAACACTTTATTCGTTTCCAATTATGTCCCTCTTTTTACAAAAATGTTCCCTGATATGTCCTCCAGACTAAAAATTTCCTATAATAACCTTAGACTAAAATGTCATTTTAATTCTTCCCTTAGGCTCAAAAAATGGTATCAAAGCCTAGGTAATTTATTCAGTTTTTATATTATTCATTAAATCATACTTTTCTTTGTTGAGGAAGAGATTTTCAACAAACCATGGATTCAAACGAGAGTTTGAACCAGAAGAATTTCATGTACATAAAATCCCATAAACAAGTGAATCTATTTAAAATAGATTATTTACAATAGAAGTTAAAAAGACTTGGGTCTTTTAGACGTTCTAAAGAAATTAAAAATTATGATTTCTAATTCTCAATTTTTAGAAATTACACCAGATTCCTCTAAAATCTCCGGAGATCTTATAGAAATTCAAAAGATGGTACAATATTACAGCAATCAGCTGTATGAAATACCTCGGCAGATTAAAGAAATCCTTAAAAAACAAGAAGAAATTCTTGGAACTCTAAAGGATCTTCAAACAAAAATCATAAATCTAGAACACACCTCTGGTTCTAGAAAAGGAATACAAGAGGCAGGTTACCACTCTCGTTTGGTACCGAACCTTTGTTACATCAAAAAGGTAAAACCAAAATGGTACAAAAACCTTTAGCTGATGAAGAAATGATGATTAATCTTATAAAAGCAGTATCAGAGAAAAATACTATCTGATGACTACTTTAGAAAGATTAAATCTCGAGGATCTACAAGATCTTGCAGATTCATTTGCGAATCTCAAAGTAGTATATCTAAAAATGAATTCCCCTGAGGGTGAACAATACATAGGGAATCCTCCAAGATATGTGGTTAAAACAGAATAACCACAAAGTGAGTTCCATGTCGGGGAAAATTCACATCCAGTAGGAACCAGGTCAAGAAAGAGTAAGATACCACTACATCAAACTCCTTACGGAGAAACTGTTTTAGATCCGATACATCCTTACGGGGTTATGTTAAACCTTGATGTTCTGGACTTCAAAAACAGAGAAGATCTCATATATGATTGGACATCAGCTATGAGAATAGCAGCAGGAACTTTAGATCTCAATAAAGAAGGATTTATCAAACTTCTGGAAATGAGTCTAATGGGATCTGTTAAGATAGCTTGGGAAATGACCATGCCAGAGACTAAAGAATCAGTCTTAGCAGGAGAATCTCTAAGCGAAATTGGAGGAAGAATGGCCACCCTATTCAAGGCACAATTTATAGGAGTGGATTATTTTAATAATCAAGATACAGAGAAAAAAAGAAGATATACTCAAGCTCTGTATAGTCTCGAATTGGCGAATTGCACGATATCTGTTTAGTTGATGAATACATTATGTTATTCACTAAATACAGATGGAATTCAGGAGTCGAGGAAAATATAGCTATTCAGCTATTTTTTGCAAAGATGCCAAGTCCCTGGAGAGAAATGTTGATAAAAGAATACGTTCCAGGTAATCCAGATACGTTGGCAAGACGAGCCTCTTTTCTTAAAGGAAATTGGCAAAATGGTGTCATATGGCAGCATTACAAAAGAACTACAAAAAGATAAGGGGTATTAATAAGCATACTCCTTTATGTTATTGAGAAAATGATCTCCCTACAGTTATTGGGAGCAGATCAAAGGATTTAAGAGGAAGAAATTCAGAAATAATCCCTACAATAAAAGAATGAGAAGTTCTTGAAAACCAAGAACATTTTTGTCCAAACAAAAGGCCAGATCTTATAGATCGGAAAAAAGAAGTGGACCTACAAGAACATCTCCAGCAACAATCTCGTCGCAAAGCAGGGGAAGAACACCATCTAGAAAAACTTTCAGAAGAACTCATACAAGAGCAAGTGAAAGTTTCAAGTATTGCAACCGCTGGACATGTGGAGCAAGAGGACATATATCTACAAACTGTCCAGAAAATGAGAAAAAAGGAGTTAAAATCTTTGAAGCAACACCAGATATGGATGATGCGGTCTTCTTTCAAGATCTAGTCCAAGTATATCAATTTGAGGATATCTCCTCAGATAAAAGTATATACGAAAAAGAGATATTGTTTAACCAAGAAAAATCTGATGATGAATCAGAATCAGAATCAAAATAAAGAAGAGTTGTTTCGACATGAAACACATGAGAGTTTGGCTGGGTTTTTTAGTCAAACCACGATATCTCATAATATGGTCCAAAGAATTATGAGAGAAAATCTAACTTTAAATACCAAGGATTTTTGGCAGGACAAGTAGAAAGAGTCTTAGACAACCTGGGGTTTAGAAAAAGAAGACATCATTTGATTTACAAAGTATCCAGAAGGGAAATGGCAATCCCTATGGAGTTAACGAGTAATCAAATAGAGATGCAATTAATTCCTTTTGAAGAAATAAGAGAGGAATTGCAAAAGCTGAAAAGTGAGGTAGCAAGGACGATGTCTTGGATTCATATTGGAGCAATCCAAATAATGATCAAGGCAACTTTTAAAGAAGGAATAGATTCACCCATAAATATCGTAGTATGTGATAAAAGAATGGGGAATATCCAAGATGCTGTTCTGGGTACTATCTCAGGAAATCTATGTGCAGGAAAAATTGTAGGAGTTATTTATCCGAGAATAGCCTACAATTTAGCTGACAAAGACTTTAGTCGAGCCTTGACGTTGCATCAAAACTTCAAGAAAAAAAGATTAATGAAGAAATGTAATAGGCCATATTCTATTACATACCAAATTTCATATGCTCTTTCTAATACTCACCATTATGAATTATTTATTAGAAATGAGTTTATTGAAATTCCAGAGATCTTCGAAAAAGTTGCTCAAGAAATATACCCGAAAAGAATAGAGTTTTCTTTAATTCAGGAAACAGACATTCAAATTCAAGATAAGTCGGTTCTATGCAGAGAACTTAAAATAGAACCCCGAAGGTTATCTTTCCAAGGAGACCGAATGACAAGTCGAAGTTGTGATAAATCTCCTATTCAGGAAATTCCACCCGAAGAAAAGGAGTTTTCTATAATAGGAAGACTTAGATCCCCAGAAGGATGGAAAGAAGTCAAAATAATATTCGAAATTACAAGTCACATGAACCAATTTTCTTGTAATTCGATTTACTATTTAGAACAATAGGTAAAAGGAACTTACCAAGGATTAATAAATGTTGGTGAATTGGAAGTTCAAATTTCGGGGATCCCGGGAAAAGAAATAGATCAACTAATTCTTGGCTTAGAATTCCTGGAAGATCATAAACCATGAAAACGCCTTGAAAAAAAATAAAGTTCATGGAAAAAAAAACTTGGAGAATTCAATAAGAATCCTAGGAGATGGAAAAACAAGAGAATTGGATAAGGGACAATCCCTTAATCAGATTCAGAAACTCTGTTCACAAACAGAGGAAGAAGCAACTTTTGAAATTAGTAAGTCATGAACATGATTTACTAGAACGCATTGAAGAAATAGAAATGAGTAACCATATTCTACCTTCTGAGGCCTTAGAAAAACTAAAGGTGAATAGTCTTAATCGGATTACTGAGTTACAACACAGTCTGTTAAAGATGGCGGGGCCATTTAGTAATCCCTTTAAAAAATGACAACAAGTCCTTTCTTCATATACATTCCGATAGGGATGTTGTATGAACAATATAAGGCTGAATACTTTGCAGCATATATTGATTCAGGAGCAGAAATTCGTACAGCAAAAAGAGGAGTCTTCTCTACAGATTGTGAAGAAGAATTGCCAAAAATTGCTGGACGTGATTTCTCGAAAAGAATTCTTATTCTTTGTAGATGAATAAAACAAGCAGAAATCCTTATGGGAGGCGCAGGTCAGACTCCTTGGTACAAGGTAAAGACACCACCAATATATTTCCATGATACAGGAGCCGATATCTTGTTGAGAAATAACTTTTTACAAATGTTTAAAAAGTACACACAATGTTAGAACCTAACGGGGGAAGGGGGGGATTTGGGTTCTATTGACAACTTTATCAATTTAAAGCGATTATGCAAATACGCAAGCGGAAGACTTAAAACAATCAAAAATAAATGCGGTAAATAAATGCGTAAAAAAAATAAAGCGATAAATGAGATAGGATATGTTTATGGAAGTTTGACGATAAATCGTCTACGTCTCCCCTTCTTGGTTAAGATCGATTAACCAAGGATTCACTAGCACTTCAACTTCTTGGCCTTGATGGCTCCAAGGATAGCGGTTAAAACTTGACACGATCACCGCGCCGATACAACTCGATACTCTTGGCCTTAAGGGCTCCAAGGATAGCCTCAACACACACTTGGCTTCACACTCAAGTGCTTACAACGATAGCACAACACACTTGGCTTCACACTCAAGTGTTTACAACAATAGCACAACCAACTCACAAACTATTTTTACAAACGGACTCTTGTAGTCTTTTATGTCTTATGTTCTGATGTACTTTTGTACCAAAAAAAAAAAATGTTTATATGCTGCATTTAAAAAAAAAAAAAAACTATTTTTACAAACACTCTCAAATATATCACACAAACACTTTGATAGTGAGAAATTGCTTGCAAAGGAGAGAAGAGATGAGTTGGGATGTCTCCAAATGACCTTGGATGGCCTCTATTTATAGTTGGCAAAGATTTGAATCTGCTTTGAGTGCATGGAGCATGTGTTGAGAAGTCAAGGAGTGACAAAAAGTGTTCGGCGCCGCTGCCTACTTTTTCTCAGCACTGAGCGGATTTTGTGGAAAAATTATATCTCATAATCTAACCGTTGGATTGATCTGAAATTTAAACCAAAGCTTTAAAACATCTGAATCTTTATTCTGAAAGGCGCAGATTTGATTTTAAAGAGTCAAACATTTCCAGTAATTTTCGGAAGTCGCTTCATCAAGTTTTCGAACTTGTTCTGTGCAACAAATTTTAAAAATTTATATCTCCATATCCATCTGTTGGATTGATACGAAATTTGGACATAGGTTGTAAAACATCCTAAATTTGAATCTCATTGGTGGAGATTTGATTTGGATGTTTCAAGCATTCCCAGTTATTTTTTGAATTTTATTCTTCATAATTTGCTTCATGTTCTGCAGAAATAGGTACTGTGCAACATTTGTGAAAAAATCATAGCTCCATGTCTAGCCGTTGGATTGAAATGAAATTTCGCTATAAGTTTGAAAACATCCGGATATTGATTTTGCTCGGTGGATATTTGATTTGGATGTCTCAAGAACGTCCAGTAATTTTCAGAAGTTGATTCTTCATCCTTCGCTTCAAGTTCTGCAGAAATAGGTACTGCACAACTTTTGTGGAAAAATCATAGCTCCATATCTAGCCGTTGGATTTCTCTCAAATTTGGACAGTACATGTAAAAATTCCTCATCAAGATTATGACTGGTGGAGATCGGATTTCAATGCATAAAAAATGCCCAGTAATTTTTGGAAGTTGCTGCTCCATACTTTGGCTTCTTCTTGTCCCTTTCTTCATATCCTCATAACAATGTTTCATGACATCCACATAACATTGTGTTCATTATATGAGCAATATGAGACTTCATAAATACATTTATAGCTTCAAAATAACTTCCAATAATTTATTTGTCAATAAATCTAATCTGCAAAATCTCACTTTAAATAGTTAGTAACAATTAACCGAGTTTTGTAATCATCAAAACATAATATTATGAGACTTGTTAATGCATTAAAAACATTAATCTTATCACACGCGATTTGTATGCGTTTAAGGTGTAACAATCTTCCCCTTTTTGATGATCACAAAACTTGGTTAAATAGGAGAAATAAATGTACAATGTTAAATAAACAATTTAAATTTGCACAATAAAATTCCATGAATAAAACTCCCCCTAAATTAAACAATTAGTTAAGAAGAGTTTGTTTATCAAATAACCAATTTTATTCTCCCCATTATATCTTCATTTAAGCATCTAATTCTCCCCCTTAGTTATAGCATCTAATAACTAATTCTCTCCCTTAGTTAAAGTATTTAACCAAACTAATTCTCCCCCTTTTTGTGATAATCAAAAAGACTGGAAAAGTAAATGTAAAACAAGAGAATTGAAATATGATTTCTAAAATGCAACACATAAATTTCACATAAAATGTGAGCTTTATAATTTTGAATAAATACAATTAATTTGTATTATCCAAAATTTAGTTGCTCGAATTTGTTATTAAGCTCCCCCTTAATATGACATTACATTTAAAATATGTCTACAAGTGATTACAACTCAATCATGCCAAGTTCACCACGCAAACGAATAAAAGTATTTTCATCTAGTGGTTCTGTAAAAATATCGGCAATTTGATTTGTCGTGTCAACATATTGAAGTTCAACTTCATTTCGTTCGATGTGGTCACGAATAAAATGATGACGAATGTCAATATGTTTGGTGCGCGAATGCTGAATTGGATTCTTTGTAAGACATATGGCGCTAGTATTGTCACAAAAAATAGGAATTTTTGAAAAAAATACACCATAGTCAAGCAATTGATGCTTCATCCAAAGAATTTACGCACAACAACTACCGGCAGCCATATATTCGGCTTCGGTCGTTGACAACGCAACACAATTTTGCTTTTTGGAAAACCAAGAAACTAAACAGTTTCCTAAAAAGAAACAGGTTCCACTAGTGCTTTTCCTGTCCACCTTATATCCACCAAAGTCGGCATCACAGTAAGCTTTTAAATCAAAGAAAGAATTTTTCGAATACCACAAGCCGAGATTTGGAGTATTTGAAAGATATTTGAAAATGCGTTTTAAGGCGAACAAATGTGATTTCTTTGGACATGATTGAAATTGTGCACACAAGCAAACACTAAACATAATTTCCGGTCTACTAGCAGTAGCATATAATAAGGAGCCAATCATACTACGAAAGGAAGATTGATCTACAGATTTACCATTTTCATCCTTGTCGAGTCTAATTGCTGTCCTCATCGGTATGGATGATGATTTTGTGTTCTCCATCCCAAACTTCTTCAGAATCTCCTTGATGTATTTGCTTTGGTTCACAAAGAACCCATCCTTGCACTGTTTGATTTGCAATCCGAGGAAATAGTTAAGTTTCCCCATCATGCTCATCTCAAAGTGTTCCTGCATAAGTTTGGAGAAATCTTGACAGAGAGTTTCGTTAGTAGAACCAAAAATTATGTGTCATCAACATAAATTTGCACAATCAATAAATCATCTTTGACATTTTTGGTAAATAAAGTAATGTCAATCTTTCCTCTCGAAAAACCATTTGAGAGAAGGAAAGTTGATAGTTTTTCATACCAAGCTCGAGGAGCTTGTTTCAAACCATACAATGCTTTGTTAAGTCTAAACACATGATCAGACAATAATGCATCAACAAAGCCATCAGGTTGCATCAATAGCATTTTGATCCAAAGGCCCGAAAGTATGAAATGTTAGGCTTTCTCTCTCTCCATAATTCATATGGAGTTTTCTTGAGAATTGACCTTATTGTTACACGATTGATGATGTAATAGGCAGTGTTCATTGCTTCAGCCCAAAAATATTTTGGTAGAGAATGCTCACATATCATGGTCCTCGCAATCTCCACAAGTGTCCTATTTTTCCTCTCAACGACCCCATTTTGTTGAGGAGTCTTAGGACAAGAAAAATTGTGACCGATGCCTTTCTCTTCACAAAAGTTTGTAAAACTCTCATTTTAAAATTCAGTTCCATGGTCACTACGGATCTGTTTTATTGAAAGATTTTTCTCATTCTCAACTCGTTTGACAAAAGTTTTAAAATAATCAAAGACATCATTTTTGTGGGCTAAAAACAGTGTCCACGTGAAACATGAAAAATCATCCACAATGACAAATGCATAAAGCTTCCCTCCTAGGCTAGAGTTACTCGAGGGACCACATAGATCTAGGTGAAAAAGTTCAAGGGGCATAGAAGTTGATACAAAATTTTTGCTTTTAAAAGATTCCCTTGTGTGTTTGCGAAGTTGGCACGCATCACAAACAAAATCTAATTTTAAATTGAGTTTTGGCATACCAACAACTAAATCAAGTTTAAAAAGTTTTTCTATGGTACTAGGACCAACATGACCTAGTCGTCTATGCCAAAGAATGTTGTCATCAACATTCAAGGATACAAGACTTTTGATATTTGATAAAGATAAATTATTTAAAGAAACCTTGTATACATTTTCACTTCTATATCCTTTGAAATTTATGGATTTGTCAGTCGTGAGTGATATAATGCAGTGTTGGGGAGTGAATTTGACTTCATAACCTCTATCGCACAATTGACTTATGCTTAGTAGATTATGTTTAAGCCCTTTCACTAGGAGTACATCATCAATCAAGCAAGATTTAGATATACCTATTGAGCCGATTCCTTCAATTACTCCTTTGCTGTTGTCTCCAAAGTTGACAGTTCCCTTCTCCTTTGGTTTGATGGATTGGAGTAGATCTTTGTTCCCAATCATATGTCTAAAACATCCACTGTCTAGATACCATATGCTAGGAAGAACAGTTTTCCTATTTTCCTACAAGAATTGATTTTGGTACCCTTTAGTTTTTTTGGGTCCACAGTGTTAGAAAAGAGAGATACAAAATAGACTTCTAAGAGTTCAGTCTCTCATAGCAACATCATCGCCACTTTCTAAGAGTGCTCCCAGTAGTAGGTAGGGCTATGGCCTCTTTAAAAACCTATTTCCTTGGACAGAGAAAGACCAGTCGCAAGTCAAGGCAGTTTAAACCGGTCTATGATGAACTCCCTTAGATCATGATCTCATAATGCTGACTGATGAGTTGTTAAGTACTCTTAGGCCTCCATTTCATATAGCTCTTTTGATCATATTGAAATCTTAAAGATCTACATTTATGTCTAACATGACCAATTTTACAACAATAAGAGCATGTAGGGGGTGATCTCATTTTAGCTTTAGCAATGAGACTAGTAAATTCTATTGATTTCTTTTCATACCCTAAACCGCCTCTATCAAAGCTACATTTTTGCATGCTTAGTAAGTTATTCAATTTATTGCTACTAACATTGAATTTGTTAAATGATTTTTCTAAGTGAGCTATTTTATCCTTTAATCTTAGGTTTTCATGCTCCTTAGATTCTAATTCATTTTTAAGGTTTTTATTTTCCTTTTTAAGAGATTTAGTCATATCATACATGAGTTGATATGCATGCAATAGTTCATCATAGGAAGGTACCTCGTCATCGTCGTCGAAGACGATGTCATCATCCTTAGCCAAGAGGCATATGTTGGCTTTCTCATCGTCATCATCGCTATCGCTCCAAGTGGCTATGAGTGCTTTCTTCTTGCCTTTGTCATTTTTCTTCTTGAGAGGACATTCATTTGCATAATGCCTTTGTTGTTGACAGTTGTAGCATGTCACTTCTTTGTCTGTCTTCTTGAATTTATTTCCTCGCATGAATCCTTTGAATTTCCTTGCGAAGAGCACCATGTCTTCATCATCATCATCTTCAACTTGGCTAGATAAGGAAATCCCCTTTGCCTTGATATTTTCATCTTCTTTCTTTATTTCCTTCCTTGTAGACAATTCCAACTCATGGGTTTTTAGAGTCCCATGGAGTTGATCAAGATCATAGGAAGCGGTGTCGCCTTTGTTGGATTCTATGATGGCCGTCCTCTTTGCATCCCACTCCTTGGGTAAGGCGCGTAAAGCTCTCCTCCACACTTGCTTGGTTGGATATTGTTCTCCAAGTTGGGCTAGCTCATTGATGATTTGAGAAAGCCTTTGAAACATGGTATCAACATCCTCACTAGCCTCCATCTCAAATGTCTCGTATTTGAGTTGAAGTAGATCGATCTTAGTCTCCTTGACTTGATTGGTCCCTTCGTGGCATATCTCCAATTTGTCCCAAATCTATTTTGCGGATGAGCACATTGAGATCCGGTTGTACTCGTTCATATCTAAGAAACAATGAAGAATATTCATAGCTTTAGCATTTTGAGATATCAATTTCATATCCTCCTTTGAAAAGTCGTCCATTCCCTTAGGAATTTTGACTCCCTCAACCTCTTTCGTAGGTATGTGGGGACCTTTTACGGTTACTTTCCAAAGGTCATAGTCTACGGATTGTATGTATAGGGACATTCGATTTTTCCAATACCCGTAGTTTATGCCATTGAAAAGAGGAGGACGATTTGTTGATTGCCCTTGAGCATAGTCGCTCGCTAGATTTGCCATAGAGCCTTTTTGAAAATATTTTGAAAAAGGTGGCTCTGATACCACTTGTTAGAACCTAATGGGGGGGGGGGGGATTTAGGTTCTATTGGCAACTTTAACAATTTAAAGCGATTATGCAAATACGCAAGCGAAAGACTTAAAGCAATTAAAAATAAATGCGGTAAATAAATGCGTAAAGAAATAAAGCGATAAATGAGATAGGATATGTTTATGGAAGTTCGACGATAAATCGTCTACGTCTCCCCTTCTTGGTTAAGATCGATTAACCAATGATTCACTAGCACTTCAACTTCTTGTGAAACATCTACTACTAATAAATGCAGAATTTTTTTTTTATAACTAAGAATAATACTATACATATACGCCCATACATATATGTATAAATTTTAGAAATAATACTAACCAATAAATTCTTTTAATAGTAACTTAAATAATTAAAAACCCCTTAATAAATAAAAATCTTGAAAACATGCAATATTAATAAAAATCTGTAACCCAAAATTCAAACTCATCCATGCGGAAATAATCAAAATTAAAACTTTGAAACATGTTTTAAAAACTCTAATAAAGTATCTCAAAATAATAATAACTCTTTCATGCGACGGTCACGGGGCCACTGCCATGCTTGCTCATACATCCTCGCCACCGATAGGAGCTACAAATGAATCATCGTACTCACCTGCACCATATAAGCGTAGTGAGCCTAGAGGCTCAACATGTTTAATCCTTTATAACAAGGGTTAAAATAATGCATCACATAATCATACTAATACATATAACTTACGTGGACATGCATGCATGATCTTAAAATAATGCATCATAAAAATTATTCATCATCAGTCGTACATACATCATAGCTAATCATACATAACATAATTGAGCATGTCATCATCATAAAAACTGAGTATGGTTATATCCATGAATGTGACTAATAACTGTGCCGACTGATCAGTTTAAGAACTATCGTACGTGGCGGTGGATAAATCCACCTCTATGCTGGTAGTAAACTACCTCTGTGCCAGTGGTAAAACCACTTCTATGCCGGTAGTAGAACCACCTCTGTGCCGGTGGTAAACCACCTCTGTGCCGCCACATCACTTCAATTTCCATAAAAATATTTTTCATGCTCAATTCTTGATCATAAACACATCATAAAATATTTCATGTATGCATGCACTTAAAAATGAGTCCATAATATATATTTAATTATTTTCATAACATATATACTTATACTTAAAATAAACTTCATGCATAAAATAAATTAAATATATATTTCGGACTTAGTAAATTTTCATGGGTTGGTCCAGACTGCTGATCACTCACTCTAAGCTCATTAAACTTAAATAAAAGCCCAATAGAAATAAATTCTTAATTAAGTGTCATTAATCATAATTGGGCCTCAATAAAACATTTATGCCCATTAACTTAATCTAAGCCCAAAAATCATGTTTTATCCCAAATAACTTAATTAAACTTAATTGGGCCTAAATAAAAATATTAAACCCACTAACTTAATTAAACCCAATAAAACTCTAGACTGACCCAAAAATGCACTGACTGGGCCGAAAATTCTCATGGGCTCTCAAGCCCATAAAAATAATTGGGCTAACTTAAATAAATTATTTAAGGTTCAAATAAAATTATTTGGAGGCCCAAATAATTTTCTAACTAATTATTAAAGTTCAAAAACCAATTAAACTCTTAATTAATTAAAAATTAAAATACCCAAGCCCGGCCCACCTAACGCGGACCCGGACCCTACTGACCTGACCCATGACACCCCAGACCCGACCCAGACCACCCAGACTCAACCCAGCCCCAAAACCCAGCCCGAAATGTGATGACCCGAGTTCTAATCTCTCGATAATCAAATCATCAAAAAGAATAGACAAGAATCAATGTCTAAACAAAATAAATTTTTTTTTTTTTTTAAAAATGGGCACCTTGCTCGATCGGTAAAAAGTTACCGATCGAGCGAGCACTTTGCTCAAACTCTCGGGTGCAACTTATGTTGGCCTCGCTCGATCTGCAGAATATCACCGATCGAGCGAGCCCAACATATTCATGGTTCTGTTCCTGATTTCAAAGCCTCGCTCGATCGATAAGAATTGCCCGATCGAGCGAGCACAGGTTCAGAAGCAGAACAGAAACTGCATTTTGCTGTCAAACTAAGATCATTCAAGTATTTTCATCTAGCTTCAGGTCATGCATGATTTATTCCATAGCCACATCTAACATGCATTCTAACATGATATAATTGATAGAATTGAATCATCACAAGGCCTTATAAACATAATCAAAAAACCCACAAAGCATGCAAGAAGAAATGTTATATATTAAAGATCAAGATACACCATGTTGTCTCAAGGATTTACACATCTATCAAATCCTAAATACAACAACAAGATACTAACTTATTCATCAACAAGTCTTTGAACAAGTAGCTCTAACATGCTCATGTTTAAGACACTCAACAACATCATGACAGCTCACACAACCATCTACACTCGGATCATCACGCTATCTTCTTATCCTCTGTTCTTCACGTTCGCTTTTGCCCGGTTCCACTCCCTCCTATTGCAATGACACATACAACAAAACAATAGCCGGATAACTCTGGTGAGAAATAGATTTCCCAGTAAAAGCAACTAAACATGCATACAAACATATATCAAGATCATGATATAAAGAACATAACTTCAATGCATGTTTTAAAACAAGGTTCATCTCTTCATTCGTTGGTTGGGATCCCGAGAAGTAGATATCATAACTAATCCACCGACTCTCCCGATCGAGGTGGGGCTACTTATCTCACTTTTCTAGACTTTGAAGCCATTATATATGTAAATCAGACGCTAGGCTAAACAACCACCCAGGCCATACATATACAATCCCTCAAATTGTCTATTCGAACGTTTCCGTTCATTTCAAAAACAAGGAACAAGTCTTCAAGATGAATGCAACATATATCATAATCAAAGCATTCATTATATCAAAGACTCATTCAACATAGCATAGAAGAGCATATAAAAGCAACTAAGCAAATAAGTATGTGATTTAGGGGAACTCGATACAAACCATCTCGAGTTATAATCCCAATCAAACAGTCGTCCACTTTTACCTTTCAAATGTGATGTTTATGATGTCTTTTAGCTTGTCCAAATCTGTACAAGTTAACCACCAAACCTATCTCAAAATTTGCTCAAGTTTTAACCCAAACATCAAAGCAAAACGCTACCAACCTTGTGCTTTCTTCTTTCGGTTTCAAAGTCAAGATTGTGGAGTTGAAATGCCCTGTTTACACACTGAAATCACAGCATAACAAGCAAGGAATCATCAGCTAATAATTCAGCAACTTCTTAGTCCAAGAACAATAGCAAATCACTTCAAATCATGAGTTCGACGACATATCGATATAACTCGACAATCCCGAACGCAACTATAATCAATCTAACATTCACATCAGCTGTAAAGGATTCAAAACAGCATAATCCTCAACATATCAGAAAGCATATACATCTAATTATAGCTGAGAAATCATAAGGACATGATACAACAATCATTCCTCAACCCAACTTCAATAAAACAAGATATAGAAGCTCATCAACACCATTCCATACATAAATCTGATATCTGTCAATTTAGAATTCCCAAAGCATGATGAACTAATAGAAAACTTACATCAAAGCAAAGGTCTCATTGCGAGGATTCCAGAACATCTTTCGGAATCGAAATCGGATACCCGGATCAAAAGATTTCTCAATTTGAAAATGAAGAATGAACTTGGTTTCTTTGCTCTTGCACTCTCGTTTTCTTCCTCTGATTTTCTGATAGAAGTTGATGAATCACACGTGAATAAGCTTAGGAATAACAAGTGTCCAGCTCAAAATAAGGTTTTGCACTTTGGCCCCTCAAGTTATCAATAATTGCAATTCAGTCCTCAATTTCTTATTTCATTCAATTTCAATCCTAAATAATTTAAGAATATTAGAATTTAAATCAAAACTCCAAATATTCTCAAAATAAATATTCTCGGATCAAAATTAAATAATTCTGGGCGTTACAATTCTCCCTCACTAAGACACGATTTCGTCCTCGAAATCACTACAAGAAAAAAGGTTAAAGACAACAATTAAAAAATGTTGTCGTAGGGGGTTTAAACCTGTTGTTGAAGGCCATGTTGTTAAAAATCACGCTCAAAGACAACAGTTAAATTAAAAACTGTTGTCTTTGAGCTTGAATTTTAACAATAAAATGTTCAACAACAGTTTTAAACCCTTACAACAACATTGAAAAACTGTTGTCTTTTAAATAAAAAAAAAGAAAAAAAAATTTAATACACAAATTTTCATTATTATAAATCTTTCAAAATTCAAATTTTCAAAAATAAAATTTTATATACAATCTTTCAGTATTATAAATCATTCAAATATAAAAAATAATTGAATTCTAACTCAATGAATACTATATAAATAATCTACGCATTAATCTCGATAAACATGGAATTCTCCGTTCAGCACATGTTTGCATCCCGAGCTAGTGCTTATTCTACAACTATATTTTCTTGACTCGAGAATTTCATAAAAGCCGCAACATCTCTTTTTCTTCAATTTGTATCTCCAAACTGTAAACTATTAAGAAGAAAACAAAAATAAAAAACACAATCTCTTATCAGTGATTGTCATAGACTCAAGAAATTCGAACTAATCCCACTTCATCATCAAAATCAAGAAATATGGGAAGTGTATGTGCTGCCTCGAGATATCATCTGTTTTAGCAGCGAACTTTAAGCTTCTTGAGAACAGAGAAGTTATTGGAAAGATCCCTGCAAAATAACATATATAATGTATATCATATACAAGATATAGTACTAAGATCTAGTTTTTTTTAATAATGTGGGAATTCGCAGTTGCTACCATTCGGTGTGTATTTGATAAATCTTTGGACTAATGCAATAATCTGCAACTACACTAGCTACATAAACTGCACTAATAACAGGCTCGCTCGAGAAGATGCTCGTGGATTGGGGTAATCGAACTCCAGATAATTTGTCAAGAGTCAGCTTACCTACTACTCCACCAAAGCTCGGACACCACCAATCACCACGAAGGAATTAAAATCTAATTTTGAAAATATAAAAGACCAAAATCTCAATATATCAAACATAATTGGACGAAAATTAATTTTATTTTTGCTGAAGTAGCTAAAATTGAAGCATTAGTTGAGGGTGATTTTGAGGAAGATCAATGGCCCCGACCCAACAAGAGTCCAGCTAATCCATTCTTAATGGGTGTTTCATTCAATGTTTCACAAACTCCCATTCTATAACCTGGTTTTTCAGAGTTAAGACAACGGCAAGGCTACGCTAAATAACTACAGCATTAATTACAGTGGTTAGAACCATCACATGCCAAGAATCAAGCAACATGGCAAACAAATAGCCATAAAAATATTTTCACCAATTAGCATGAAGAATGAGAGTTATTTGCAAGAGTAAACAAGAAAAATCAAACCAAACCTTGTTGGTAGTGATGGAAGATGAAGGCGTTGCAACAACTGACCATTCAAGCTTAAGAACATCAAATATCAAGGTCTCTGCATCTGCTGCAAGAGGGAAAATAATTGGAAGTCGGCTGAGGAATTAAACAGGATTTCAAAATTCATAGCATGTACTGTCAACCAAGGAACTTTCAAACATGAGAAAGTCTTGACAGACTTGAGACACACAGGCAGCAGTTGCTAATACTCATGCAAATTAAAAGAACTATAAATTCTCAGAATATCAAAAAACTGACAGCAAACCCAAAAACAATCAGCATTTAGTAAAATGATAGCAAAAGATTGGTTGTGAGCTCGGACATACGTTTTTTCTTGCTACCACCACCAATAATATACCACTTAGTTCCGCAAAGTGCTCCACTACAACCAGCTCCAGGCGATGGATGAAAACTCCGAGTTTTAACTCTTGACCATACCATCTAAATGAAACAATTCACGAGTTATAGTGTTGCATATGCTCTGGTTTAAATCATATAATATAATCATGATTTAAGAACTCAGTAAATTGAGAAAAACTATTTCCACAAACCGTCTCGAAGTCAAGTGAGTACAAGTCATTTAGAGTACGAGACTTTGACATTCCACCAAAAACTAACAGTATTTTGTCATCATAAAGAGCCGCAACGTGATTCGACCTTGGAGATGGACGTGGTCCACTGCATACAGGAAAAGTTCAGTCAATAACATCGGAACCATTTTTTCTATATTTAGGGATCTGGGAAAAACATGTAACAGAAAGATAATCGGATACAGAAAAATTCACTTGCCAATTGTACTGGAAAGCCAATAAATATTGACAGCAGTTTTGCTTACGTGCAATGAAGAGAGAGCCAGGTCAGAGATTTCAGATCAAACATATGCATATCATTGAGTTTCTTCCTTTTGGAATCTTCACCTCCAAACAAAATAAGAACAGAGTTTGCCCTAACAACTGTATGTCCACTACGAGCAACCTGCAATTCATGTAGCTTTATATATTATTGATTATTCTAATTTCACCCACTTGCGCTCCATTTGATTCTAGAATTACGTTCCCTCCGATTTTTTCCTTTCAAAGAAAAAAGATTTAGATGGTATATCTTAACACATAATGAAATGATTAGGGAAAAGGTAGAAGAGGTATATAAAAATAAGTGCCTTGGTTTATTTTTTACAAGTATCTCCACATTAAAATCAACAGAAGGAAAACATAATAGCTGAGCAATAGATCGTCATGCCTTTTCATACCAACAAGGGAGTGATGCTCGATGGACATAAAAATTCATATATAGCTAACTTATTCAAAAAATAAAATAAAATGGTGCATAATGCAAAACTCAGAACTTTCTTAATTGAATAATTACTGATGACAGGAGTATTCACATCCTTATGCCAGATAACCAAAGCTCAAAGTTCTACCGCTATACATAAGTCAGAAACCTATTCAGCTTAGAAAAGTATATCTCCATGTAGCAAATTCAAAGGCCTTAGTTATGTTAATCTAATAATGACGGAGAAAAACTGACAATGGTTACTTTAACATCTATACTTACTATTAATTAAATTAAACCCCTTAGTGGTATGTTGGTTAAGCTTTTTTTCATAATTTCAAAAATGTCCTTTATCCATTCAATTTTATAAGACTTTCTTTTTCCATTCAATTTCATATATTACAAATCTATTTTTATCCTATCTCTTATCTCACCTCACATCAATTCTAAAAATTGATAGATTTAATTTCAAATTTTAAAAAATGAAAATTTCCTTATTATTTTTTACAGATCACACTCATCGCGTGTGCCATGAGCCGCTAGTATTAATTATGAATAAATTTACCGGAAAGTCTCCCTTTGCTTCCATAAGTGACCAGCACTCTTCGTCCATGTCAAATGCCCAAACTGCATGGTAAGGGCTCAAGTCATTGAGGGGACACATTATCATGGAGAGAGCAGGAGTCAAAAGAGAGTTGCAATCAGATAAAGCCTACCAGTGACTCTTTCGGTAGCAGGTTCGGTTTTGCCTCCTACTAGAAGCACTTTTTTCCCCCAAGGCACCTAGAAAGTGACATGAGATGGCTATCAGGCAGCATGGGCAAGAAATAAGTGGCTCCAGCACATACCCCACACACTAATAAGATGTAGGAGATACTGTCATACCAAAGTGTGACCCTTGCATGCGGAATTTTTAATGGATGACTAGTTGGTGAATAATAACGCCTTGGCGAAGCCTTATTCCATGAAAATCAGTACCTGAACAAGTAATGATGAAATAAGAGTGCATTCCATTTCACCATATGACATGCAAGTTGCAACATTCTTCCTCGAACAAATCCATATATGACATGCAACATTCTTTCACAAACAAATCCATAGTCAATGTCATGGACAGAACAAGAAATATTTGAACACATCATTTCCCTCACAAACACTGTACACAATTTCTTAGTGTGGATGATTAACTCTGGATAGAATAAAAGGACAATGAAATTGTAGAATTTACAAGCAAAAAAAACCATCACAGAATTTGTCCAATATCGGGATAGGGAATTAAGGTGAAGCACTAATGATGATACCTGGACATCATCCAGCAATCCATTTGAAGATTCACCACCGACTACTACCATGTTGTTCCCAACAACTGCTGCCACATGCTGTAAAAACATCCAAATTTTCAAGTGTTTCATCCAAGAGAAAAGAATCGATAAGGAGCGATTTCTTCAACAGGTGTGAGTAGGACCAAGTGTATTTTACATTGAAGTGAGCTTAAGGCTTCATTCCACTGATAGAAACTTCAAAAATTTGAAATAAATGGAGTAAATTACTTTGAGAATACTAGCTTGGCTATTCAATTTCCTTCTCCATGCTTGTTCGAGAGGGGAAGCACTATCAAAATTTAGTCATCAAACTACAACTAAATTGCGACAAAGGACATGCAAGCTCCACCATCTGAATTTACAAAAAACTAAAAGTGTAAATGGATCAAAATAGCAAAAAGTAAACCAAAGGACCCCACCAGTGCAAGCTCTACCATCTGGATTCTGTGGTTCCTTCCATATTCGACCGGTTACATGAAGTTTAAACTCGTTCTTGTCTCTTCCTGAGAAAAAAAGTTCCACATTGCGCTGTATGATGAGGCCATCATGACTGTCTCGAACCTTTCGGTGACCAAATCTAATGCTTCGAGGGGTGCCCTCCCATATAAGCTCCCAAATCACCTCAAACAATTCACAAACGAGCAGAAAGTGTGCCCACGTCCAGAAGCAATCCAGCAGCCAAACAAGTGCCCAAATCACCTCAAACAATTCACAAATGATGTAAAAACAGCATACAACCACTCCTAGCACAACCACAGCTCACCCGAAACACAAAAGCACAATAGAAGAAAATAAACAAGCACTTGGAGTGCAGAAGTTAAAGAGCACGACCAGAAGCAATAAGGCACCAAAACCAGTACCAAAATCACTCCGACAAGCTCCAAAACAATGCACAAAGTAATCACCAACAACCAAAGAACACAAAAAAAAGCAGCAAACCAACACAGCCCCAAAATCGAGCACCAGGAGAAGCGCATGCAGTAATATGCTCAC
Organism: Henckelia pumila; assembly: GCF_033568475.1. Classification (NCBI taxonomy): domain Eukaryota; kingdom Viridiplantae; phylum Streptophyta; class Magnoliopsida; order Lamiales; family Gesneriaceae; genus Henckelia; species Henckelia pumila. The sequence continues at coordinate 179,654,315 of NC_133123.1, forward strand.
TCCTGAAATTCAGCAGCAGGGCAATGAGCAAAACGACTCCAACACACTTCAAAAAAGTCCACCAGCACTCCAAATCGAGCCCAAAGTGTCTCAAAAACAGCAGAAAGTCGAAATCCCCAACGCCAAGAACCCTAGCTCTACGCAGAATTGAAATCTGCAAAGCCCGAGCACCAGCAGCTATAGCACCCCAATCCATCATCAAAACAAGCCAAAATCACGTGCTAAATCAATAAGAAACAAAGCCCAACACTCTACCAAGCATCCACAGCAGCCGCACAACCTCAAGAAGATTTCTGCAACTCGCGGAAATGGACTCCAACAAGAAGCAGAGATTTGAACGTGAAGCAGCAATGAAACCATGAATCTAGCAGAGAAAATCAATCAAAATTGCTAGGAGAAATAGAAAAATCGATTGAGAAGAGGCTAAGGGAAATCAAGGCGGTGAACGCTAATTTCCACTCGTTTCATAAACAAGCGCATCATTTTATCCATTTTTAGAATTATTTTTTAAAAAAATAAATCATGACAATAGTTTTTAAAAAACTGTTCTCGTAGCACCCAAAAAATCGCTTATAGACAACAGTTTTTAAAAATTGTTGTCTTTTACCCCTCAAAGACAACAATTTTTTAAAATCTGTTGTCTTTGATAAGAAAAAAACGCTTAAAGACAACAGTTTTAGTTAAAACTGTTGTTAAATGAGAAAAAACAACAGTTTTATGAAAAACTGTTGTCTTATGAGTGTTGTTGTTTTGAGTTTTTCTTGTAGTGAATCTCAAGTAGTATCCACAGATCATATAACAGATATCAGATAACAGAAAACTAAAGGAGACTCACATCAATGAAACATCTCGGGAAATCGTTGCATCATATCTGATTCAGTCTCCCAAGTTGCTTCTTCAATACCATGACGACTCCACTGAACTTTCACAAGTGGAATAGTCTTCGTTCGTAGTTGCTTCTCTTTTCGATCAAGAATCTGAATTGGCTTTTCAAAATAACTCAAAGTCTCGTCGAGTTCAGCCTCATCAGATTGAAGCACATGAGATTCATCAGCCAGATATTTTCGAAGCATCGATACAGGAAATACATCATGTATTCCAGATAAAGATGGAGGAAGAGCGATAGGCGAGATTGCCTATTTTCTCCAGAATTTCATAAGAACCGATATATCGTGGAGACAATTTCCCTCGCTTGCCAAATCTGACAGTGCCTCTGAATGCAGAAATCTTCAGAAACACCATATCCCCCTGTTCAAACGACAAAGGTTGACGTCGAACATTGGCATATTTCGCTTGTCTATCTTGAGCTGTCTTCATTCTTCTCTGAATAAGCTTCACCTGTTCATTCATATCACGTATCATATCAGGGCCAGTGTCAGGTACTTCAGAGATATCATCCCAGTACAGAGGAGATCGACATTTTTTTCCATATAAAGCTTCAAATGGAGCCATTCCAATACTCGATTGATAGCTGTTGTTGTACGAGAATTCAAAAAGAGATAGTGATTCTTGCCAACTAGTGCCAAAATCAAGCACTACAGCTCTCAACATGTCCTCCAATGTCTGAATAGTATGCTCAGACTGTCCGTCAATCTGTGGATGATAAGCTGTGCTCAAGTGTAACTGAGTACCCAAAGCACTCTGTAAGCTGTGCCAAAAATGTGATGTAAATCAAGGATCACGATCTGATACAATAGATTTCGGCACTCCGTGCAATCTGACAACTTCACGGACATAAATCTCTGCCATCTGGTCGTGTCTATATGTCATGCAATAAGGAATGAAACACGCTGATTTCGTCAATCTATCGATAATCACCCAGATAGCATCACAACCTCTAGAAGATTGAGGTAATCTCGTCACGAAGTCCATGGAAATATGATCCCATTTCCATTCAGGCACGGATAAACTCTGTAATAAACCAGGCGGTCTCTTCCTTTCAGCCTTCACCTGCTGGCAATTAAGACATCGAGATGCAAAATCGATGATATCTGACTTCATCTGTTTCCACCAATAATGAGTCTTCAGATCATTGTACATCTTCCTACCACCAGGATGAATACTGTAACGACTACAATGCGCCTATTTCATTAGTTGTTGACGTACATCAAAAATATCAGGCACTACTAGGCGATTGTGAACGTAAAGAAGATCATCTCGAACCCGGTATTCAGATACATGCCCTGATCGGCTTTCTCAATCGAGTTCTGCACATTCTGATCATTTTTCTGAGCATCTCTAATTCGCAACAACAATGCTGGTTCAACTTGAATTTGATAAAGTCGCAGAGGCTGATAATTCGTATAAAATACTAATCCAGATAGATAATAGTTTTCAATCAAATTTGATACACCAATCTTCGATAAGGATAAAGAACATACCTTTCGACTCAATGCATCAGCTGCTGCATTCGATTTCCCTGGATAGTACTTAATCTCACAATCAAAGTCTTTCAGCAAATCAAGCCATCGTCGCTGTCTCATATTCAATTCTGACTGTGAAAACAGATATTTCAGACTCTTGTGATCAGAATAGATCTCAAACTGCTCCCCATACAGATAATGTCGCCAAATCTTCAAAGCAAATACAATGGCGGCCAATTCAAGATCATGAATCGGATATCTGGTTTCGTGAGGCTTCAACTGTCTTGAGGAATAAGCAATTACATGCCCTCGCTGCATTAACACACAACCTAAACCTCGATGAGATGCATCACAATAAACAGTGAAACCACTAGTACCTGAAGAAATCGTCAAGACTGGTGCACTGGTCAGTCGCTTCTTCAACTCAATAAAACTGGATTCACAAGCTTCAGACCAGATAAAAGGAGCATTCTTCTGAGTCAACTGAGTAATCGGCTTCGCAATACTGGAAAAATCTTTAATGAATCGACGATAATACCCAGCCAAACCCATGAAACTACGTATCTCAGGAACAGATGTTGGTCTTGACCAACTGATCACTGCCTCGACTTTACTTGGAACAACAGCTATACTATTTCCGGATATAATATGTCCAAGAAAAACAACCTGTTTCAGCCAAAACTCACATTTCGACAGTTTAGCATACAGTTTCTCAGATCTCAGAGTCTTCAACACAGTTCTCAAATGCTCCGAATGATCAATCAAATTCTTCGAATATATCAGAATATCATCAATAAAAATAATAACAAAGTCATCGAGATATTTCTGAAATACACGGTTCATCAAAGCCATGAATACAGCTGGAGCATTCGTCAGACCAAACGGCATAACTATAAACTCATAATGGCCATACCTGGTTCTAAACGCAGTCTTAGGAATATCTGAATCCCTGACTCTCAGCTGATGATATCCAGATCTCAGATCGATCTTGGAATACACAGAAGAACCCTGCAACTGGTCAAATAAATCATCAATATGAGGCAAAGGGTATTTGTTCTTTACCGTTGTCTTGTTCAGTTGCCGGTAGTCGATGCACAATCTCATTGAACCATCTTTCTTTCTAACAAACAGTACTGGAGCTCCCCAATGAGAAACACTTGGTTGAATGTATCCCTTGGCCAGTAAATCTTCTAACTGTTCTTTCAACTCTTTCAGTTCAACTAGTGCCATTCGATAAGGTTCTTTCGAAATCGGTGCAGTTCCTGGCATCAGTTCGATGATGAAATCAATCTCACGATACGGAGGTAATCCTGGAATCTCATCAGGAAAAACGTCCAAAAATTCACTAACCACTGGCAAATCAGCCAGGTTCGGGCTAGCTTTCAAAACATCAACTGCATATACAAGAAATCCCTTCGCTCCTTTCTGCAAAAGTCTTATCATAGATAATACAGAAATGAGAGGAATCTTAGCACGTGAACCCTTACCATAGAATTTCCATTCTCCAGCCATCTCGGGTCTGAATCTCACTACCTTCTGAAAACAATCTACGGTAGCTCTGTACTTGTTTAGCATATCAATCCCGATAATGCAGTCAAAATCAGACATACTAAGCACAAAACAATCTATCTCTATCTCATTACCATCATACTGTAGCAAACAATTCTTAACTGTCTGAATTGATATAAGACCTTTCCCCAAAGGAGAAGAAACAGATACTACAACAGGTAATGTTTCGACAGGCAAAGCATGTAATGAAACAAATCGTGTAGAGATAAATGTATGGGATGCACCTGTATCTATCAATACATATGCAGGATAACCATAAAGAGAACAGTTACCTGCAATCACGTCATCTGGTGCTCCCTGTGCCTGTTCCTCCATCAATGCAAAGACATGAGCCTGCTGTCTTTGAGGCTGACTGCCTGTCTGACTTCCTCCTGGTCGAGTCTGTTGCTGTGGATGTGCGGGTTGGAAGGAATGAACAGAAGAGGCTTGCCTTCCAGGTTGAGCCACTGATCGTGACGACTCTCCACCTCTTGACTGTCCAGAACCTCTCTGAGGACACACCCTCGCAAAATGACCAGTCTGCTGGCATATATGGCACCTCCCAGATACACCTCGGCACTGATCGGTTGGATGACCTCCACCACAACTGTTACAAAACACTCCTGACTTCTGTTTCGTGTCACTGGAACTCGAAGAACTGCTCCCAGACTTCTTAAACTGTTTTCCTCGAGCTTGCAAATATCCTTTCTTACCACTGCTGCTGCCACCACTTTCAAATCGAGAAGACTGTTGCGGAATTGGAGCTGAAGGTTGTGACTGTCTCGGAGGCTGAGCAACATACAAAGCTCCTCGCTGCTGTATCAAGCCAGCTTCTGCTCCTTTGGCACTGTTCAAGGCATCAGCAAAATTATTCAGTTGCCTTGTGTTTACCAATGTAAAAACATCAGGATTCAGTCCATTAATGAACTGATCAGCCATAGCCTCGTCACTATCTGCAACATGTGGAGCAAAACGTAGCAATGTAGAGAATTTAGCAACATAGTCTTCAATATTCAAGTTTCCCTGCTTCAGATTAGCAAACTCAGCGCCCTTGTCCTTACGATAAGACACCGGAAAGAAGCATTGGTAGAACTCGGTTTTGAAGACATTCCAAGTCAGTACAGTTCCTCGACGCTCCAGAGCTTTCTTAGTCGTGAACCACCAGCTTTTCGCAACCTCATGCAACTGATGACCAATAAGTCTGACTCTCCGCTCATCACCATAGTCAAGTGAATCAAACAACATTTCCATGTCATCAAGCCATCCTTCACATTCAACTGCATTTTCAGTACCTTTCAAAGTAGGCAGATGGTATGATTGAAAACGTTTGAGCAGTGTTTCCATCGGAGTAGCAGTCATATCGGTCATGTCTCGGGAAGTACTTCCCTGTTCATTACTCGGGACTGTAGCTTGAGGCACAATCGGTGTTACCACTATCTGTTCTGGCAGATGTATAGGAACTGTCTGTTCTGGCATCGGAGTAGGAGCCCGTGGTCTAAGAGGAGGTCGTCCTGGTCTTCGAGACATATCTGATTATCAAAATGGTTAGGACACCATAATCCTCAAATCAATCTCAGTCCTCCTCTGATCATCTTACCTCTGATCAAGACTCGGTTATGATTCAATCTTAAATAAATAATCACAGTCTTCAGATAAAACATGCTTCCAATCAATTCAGATAATCAGGTAGCATGTCATAAATCATCAGAATACATGCCTCTAATCATTTTCGATATTCCAGTAAGCATGCATCTTTAATCATCGTAATCATACTTTCAAATAAAATAAATACAACATCTTGTAATAAGACTTGAAATTAAATCATGCTAGCATTTACAACATGTAATTCAATCATGTAATTAAATCATAGCATGAATCCATAAATAAGTAAGGCAGAAGACTCGATCTACCCCACTCACAGTCTATCTAAGTCAAATATTTTCTTGCTCTGATACCACCTGTTGTGACGACCCGAGTTCTAATCTCTCGATAATCAAATCATCAAAAAAAATAGACAAGAATCAATGTCTAAACAAAATAAATTTTTTTTTTTAAAAATGGGCACCTCGCTCGATCGGTAAAAAGTTACCGATCGAGCGAGCACTTTGCTCAAACTCTCGGGTGCAACTTATGTTGGCCTCGCTCGATCCGTAGAATATCACCGATCGAGCGAGCCCAAAATATTCATGGTTCAATTCCTGATTTCAAAGCCTCGCTCGATCGGTAAGAATTGCCCGATCGAGCGAGCACAGGTTCAGAAGCATAACAGAAACTGCATTTTGCTGTCAAACTAAGATCATTCAAGTATTTTCATCTAGCTTCAGGTCATGCATGATTTATTCCATAGCCACATCTAACATGCATTCTAACATGATATAATTGATAGAATTGAACATCACAAGGCCTTATAAACATAATCAAAAAGCCCACAAAGCATGCAAGAAGCAATGTTATATATTAAAGATCAAGATACACCATGTTGTCTCAAGGATTTACACATCTATCAAATCCTAAATACAACAACAAGATACTAACTTATTCATCAACAAGTCTTTGAACAAGTAGCTCTAACATGCTCATGTTTAAGACACTCAACAACATCATGACAACTCACACAACCATCTACACTCGGATCATCACGCTATCTTCTTATCCTTTGTTCTTCACGTTCGCTTTTGCCCGGTTCCACTCCCTCCTATTGCAATGACACATACAACAAAACAATAGCCGGATAACTCCAGTGAGAAATAGATTTCCCAGTAAAAGCAACTAAACATGCATACAAGCATATATCAAGTTCATGATATAAAGAACATAACTTCAATGCATGTTTTAAAACAAGGTTCATCTCTTCATTCGTCGGTTGGGATCCCAAGAAGTAGATATCATAACTAATCCACCGACTCTCCCGATCGAGGTGGGGCTACTTATCTCACTTCTCTAGACTTTGAAGCCATTATATATGTAAATCAGACGCTAGGCTAAACAACCACCCAGGCCATACATATATAATCCCTCAAATCATCTATTCGAACGTTTCCGTTCATTTCAAAATCAAGGAACAAGTCTTCAAGATGAATGCAACATATATCATAATCAAAGCATTCATTATATCAAAGACTCATTCAACGTAGCATAGAAGAGCATATAAAAGCAACTAAGCAAATAAGTATGTGATTTAGGGGAACTCGATACAAACCATCTCGAGTTATAATCCCAATCAAATAGTCGTCCACTTTTAACTTTCAAATGTGATGTTTAGGATGTCTTTTAGCTTGTCCAAATCTGTACAAGTTAACCACCAAACCTATCTCAAAATCTGCTCAAGTTTCAACCCAAACGTCAAAGAAAAATGCTACCAACCTTGTGCTTTCTTCTTTCGGTTTCCAAGTCAAGATTATGGAGTTGAAATGCCCTGTTTACACACTGAAATCACAGCATAACAAGCAAGGAATCATCAGCTAATAATTCAGCAACTTCTTAGTCCAAGAACAATAGCAAATCACTTCAAATCATGAGTTTGACGACATATCGATATAACTCGGCAATCCCGAACGCAACTATAATCAATCTAACATTCACATCAGCTGTAAAAGATTCAAAACAGCATAATCCTCAAAATATCAGCAAGCATATACATCGAATTATAGCTGAGAAATCATAAGGACATGATACAACAATCATTCCTCAACCCAACTTCAATAAAACAAGATATAGAAGCTCATCAACACCATTCCATTCATAAATCTGATATCTGTCAATTTCTAATTCCCAAAGCATGATGAACTAAGAGAAAACTTACATCAAAGAAAAGGTCTCGTTGCGAGAATTCCAGAACATATTTCGGAATCGAAATCGGATACCCGGATCAAAAGATATCTCAATTTGAAAATGAAGAATGAACTTGGTTTCTTTGCTCTTGCACTCTCATTTTCTTCCTCTGATTTTCTGATAGAAGTTGATGAATCACACGTGAATAAGCTTAGGAATAACAAGTGTCCAGCTCAAAATAAGGATTTTGCACTTTGGCCCCTCAAGTTATCAATAATTGCAATTCAGTCCTCAATTTCTTATTTCATTCAATTTCAATCCTAAATAATTTAAGAATATTAGAATTTAAATCAAAACTCCAAATATTCCCAAATTAAATATTCTCGGATCAAAATTAAATAATTCTGAGCGTTACACGAAACCAACCCGAGCCCTCCCCCCTTCCTTCTCCTTACGGCCTGCGCGTGCAGCAGCATCTCAGCCCTTTAAGGGCTTTAGCCGCCCAGCTCCAACTACTACCAGTCGGATCCCTGCTGACACAACCTTCCTCAAGGTCTTGGGGTTCTAACCAAGTTGGAACCAGCCCTTAACTCGATTCCTACAGCCCGTACAAGCCATTTTCCCGGAACTGCTCAATCTGCTCTCTATATATGGCAGCCCCTATACTCTTGCCTTTTCCGACCAACTCCTGCCACCAATGGCCGGAGCACCGGCACCAAGACCTCTCCACGATCCAGGAGCATCTCCTAACCCAGCCCTGGCCCGAACCAACCATGCATGGCTCGGCCATGGCTCCTCTTTCCCATGCAAAAATTCTGCTCTCATCTAGCTGCTGAAACAGCTTAGTTCTAGCCTTTGTCCAGCCACTTCAGGATTGAAACAACCTTTAAAACTAACCCTAATGGACCCTAACTCACCTCTGGTTCGAACCCGACCCTCTGGACCGAACCATGCAAGTCAAAACATGAGTCGTGATCATGAATTCTCATATATATGCATCAAACAACCAAAAACTTGCATAATTTCGAAATAATTAGGAGAAATCTGAAATAAAAACATCGTTCATGATTAATAGCTTATATGGTGTTCAAGGAAAAGAACTAAACATGCCTAGTTAATTATTACGAAGATTTACGCGTATACGGGGCTCCGGGACGGCAAACGGACCAAGAACTTGAAGAATCCTTGAAGGATCGGCTATGGAGGCTTGGTTCTCTATTGAAACGTGAGGAAGGAGGTGGAGGAGAGGGGATTGTCGGCTGAATGGGGTTAGGGTAGGGTAGGATAGGTTTTAGTTTTAAAATTTTATAAATAGGATTAAATTAGGATAATAACTAATTTGAGATAAAATCATACCTAAATAAATATTTAAAAACTCAATAATAACTTATTAATCTGATAATAAAACCAAAACTCCCGAAATAATAATTTAGAGGATTTTTAAAATTTAATAAAGTCATTAAAATGACTTATTTTGGCTAAAAATCAACCCTTAAATAAATATATAATTAAATAAAAAAATTTTCTTGACAAAATATCTTAAAATATTATTTTTAAGGCTCATAAAATCTCATAAAATATTTTTGGCTCAAAATTTGATATCTCGTCCGTCCACGGTCCCGTCTACACGATCAAATAACTTATTTACTCAAAAATCTAAAAATACAATAATTGCGGGTTAAATGCTAAAATAAATTTAAATCATGCATATAATTCACATAATAACACATAAATGTCATTTAACCCAAATATAAATTTTAAATAATTATTTTCCCTAATTATGCATGCGAATTTACGTATAAAAATTTCCGGGTGTTACAATTCTCCCCCCCTTAAATTGAATTTCGTCCTCGAAATTTGACTGATCTAAATCTAATAACGGAGTCTCTCAAAAATCCAATTTACTAAATCCATGATTACCTATCTAGTTTCCAAGTTTCAGTATCCTAAACGTCATGCTTCTGCTGCGCACTCTGATAAACAAAATATTTTATCCTTCCCAGGTGTCGTCTTTATCTCCATCAAACCTACATTTATAAACTTCCGCTGCTGAAACACCTGTTAGAGTAGATGCCCTGCAAGCCAAATGTTGGTCAGGGATTTTATTTACTCAAGTGTAATAACAATCTTTATTTTAATATAATTAATCTTTTATCTGGCATTTTCTTTATCTGTATACCCATGAAAGTTGCATAGATAAAGACCTTGAATATACTATAGTAAGATATGAGGTTGTACATATGATGACAATCATGAAACACATATTATTAATTACTGTATATTTTAAATAAAGTTCCTAGTCAATTGGACTGTCCAAAATAAGGATAAGGATCGCTCGAGCTCGAGACTAGAATCTGTGATGATGTGTACCAAGTTTCATTGGTATGGACATAGAGATGTTCAATCATACAGATTGGTGCTCATACGATGAGTTCACTGAACTACCCTCCCTCGGACTTCCCAAATGGTTATCATTCATCGAGTGGATAAGTCCGTGGTTATGGTTGTACAACATTAGTCCTTACGACCCGGGACAACACTGAGTCTCTACATTCTAGGACTTTACTTTGACTCGTTTACCGACTCCATGAGGGTCATCAGGTGGCGAGGTTGGGTACAGTTGCGACACATGTAGGAGCCAGTACATTGTAGTCGGGATTCACCGCTCACCTATGGGTGTGGATATCCTATGTGATAAAATGAGATAATAGTGCATGGAATCTCTGGCCAGAGTGTAAGATGTGTAGTAGAGTAAAGTGTTTACCAAGTTACACATGCGATGCCACTATGTATTCTCAAAGACATCACATCGTTATCGAAATTCACATGCGACCCTCGATGAACCAATGGTTGCAGTTTCGATCGGGATATATGAGATGAAGGGACTGTACTGTACGTTAACCATAATCGACTGGTTCTTGCAGGCACTATCAGTGATACCTAGGGAATCATGGGGCGGTGCTACTTAACGCTCTTACCATGATTCGATGGGTTAAATCAGAAATGAGTTCTGACATTTTATGATCAAGGAGTTGATGCATAAAATGAGGCTAATAAGGATAAGCCTGGACCCACAGCTAGTTGTATCCCTGAACCATTGAGGGTTACACAAGTACTGGTTTTCCTGTTCCCGTTGAGATAATAAATTCAAGGAGTTGAATTTATGATAAACAAATTTGACTGGATCGATAGATAAGCTTTATAAATGGCTTATAGAAATTTTTTAGAGAAAAATTAATTAAAAGGGTTTAATTAATTTTTCCAAGTAGGACTTGGAGATAAGGATCTATATATATATATATATATATATATAGATAAATAGTATAATATATTTATATATTATATTATTGTGGGACCTTATGTTTATATTATATTATTATATAATATATATTAAAAAAAAAGGAATTAATGAGTTGTCGGGAGACAACTCATTAAACCACATCAATTGCAATTGGGATTGTAATAATTGAAAGCATTCAGCTTTCTTTCTTTGGCTCGAATTGTTCGAAGCTCTCTCTGCAAGCTCTTCTGTCCAGTCTTCCTTTTGTTTTCTCCTCGATAAATTTCTTCTTCTTTTAAGTGCAAATTAGAAGAGGAACAGGAAATCCGGTTGTGGACCTGATTTGAAGAAAGGTGAAAAATCAAGTTGATTGTTCGTAGGGATATACAAGAAGAGCTATTTTCGATTTTTCGAAATAGTTGGAGCCATCGTCAATCTTTTATGATTGATAGGTATAAATCTTTAACACCCCACGCAAATTTATTTAAACTATACGAGTGCCCAAGAAAATTTTGAACGTCAAAATTAATTTTTAAACTTTCGCTGCATTTTGGGCACGATAGAGATCCGAGATCCAACAACACCTCGTAAAGAGAATCATTAATTTACTTACATTTCGCTGTAAACAAAATCTGACGTTTTATACAAATCTTAGTACTATAATGAAAGTACACCCACATACTTACCTCAACTTATACGTAATACTCATATATTAACTCTACTATTCATCTTCCTAAACACAACAATCGCACTATGCCAAAATTTGACTGATTTCATATGCTTATACACCCTACTTATCAATCCTCCAACATTCGTGAGCCGAACTTTTGTTCCCAAATTTACTTATTAAAGCATAGGATTGCAATATAAACTCCAATAAATTCAACTTGTAAAGCTTATCCACACACTAGCCTTCTATAACAAGCTAAAACACCTATTAGTCGAACATCTGTCATTCGTCGTAATTTTCTTCGACTTATCCATTTACGACTACACTTCCAACTATTGAACACTTGAAAGTCTTAAATATCGAGTTCTATAAATCCATGAAACCCAAAAAGTGAATTTAGTGTCAAACGTCATGTACAACATAAATTCTCCTAACGTCAGGAATATGCTTAAAATATATGAATTCAAATTCTGTGGTTGGTTTAGGCTTAAGACACTTAGATTCTCCTATTGGAGAAGTGAAATTCCCCGAACAGTATTTAGATGTCATCGTCTCTAAATAGCGTAATCATATAACATTCAGTAGTTAATTTCATATCATTTCCTAGTTGTCTCTACTTATAGTCCATGGAACCTAAACTCCTCAAAATCAAAATACTAAGTCAATTACCTAATAAACTGAATAATCCACTCACAAGTAATACATGTTGGTCCCATGTACAGTCAAAACACAACTAGTACCTTTTTGCTCATGCATCACAAAAATATTGGTGGAGACACTCCTATAACATGACCCCGTAATTCAAATTTATACAACCCAAGGGTATTGAAAGAACATCAATACAAATACTTATATACCATTAATCCCAACCTAAAACGAAAGTATCGAGATAATAGTTATAATATCAAGTCATTACGATGACTTGTGATTATTCCAAGTGCTTCAAATACCCATATGTGTGTAGGACCAACAACCCAAATTCTCAAACGACTCAACTCTTAACAAAAGAACTCACTCAAAAAATATATATATATCGTCAACTCTTAAGCCATATCTAAAGCTTATATTATATTTGACATCGAAACCAAAATTTATAACAATTGTGCTATGCCACACCTGACCAATTACACAAGCCTATAAGAATTTACACCTTCATCATTCGGTCATCACAACATCTAAAAGTTAGGCTGACAAGTTCCCAAATCTATTTATTTAAACGTAGTGACTTGAACGTCAAACCCAATACAGTTTACTTGATAACACCAACCATGCGAACCCTTAAGTCTTATCAAAGATTATCCAATTTTTTTATCATATTAACTCCATGATTATTCTTATTCTCAAAGATTTAAGAACCTAATACAAAACATACTTATCAACAATTTATACCTCATATAATTAAGAGTACAAACTTAATACCACAACCCATCACTATAACCTTATGGTACAAGTGTCATCTCCAAGAATATCATGACTTCTTCGTCAATGAAAAACCTTAATAGTTAAATGAAGGACAACATGATATCTGTGAACCCAACTAGCCTAATTTGACACATGCGGACTTAATTCCCAAAAATATATACTAACCTCTAAAAAAATAACATTTAAAATTCACCAAAGAAGAAAATGATACAACCCTTTGTTGGAACATGCGTTCTCTGATCACATGGATGTGATACCCGAAGCAGCGGAAGTTTAAAAAATTTTATTTTTCGATATGGAACGATTCCATATCGTGGGTATCAAATCCTAACGATTAAAATTGTTGCAAGTAAAATAATAAACACAGTTAAATATTTTACCTATTCAAGCAAAGGCTTGATTATGGACTCCAACAGAATTTAATCTGCTCTTCTTGTAAATCCCGGGAACCGATGACTATCACGATCATCCTCCGGAATTAAGTCCACGAATAGAAAACTAAAACCCTCTGATTGATTGCACTAGAAATCAATCAGATGTTTATCGAAGAGAATAAACAGATTTGATCTGTCAATTCAGAATGTAATTTTTCACAAAAATTACAGACTGAATTATATCAAAAGGGAGCAGAGGATTTTTGAAAATTCCTCTTGAAAATATATGTGTAATTCGAAAATTGCAAGACTTAAAGCTTATGATTTTCGAACACTACACATGTATCTATACATAATTTCTAGACTAGATTAAGTTATAACTGTATTAGGACTCTAACTCCTTAGGGCCCACAATCCATAACTTAAGCCCAACAAGCCAAGCCTATTATTATAGAAATTAATATAAAATTCATCATGACTCCGATTGATAAACCGATTTCACCAATGTGCACAGAAACCATTTCTGCACTTTTTAAAGTCAAGATAATTTTTCTGAATCCGAATTCAGTGATTTCCAAAAATGTCCATCCCTATGTCATTTTAGGAAATCCCACTCTCTTTAGTTAAGAAGTCCAACTTCTCTTTCATTAAATTTAACTCTTTAAATTTAACTATCTCAACGGGGTTTAGTAATCCATTACTTGTGTGACCCTCAATGGTTCAGGGATACAGCTAGCCGTGGGCTCACAACTCCTTGTGACTCGGAACAACTTACCCATCGAATCATGGTAAGAGCGCCTAGCAACATCGCCCCATGATTCCCTAGGTATCACTGATAGTGCCTGCAAGAACCAGTAGATTTTGGTTAGCGTACAGTATGGTCCCTTCATCCATATATCCCGATCGAATCAACAACCATTGGTACATCGAGAGTCGTTCGAGATTCGACAACTATGCAATGCATCTTGAAGATCAAATAGTGACATCGCATGTGCTACTAGGAAACCATTTCTTAAAGCACATAATGTACTCTGGCCAGAGATTTGTCACACTAATATCTCCTCAGATCGCATAGGATATCCACACTCGCAAGTATGTGGTGAATCCTTGTCAACAAAGCATCGACTCCTATATGTGTCGTAACTGTACCCAATCCCGACACCTGATGACCCCAATAGAGTCGGTAAACGAGTCAAAGTACATTACTAGCATATAGAGTCTCAATGATGTTTCAAGTAGTAAGGACTAATGGTGTACAACCAAAACCGCGGACTTTATCCACTCGATAAGTGATAACCACTTGGAAAGTCCGAAAAGGGTAGTTCGATCATTCATCATATGAATATCCATTTGCATGCTTTGAACATCTCCATGTCCATTACCAATGAAACGTGGTACTTGGCATCACAAATGCTAGTCTCAATCTCGAGCGATCCTTATCCTTATTAGCGGACGACTCAATTGACTAGGAACTGTTTAGAATATACAGTGACTATAAGATGTGTTTCATAATAGTGATCTCTCTTTATTCACTATCTCATCTTACTTACACTATAGTATATTCAAGGTCTTTATCAAAACAAAAATAGTATATCACAATATAACAATATGAAGAAAGACAAAGAAAATGCCATTAATGAATGTAAATTATATTAAACAAAGATTGTTTATAAATAGAGTCATAAAAGCCCTTAGCCACATGTTGGCTAACCGGGCACCCACTCTTTCAATCTCCCACTTGCCCTAAAGCCAACTAGTCATACTACGTAATCCCATTGCTTCGCGATGTTTGTCAAACAATGGTCCTGGCAAGGGCTTAGTAAGTGGATCAGCGATATTGTCTGTAGAGACCACTCTCTCGACAGTTATGTCTCCTCTTTCCACAATCTCCCGGATGATATGGTATTTCCTCAGTACGTGTTTGGATCTTTGATGAGACCTTAGTTCCTTTGCCTGAGCAACGACACCAGTGTTGTCGCAGTACACCGAAACTGGACCAACAGCTTCAGAAATTACGCCCAAATCTTGGACGAAATTCCTTATCCAAACGGCCTCTTTAGCAGCAGCTGATGCTGCAATGTATTCTGCCTCAGTGGTGGAATCCGCTGTGGTGTCCTTCTTGGAACTCTTCCAAGAGACAGCACCTCCATTGAGCATGAATACAAATCCAGAGGTTGACTTTGAGTCATCCACGTCGCTTTGGAAGCTAGAGTCGGTATAGCCTTCCAATTTCAATTCTCTTCCTCCATAAACCATGAATATATTCTTAGTCCTTCTCAAGTACTTAAGAATATCCTTCACGGCTTTCCAATGCATTTGACCGGTGTTGGCCTGATATCTGCTCGTGACACTCAGAGCAAAGGCTACATCCGGTCTGGTAGATATCATCCCATACATAATACTACCTATGGCTGACGCATATGGTATGTGTGTTATTTTCTCTATCTCTTCATCAGTCTTGGGACACATAGACTTGGATAGAGAAACTTCATGACACATAGGTAGATGTCCTCTCTTGGACTCATCCATAGAAAATCTTTTCAATATGGTGTCGATGTAGGTTGCTTGAGTGAGTCCTATCATTCTCTTAGATCTATCTCTATAGATCTGTATCCCTAGAATATAGGAGGCCTTACCCAAATCCTTTATCGAGAATCTACGTGATAACCATATCTTTGTTGACTGCAACATCCCTACGTCATTCCCAATGAGTAGGATGTCATCAACATAAAGCACTAAGAACGTCACCGCATACTTAACTACTTTCTTGTACACGCACGGTTCCTCTGAGTTTTTGATGAAACCAAAGTCCTTTATTGTTTCATCAAATTTCTGGTTCCAACTTCTTGATGCTTGTTTGAGACTGACCATAAATTGATATCTGAAGCTTGCATACCTTATGCTCGCTTCCCATGGATGTGGATCCCTCGGGTTGCATCATATAGATTTCTTCCTTAATGTTTCCATTAAGAAATGTAGTCTTCACATCCATTTGCCATATCTCATAGTCATACCATGCTGCTATGGCAATAAGGATTCTTATGGACTTGAACATTGCGACTGGTGAAAAGGTTTCATCATAGTCAACTCCTTGTCTTTGAGTATAACCTTTTGCTACCAATCGTGCCTTGTAGGTTAGTACCTTGCCATCAGGCCCAAGTTTTCTCTTGTAGATCCATTTACACCCTATTGGAATAATTCCATCGGGAGGATCTACTAAAGACCAAACTTGGTTTGTATGCATCGAGTCTATTTCCGACTGCATAGCATTAAGCCATAAATTCGAATCCGTATCAGAAATTGCTTCCTTGAAGTTTCTTGGATCACATCCAATGTCGAGTTCACTTTGATCCCTGCAAGAAGAAGACCATATCGAATAGGAGGTCTAGAAGTCCTCTCGGATCTCCTAGATGCAGGCGTGTCCACTGAAGGTTCTTGAGGTGTGGGATCGTTATTTTGTATCTCAGGTTCTTCTCGAATTTCTTCGAGTTCCATCATCTTGCCTTTCTTATCTAATAAAAACTCCTTCTCCATGAAGGTGGCATTCCTCGAAACAAACACTTTTGTTTCAGTAGGATGATAGAAATAATATCCGATAGAATTCTTCGGATATCCTAAAAAATAACATAAGGTGGATCGACTATCCAACTTATCTCCCACTGTCTGCTTCACGTAAGCAGGACATCCCCAAATCCTCAAGTACAAATACTTGGGAGCTTTGCCATTCCATAACTCGTATGGAGTTTTATTCACTGCTTTGGTGTGAACATTGTTCAACAACAACACCGCCGTTTCAAGTGCATAGCCCCAAAATGAAGAAGGTAGCTCAGTGAAGCTCATCATAGATCGAACCATGTCCAACAAAGTTCGATTGCGACGCTCCGAGACACCATTTAGCTGAGGTGTCAAAGGAGGAGTCCACTGAGAGAGAATCCCATTCTCTTTTAGATAGCTCAAAAACTCAGTACTTAAGTATTCTCCACCTTGATCCGATCGAAGTGCTTTAATACTTCTACCTTGTTTGTTTTCTATTTCAGCTTTGAATCTTTGAACTTTTCAAATGATTCAGACTTATATTTCATGAAATATAAATACCCATACCTAGAATAATCATCAGTAAAGGTAATGATGTAGGTGTGGCCAAATTTAGTACCGATACTAAATGGTCCGCAAACATCTGTATGGATCAAATCCAACAGATTTTGACTACGCTCAGGCTTTCCTTTGAAAGGAGATTTAGTCATTTTTCCTTTTAGGCAGGACTCACAAGTAGGTAGAGAGTTAATATCAGACATATCAAACATGCCCTCTCCCACTAGCTTGTTCATCCTCCTTTAGGAAATATGACCTAGTCTAGCATGCCAAAGGTTTGCCGGGTTTTGACTATCATTTTTCCTTTTATTTGTTGTTATCGGTTTATCAACATAATTAATTGGAACGTCTTTTAATTTTAAGTTATATAGATCGTTTTCAAGTTTGTCCATTTCCAATCAAACATTCATTCTTGTAAATATTTCAAATCCCATTTACAAAATTACAAGAAAAACCATCTCTATCAAGCATAAAAATAGAAATAATATTTTTAACTAAATCTGGCACAAATAAAACATCTCTCAAAAATAACTTAAAATTGTTCTGCAAAACTAAATAAACGTCTCCCACTGCTTTGGCTTCAACTCTGGAACCATTTCCGAGCCTCAGCTGGGTCTCACCCATCCTAAGCTTACGACTTCTTGTCATCACCTGCAAATCATTGCAAATGTGAGATCCACATCCGGTATCCAATACCCAAGAAGTAGTATTAAGTGAAACATTTATTTCAATGTAAAACATACCCTTTGCAGTTCGCAACTGCTCGAGGTATTCCTTGCAGTTACGTTTCCAATGACCGGGTTTCTTGCAGTGATGGCAAAAATCTCCAGATATGTTCACGTTTGAAGCTTTTGTCTTGGCCTTCTTTTGTGGTACAATTTTCTTGGGTGGGGCAGAACATTTCTTACCCTTTCCACTTGGCCCCTTCTTGGATTAAGAAGAGGAGCCAACCAAGAGTACCGGTTTATCCTTCTTTAATGTGGCCTCATAAGACACAAGCATATTGACCATCTCTTCAAGGGTGGCCTCTATCTTGTTCATATTGAAGTTCACCACAAATACGTCAAACGAAAAAGGAAGGGAAAGAAGTAACAAGTCCACGTTTAGTTCATGCTCCAAAGTCAAATCGAGTGTTACCAATTTTTCAATGAGCCCAATCATGTGTACCCCATGCTCACGGACCGAAGTCCCATCTCGCATGCGGCATGTCATGAGCTCTTTGACGGTGGCATACCTCTCTGACCTTGACTGAGCTCCAAAAAGTTTCTTGAGGTGCATGTGAATGTCAGCAGCATTCACGGCATCCTCAAATCGCCTCTGGAGTTCATCAGACATTGAAGCTTGCATATAGCATTTAGCCTTGATATCATGGTCCCACCATTGATCAAGTTTTGCCAATTCTTCCGGACTTATATTAGCCGGTGCTTCCTTTGGAGGATTCTTTTCTAACACGTAGAAAATTTTATCTGAGTTTAGAACAATCTTTAATTTACGGAACCATTCCGTATAGTTTGCGCCAGTCAATTTGTTTTGTTCGAGAATTGAGTATAGTGGATTGCGCGAATTCATTGTAATAAAATACAGAAAAGAAACAGACAATAATCAGTGATTGTTTAATTAATCTACTAAGACATAAAATATGGCAAAATTTAATTTTATGAATTTCACTCCCACTATTTAACGATTTCACTACCCTCTAGTGAAAAACGGGAAACTTGTTTCCTTAGTGGGAACATGGAGTCCAATTGACAAACTATAGTCCCGAATAATATTAGCCAACCATAATTTTCAAAAGGTAGAGCCCAATTTCTTCCAAAGCAACCCCCATGTTTTTACCTCATGTCCAATAAGGGCCCAATAATATGACGCCGTTTAATGTGACATGTCAAGATGACCCATCAATATTAAGTTGTGATGGACGGTCGCCATGTGGATCCCCAATAATATGAGCCAATTTCATGGGAGTTCCACCCAACTTACAACATGTGTCGATCCAATGTACAGCTTTCCGACGAATGGCCCCCCCCCCCAATAATATGAGTCGGACCGTGCCCGCGGGTAGCATCTCATACATTGATCGTTGATGGAAGGTAGGAACATTTAAACAATATTTAAATTCCCTTTTGTTTATCTTGATATCAATTTTAAATCATATTTAAAATGAGGGATTTTTAATTTTGAAAATTTTCTCATCATGCAATATTTGTATGCTTGCGAGATTCATACAATTTAGTCTAAACATGCATACAACAATAATATCATATATTATTTAAAGGATGATTGATCTCAATCACTAATCGACCCGTGGTTGCCAATCACGAGTCTAAGTCCAATCCTAGGTGATATGCAAGTATGCAATGCAATCCTATTACATTGAGCTTCCAATTTACATTTCTTCGGTCTTTATTGTCTGCTGGGCCCACCTTTGTCTTCAAATCTTTATCTCCCACTAAGTCTAATAAATTTACAATAAATTTCGATGACAAGTAGGGGATACATATTTAAGGGTAGGAACAGGCCATAAACCAGGCTCATTTTTTATTACAAATGACAATTCAAATTGGGCTATAAACCAAGCCCATTAATAAAACCCAACAACAATAAAACCAAATGTAAATAACCTAACATTCACCTACCAAATTGGTCATGACAATCGATTATCTTTTTATCCAATAATTAATTCAATAATTAAATAATTGGATAACATGCAATGGCATCATAATTAAAAAGATAAAATCAAATTTTATCTTATCCTTTCATAAGATCATATCTTATCATCAATTGTACCAAAATAATTAATTTTATAAAATCTAATTTAACGGATAAAATTTATAAATTTTTCAAAAATTCAAATTTATCCAAAAATCAATTTTAAAAATTTCGGACTCAAACAATTTGATCCGATGCCACGTGGACCAATCAAAAACAATTTTCGATCGGACCAAAAACTAAAATTTCAAAAATTTCAAAAATTCAAAAAATCAAATTTTTTAAATTTCCGGACTGCCCGGGACATTCCCGGGCAGCCCCGCCTCCACGTGGGACAGGGCTGCCCACGTGGAGGTGGGCAGCGACGCTCGCTGCCCAATTGCCATTGTTTCAAATTTAATTTTAAAAAATTTTCGTTTTGTTTCAAAAAACCGAGGCTAAAAATTTTATACAATCGATTAATTTTAATCGTTTGATCAAAGATTACGATCTGGCTCTGATACCACTGTTGGAACACGCATTCTCTGATCACACGGATGTGATACCCGAAGCAGCGGAAGTTTAAAAAATTTTATTTTTCGATATGAAACGATTCCATATCGTGGGTATCAAATCCTAAAGATTAAAATTGTTGCAAGTAAAATAATAAACACAGTTAAATATTTTACCTATTCAAGCAAAGGCTTGATTATGGACTCCAACAGAATTTAATCTGCTCTTCTTGTAAATCCCGGGAACCGATTACTATCACGATCAACCTCCGTAATTAAGTCCACGAATAGAAAACTAAAACCCTCTGATTGATTGCACTAGAAATCAATCAGATGTTTATCGAAGAGAATAAACAGATTTGATCTGTCAATTCAGAATGTAATTTTTCACAAAAATTACAGACTGAATTATCTCAAAAGGGAGCAGGGATTTTCGAAAATTCCTCTTGAAAATATATGTGTAATTCGAAAATTGCAAGACTTAAAGCTTATGATTTTCGAACACTACATATGTATTTATAGATAATTTCTAGACTAGATTAAGTTATAATTGTATTAGGACTCTAACTCCTTAGGGCCCACAATCCATAACTTAAGCCCAACAAGCCAAGCCTGTTATTATAGAAATTAATATAAAATTCATCATGACTCCGATTGACAAACCGATTTCACCAATGTGCACAAAAACCATTTTTGCACCTTTTAAAGTCAAGATAATTTTTCTGAATCCGAATTCAGTGATTTCTAAAAATGTCCATCCCTATGTCATTTTAGGAAATTCCACTCCCTTTAGTTAAGAAGTCCAACTTCTCTTTCATTAAATTTAACTCTTTAAATTTAACTATCTCAATGGGGTTAGTAATCCATTACTTGTGTGACCCTCAATGGTTCAGGGATACAGCTAGCCGTGGGCTCACAACTCCTTCTGACTCGGAACAACAATTTTCGACTTACCCATCGAATCATGGTAAGAGCGCCTAGCAACATCGCCCCATGATTCCCTAGGTATCACTGATAGTGCCTGCAAGAACCAGTAGATTTTGGTTAGCGTACAGTACGGTCCCTTCATCCATATATCCCGATCGAATTAACAACCATTGGTACATCGAGAGTCGTTCGAGATTCGACAACTATGCAATGCATCTTGAAGATCAAATAGTGACATCGCATGTGCTACTAGGAAACCATTTTTTAAAGCACATCATGTACTCTGGCCAGAGATTTGTCACACTAATATCTCCTCAGATCGCATAGGATATCCACACTCGCAAGTATGTGGTAAATCCTTGACAACAAAGCATCGACTCCTATATGTGTCGTAACTGTACCCAATCCCAACACCTGATGACCCCAATAGAGTCGGTAAATGAGTCAAAGTACAGTACTAGCATATAAAGTCTCAATGATGTTTCAAGTAGTAAGGACTAATGGTGTACAACCAAAACCGCGAACTTTATCTACTCGATAAGTGATAACCACTTGGAAAGTCCGAATAGGGTAGTTCGATCATTCATCATATGAATATCCATTTGCATGCTTTGAACATCTCCATGTCCATTACCAATGAAACGTGGTACTTGGCATCACAAATGCTAGTCTCAATCTCGAGCGATCCTTATCCTTATTAGCGGACGGCTCAATTGACTAGGAACTGTTTAGAATATACAGTGACTATAAGATGTGTTTCATAATAGTGATCTCTCTTTATTCACTATCTCATCTTACTTACACTATAGTATATTCAAGGTCTTTATCAAAACAACAATAGTATATCATAATATAACAATATGAAGAAAGACAAAAAAAATGCCATTAATGAATGTAAATTATATTAAACAAAGATTGTTTATACATAGAGTCATAAAAGCCCTTAGCCACAAGTTGGCTAACCGGGCACCCACTCTTTCACCCTCGATTAATCATCCTTGTTAGGAATCCTACTCTCGCCTCAAGCAATAATTGTATTGCTATCACATAAACTTAATACCTCTTATTTTTCTATTTTTCGCTATACCTTCATAAAAATTTCTTAGATAGGCCCTCTACCTCTCACCATCATAAACCCAATAATTTACCAATGAAATCATTATAACTAAAAATCAATAAGTTACTACAAAATTCAAGTGACAACCTATATATCATAAATATCAAACTTAGTTTCCACAAAATAAAACCTAATTCCCAAATTCAAAATTCCTTGTGGTCAACCTGTCGTATAACATGTCTTGGGGCATACGGCATCGCCAGACATTATTCACGTAAATCGCAATGCATAACTAAGTATTTTAAAACTTTGCTAACATGAAATCTTAAATCATTACATATGCTCCTTATAGATCATAAGAAAAACAATTTAAAACTTACAGACCGGTAGTGGGATTTCTGAGCTTCACGTGGCAGATGGACACCCTCCAAGAACCGCGCTCTGATACCAATTGAAACATCTACTACTAATAAATGCGAATTTTTTTTATAACTAAGAATAATAATATACATATACGCCCATACATATATGTATAAATTTTAGAAATAATACTAACAAATAAATTCTTTTAATAGTAACTTAAATAATTAAAAACCCCTTAATAAATAAAAATCTTGAAAACATGCAATATTAATAAAAATCTGTAACCCAAAATTCAAACTCATGCATGCGGAAATAATCAAAATTAAAACTTTGAAACATGTTTTAAAAACTCTAATAAAGTATCTCAAAATAATAATAACTCTTCCATGCGACGGTCACGGGGCCACTGCCATGCTTGCTCAAACATCCTCGCCATCGGTAGGAGCTACAAATGAATCATCGTACTCACCTGCACCATATAAGCGTAGTGAGCCTAGAGGCTCAACATGTCTAATCCTTTATAACAAGGGTTAAAATAATGCATCACACAATCATACTAATACATATAACTTACGTGGACATGCATGCATGATCTTAAAATAATGCATCATAAAAATTATTTATCATCAGTCGTACATGTTGGAAAACTGGCGTTCAGATCAATCACGATTGATACCCGGTGCAGCGGAAGTTTAAAAATTTTATTATGGAACAATTCCATAGTGTAGGTATCAACCGTTTAACGATTAAATTATAAGTGTGTGTAAAATTAAATAACTATTATTAAATTTTACCTTCAATCTCGAAGCGAGATTATTGGACACCACACAGATTTCTCTGCGCTTCTTGTATCTCCCTGAAACTGATGAACAAGCTTTCCTTCAATCAGGTCCACGAATAGAGGTTTAATCCCTCTGATAGATTGCACTAGAAAATCTATCAGAAGTTTTCTACGAAGAGAATAAACGAATTTGATTCGTTATTCCAGACTGCAATTCAAAATCACAGACCGGAATTTCTCACGCAGAGAAGGGAGGGGGGCGGCCGAAATTCTTTTGAGAGAGCTAGGGTTTTCGAAATTTTTCTCTCAAAATTATGACCTGTTGTGTGTAATTTTTGTACTGCAATAACTTATTTATAATGCAGGCCACTAACAGCTTAGGGCCCATTAGTCATAAGTTGAGGCCCGACAAGCAAAGCTCGCATGTTCAGAAATTAATATAAAATTCATCGTGACTCCGATTGATGAACCGATTTCACCAATGTGCACAGAAACCATTTCTGCACATTTTAAAGTCAAGATAAATTTTCCTGAATCCGAATTCAGTGGTTTCCAAAAACGTACATCCCTATGTCATTTTAGGAAATCCTACTCCCTTACTCTTATTTAAGAAGTCCAACTTCTTTATTCATTAAATTTAACTCTTTAAATTTAACTATCTCAACGGGGATTAAAACTCCATTACACTGTGTGACCCTCAATGGTTCAGGGATACAGCTAGTCGTGGGCTCACAACTCCTTGTGACTCGGAACAACGATTTCCGACTTGCCCAACGAATCATGGTAAAGCGCCTAGCAACATCGCCCCATGATTCCCTAGGTATCACTGATAGTGCCTACAAGAACCAGTAGATTTTGGTTAGCGTACAGTACGGTCCCTTCATCCAAATATCCCGATCGAATCAACAACCATTGGTATATCGAGAGTCGCTCAAGATTCGATAACTATGCAATACATCTTGAAGATCAAATTAGTGACATCGCATGTGCTACTAAGAAACCATTTCTTAAATCACATCAAGTACTCTGGCCAGAGATTCGTCACACTAATATCTCCTCAGATCGCATAGGATATCCACACTCGCAAGTATGTGGTGAATCCTTGACAACAATGCATCGACTCCTATATGTGTTGTAACTGTACCCAATCCCGACACCTGATGACCCCCATAGAGTCGGTAAACGAGTCAAAGCACAGTACTAGCATATAGAGTCTCCATGATGTTTCAAGTAGTAAGGACTAATGGTGTACAACCAAAACCGCGGACTTTATCCACTCGATAAGTGATAACCACTTGGAATGTCCGGATAGGGTAGTTCGATTATTCATCCTATGAATATCCATTTGCATGCTTCGAACATCTCCATGTTCCCTACCAATGAAACGTGGTACTCCGCATCGCAAATGCTAATCTCAAACTCGAGCGATCCTTATCCTTATTCTCGGACGGCTCAATCGACTAGGAACAGTTTAGAATATACAGTGACTATAAGATGTATTTCATGATAGACATCCCCATGTTCTACCACATCTTACATACACTATAGTATATTCAAGGTCTTTATCAAAACAACAATAGTATATCACAATATAACAATATGAAGAAAGATAAAGTCATTGCCATTAATAAAAGTGTAAATTACATTAAACAAAAGATCGTTTGTACAAAGAGTCATCAAAGCCCATAGCCACAAGTTGGCTCACTGGGCACCCACTCTTTCAATCTCCCACTTGCCCTATAGCCAACTAGTCATACTACGTAGACCCATTGCTTCGCGATGTTTGTCAAACAATGGTCCTGGCAAGGGCTTAGTAAGCGGATCAGCGATATTGTCTGCAGAGGCCACTCGTTCGACAGTGATGTCTCCTCTTTCCACAATCTCCCGGATGATGTGGTATTTCCTCAATACGTGTTTGGATCTTTGATGAGACCTTGGTTCCTTTGCTTGAGCAACGGCACCCGTGTTGTCACAGTATACCGGGACTGGACCAACAAATTCAGGAATGACGCCCAACTCTTGGACGAACTTCCTCATCCAAACGGCCTCTTTAGCAGCAGCTGATGCTGCAATGTATTCAGCCTCAGTGGTGGAATCCGCTGTGGTGTCCTGCTTAGAACTCTTCCAAGAGACAGCACCGCCATTGAGCATGAACACAAATCCAGAGGTTGACTTCGAGTCATCCACGTCACTTTGGAAGCTAGAGTCGGTATAGCCTTCCAATTTCAGTTCTCGTCCTCCATATACCATGAACATATTCTTAGTCCTTCGTAAGTACTTAAGAATGTCCTTCACAGCTTTCCAATGCATTTGACCGGGATTAGCTTGATATCTGCTCGTGACACTCAGAGCAAATGCTACATCCGGTCTGGTAGATATCATCCCATACATGATACTACCTATAGCTGACGCATATGGTACATGTGTCATATTCTCTATCTCTTCATCAGTCTTGGGACACATAGACTTGGATAGAGAAACTCCATGACACATGGGTAGATGTCCTCTCTTGGACCCATCCATTGAAAACCGTTTCAATATGGTGCCGATGTAGGTTGATTGAGTGAGTCCTATCATTCTCTTAGATCTATCTCTATAGATCTGTATCCCAAGAATGTAGGATGCCTCACCCAAATCCTTCATCGAGAATCTACCTGATAACCATATCTTTGTTGACTGCAACATCCCTACATCATTCCCAATGAGTAGGATGTCATCAACATAAAGTACTAAGAATGTCACAGCATCCTTAACTACTTTCTTGTACACGCACGGTTCCTCCGGGTTCTTGATGAAACCAAAATCTTTTATTGTTTCATCAAATTTCTGGTTCCAACTTCTTGATGCTTGTTTTAGACCATAAATTGATCTCTGAAGCTTGCATACCTTATGCTCGCTTCCCATGGATGTGAACCCCTCTGGCTGCTTCATATAGATTTCTTCCTTAATGTCTCCATTAAGAAATGTAGTCTTCACATCCATTTGCCATATCTCATAGTCATACCATGCAGCTATGGCAATAAGGATTCTTATGGACTTGAACATTGCAACTGGTAAAAAGGTTTCATCATAGTCAACTCCTTGTCTTTGAGTGTAACCTTTCGCCACCAATCGCGCCTTGTAGGTCAATACCTTACCATCAGGCCCAAGCTTTCTCTTGTAGATCCATTTACACCCTATTGGAACAATTCCATCAGGAGGATCTACTAAAGACCAAACTTGGTTTGTATGCATTGAATCCAATTCAGACTGCATAGCTTCAAGCCATAAATTTGAATCCGCATCAGAAATTGCTTCCTTGAAGTTTCTTGGATCACATCCAATGTCGGGTTCATCTTGATCCCCTTCAAGAAGAAGACCATATCGAACAGGAGGTCTAGAAGTCCTCTCGGATCTTCTAGGTTCAGGCGTGTCCAGTAATGGTTCCTGAGGCGTAGGATCGTTATTTTGTATTTCGGGTTCTTCTCGAACTTCTTCGAGTTCCATCATCTCGCCTTTCTTATCCAATAAGAACTTCTTCTCCAAGAAGGTGGCATTCCTAGAAACAAACACCTTTGTTTCAGCAGGATAATAGAAATAATATCCGATTGAATTCTTCGGATACCCTACAAAATAACATAAGCTGGATCGACTATCCAACTTATCTCCCACTGTCTGCTTCACGTAAGCAGGACATCCCCAAATCCTTAAGTACGAATACTTAGGAGCTTTGCCATTCCATAACTCGTATGGTGTTTTGTCCACTGCTTTAGTGTGGACGTTGTTCAACAACAATACCGCCGTTTCAAGCGCATAGCCCCAAAACGAAGGTGGAAGCTCAGTGAAGCTCATCGTGGATCGAACCATGTCCAACAAAGTTCGATTACGACGCTCCGATACACCATTAAGCTGTGGTGTCATAGGAGGAGTCCACTGAGAGAGAATCCCATTCTCTTTTAGATAGTCCAAAAACTCGGTACTTAAGTATTCTCCACCTCGATCCGATCGAAGTGCTTTAATACTTTTACCTAGCTTGTTTCTACTTCAGCCTTGAATTCTTTGAACTTTTCAAATGCTTCAGACTTATATTTCATTAAATATAAATACCCATACCTTGAATAATCGTCAGTAAAGGTAATGAAGTAGGTGTGACCATATTGAGTCCCAACTCTAAATGGTCCACAAACATCTGTATGGATCAAATCCAACAGATTTTGACTACGCTCAGGCTTCCCCTTAAAAGGAGATTTTGTCATTTTCCCTTTTAGACAGGATTCACAAGTAGGTAGAGAGTTAATATCAGACATATCAAACATGCCCTCTCCCACTAGCTTGTTCATCCTCCTTGAGGAAATATGACCTAGCCTAGCATGCCAAAGGTTCGCCGGGTTTTGACTATCGATTTTCCTTTTGTTTGTTGTTGCCGGTTTATCAATATAATTTATTGGAACGTCTTTCAGTTTTAAGTTGTATAGATCGTTTTCAAGTTGTCCATTTCCAATCAAACATTCATTCTTGTAAATATTGCAAATCCCATTCACAAAATTGCAAGAATAACCATCTCTATCTAGCATAGAAACAGAAATAATGTTTTTAATTAAATCCAGAACAAATAAAACATCTCTTAAAAATAACTTAAAACCGTTCTGCAAAATTAAACAAACATCTCCAATGGCTGTAGCTTCAACTCTGGAACCATTCCCGAGCCTCAGCTGGGTCTCACCCATTCTAAGCCTGCGACTTCTTGTCATCACCTGCAAATCATTGCAAATGTGAGATCCACATCCGGTATCCAATACCCAAGAAGTAGTATTAAGTGAAATGTTTATTTCAATATAGAACATACCCTTTGCAGTTCCCAACTGCTCTAGATATTCCTTGCAGTTGCGCTTCCAATGACCGGGCTTCTTGCAGTAATGGCAAACATCCTTGGATTTTCCATTGTTTGAAGCCTTTGTCTTGTGCTTCTTCTCGGGCTCGACTTTCTTGGGTGGGGCAGAACGTTTCTTGCCCTTCATACTTGGCCCCTTCTTAGCATAAGATGAGGAGCCCACCAAGAAAGCTGGCTTATCCTTCTTAAGTGTGGATTCATATGTCACAAGCATATTGACCATCTCTTCAAGGGTGGCCTCTATCTTGTTCATATTAAAATTTACCACAAATCCGTCAAACGAAGAAGGAAGAGACAGAAGCAGTAAATCCACGTTGAGTTCATGCTCCAACACCAAATCAAGGGTCGCTAACTTTTGTATGAGCCAAATCACTCGTACCCCATGATCACGGACCGAAGTCCCTTCACGCATGCGACACGTCATTAGCTCCTTAACAGTAGCGAACCTTTCAGCCCTCGATTGAGCCCCAAAAAGTTCCTTGAGTTGAGCGTGAATGTCAGCAGCATTCACGGTGTCCTCAAATCGCCTCTGGAGTTCATCAGACATCGAGGCTTGCATATAGCATTTGGTCTTGATGTCATGGTCCCACCATGCATCAAGTTTGGCCAATTCCTCCGGACTTACGTCAGCTGGTGCTTCCTTCGGAGGTGATTTCTCTAACACGTAGAGCATCTTCTCCGAAGTCAAGACAATCTTCAACTTCCGGAACCATTCCGTATAGTTTGCATCAGTCAACTTGTTTTGTTCGAGGATCGAGAATAATGGATTACGCGAATTCATTGTATGAAATACTGAAAAGAAAAACAGACATATATCAATGATTGTTTAAGCAATTTACTAAGACATAAAATAGGCGAAATTTAATTTTATGAATCTCACTCCCACTATTTTAACGATTTCACTACCCTCTAGTGAAAACGGGAAACTTTTTCCTTAGTGAGAACATGGAGTCCAATTGACAAACTTATGGTCCCGAATAATATCAGCCAACCATAATTCTCAAAAGGTAGAGCCCAATTGCTTCCAAAGCAACCCCCATGTGTTTACCTCATGTCCAATAAGGGCCCAATAATATGACGCCGTTTAAAGTGACATGTCAAGATGACCCATCAATATTAAGTTGTGATGGACGGTCGCCATGTGGATCCCCCAATAATATGAGCCGATCCCATGGGAGTTCCACCCAACTTACAACATGTGTCGATCCAATGTACAGCTTTCCGACGGACGGGCCCCCCCAATAATATGAGCCGGACCGTATCCGCGGGTAGCATCACATACATTGACCGTTGATGGAAGGTAGGAACATTTAAACAAATTCAAATTTCCTTTATTTATCTTGATATCAATTTTAAATCATATTTAAAATGAGGGATTTTTAATTATGAAAATTTGTCTCATCATTTTTCAATTTATTGTATGCTTGCCGGATTCATACAATTATGTCTAAAACATGCATACAATCATAATATCATATATTATATATAGGATGATCGATTCCATTTCTAATTGACTCGTGGTTGCCAATCACGAGTCTTAGTCCAATCCTAGGTAATATGCAGTATGCAATGCAATCCTATTACATTAGCTTCCAATTTACATTTCTTCGTCTTTATTGTCTGCTGGGCCCACCATCTTCAAATCTTGATCTCCCACTAAATCTAATGTATTTACAATAAATAACAATGACAAGTAGGGGATACATTTTAGGGGTGGGAACGGGCCATAAACCAAGCCCACTTTTATTACATATGACATTCATATTGGGCCATAAACCAGGCCCATTAATAAAACCAACAACAATAAAACAAATGTAAATTCCTAACATACACCTACAAAATTGGTCATGGCAATCGATCATCCTTATCCAATAACATTTAATTCAAAATTAATTTATTGGATATCATGCATATGGCAATTTAAATTTAAACAGGATAAAATCATATTTTATATATAAAATCAT
Source organism: Henckelia pumila (assembly GCF_033568475.1). Taxonomy (NCBI): domain Eukaryota; kingdom Viridiplantae; phylum Streptophyta; class Magnoliopsida; order Lamiales; family Gesneriaceae; genus Henckelia; species Henckelia pumila. The sequence goes on from NC_133123.1 coordinate 179,684,997, forward strand.
ATTTTACATATAAAATCATATTTTACCTTTTATTAAATAAAATCATATTTTATCTACAGAATCTAATTTTATAGATAAAATCATATTTTACTTAATATATACATAAGATCAAATCTTATCATCAATTGTACCAAAAATAATTGATTTCAAAATTCAATTTAAGGATAAAATATTAAAATTTTCCAAAAATTCAAATTTATCCAAAAATCAATTTTAAAATTTTCGAACTCGAACAATTCGATCCGATGCCTCGTGAACCAATCAAAAACAATTTTTGACCGGACCAAAAATAAAATTTTAACACATTAAAATTAATTTAAATAAAAAAAAATAATTTTTCCCGCGGGCCGCCCGGGGCAGCGACCGTCGCTGCCTCACCGGGCAGCGATCCAATCGCTGCCCGGGTTTTGCCCGAAATTTTTTTTTTTTTTATTTAAAATATTTATTTTATTTTAAAAAAAACCAAGACTCAAAAAATTTTTGTACAATCGATTAATTTAATCGTTTGATCTGAGCAACCTGGCTCTGATACCACTGTTGGAAAACTGGCGTTCAGATCAATCACGATTGATACCCGGTGCAGCGGAAGTTTAAAAATTTTATTATGGAACAATTCCATAGTGTAGGTATCAACCGTTTAACGATTAAATTATAAGTGTGTGTAAAATTAAATAACTATTATTAAATTTTACCTTCAATCTCGAAGCGAGATTATTGGACACCACACAGATTTCTCTGCGCTTCTTGTATCTCCCTGGAACTGATGAACAAGCTTTCCTTCAATCAGGTCCACGAATAGAGGTTTAATCCCTCTGATAGATTGCACTAGAAAATCTATCAGAAGTTTTCTACGAAGAGAATAAACGAATTTGATTCGCTATTCCAGACTGCAATTCAAAATCACAGACCGGAATTTCTTACGCAGAGAAGGGAGGGGGGCGGCCGAAATTCTTTTGAGAGAGCTAGGGTTTTCGAAATTTTTCTCTCAAAATTATGACCTATTGTGTGTAATTTTTGTACTGCAATAACTTATTTATAATGCAGGCCACTAACACCTTAGGGCCCATTAGTCATAAGTTGAGGCCCGACAAGCAAAGCCCGCATGTTCAGAAATTAATATAAAATTCATCGTGACTCCGATTGATGAACCGATTTCACCAATGTGCACAGAAACCATTTCTGCACATTTTAAAGTCAAGATAAATTTTCCTGAATCCGAATTCAGTGGTTTCCAAAATCGTACATCCCTATGTCATTTTAGGAAATCCTACTCCCTTACTCTTATTTAAGAAGTCCAACTTCTTTATTCATTAAATTTAACTCTTTAAATTTAACTATCTCAACGGGGATTAAAACTCCATTACACTGTGTGACCCTCAATGGTTCAGGGATACAGCTAGCCGTGGGCTCACAACTCCTTGTGACTCGGAACAACGATTTCCGGCTTGCCCAACGAATCATGGTAAAGCGCCTAGCAACATCGCCCCATGATTCCCTAGGTATCACTGATAGTGCCTACAAGAACCAGTAGATTTTGGTTAGCGTACAGTACGGTCCCTTCATCCAAATATCCCGATCGAATCAACAACCATTGGTATATCGAGAGTCGCTCAAGATTCGATAACTATGCAATACATCTTGAACATCAAATTAGTGACATCGCATGTGCTACTAAGAAACCATTTCTTAAATCACATCAAGTACTCTGGCCAGAGATTCGTCACACTAATATCTCCTCAGATCGCATAGGATATCCACACTCGCAAGTATGTGGTGAATCCTTGACAACAATGCATCGACTCCTATATGTGTTGTAACTGTACCCAATCCCGACACCTGATGACCCCCATAGAGTCGGTAAACGAGTCAAAGCACAGTACTAGCATATAGAGTCTCCATGATGTTTCAAGTAGTAAGGACTAATGGTGTACAACCAAAACCGCGGACTTTATCCACTCGATAAGTGATAACCACTTGGAAAGTCCGGATAGGGTAGTTCGATTATTCATCCTATGAATATCCATTTGCATGCTTCGAACATCTCCATGTTCCCTACCAATGAAACGTGGTACTCCGCATCGCAAATGCTAGTCTCAAACTCGAGCGATCCTTATCCTTATTCTCGGACGGCTCAATCGACTAGGAACAGTTTAGAATATACAGTGACTATAAGATGTATTTCATGATAGACATCCCCATGTTCTACCACATCTTACATACACTATAGTATATTCAAGGTCTTTATCAAAACAACAATAGTATATCACAATATAACAATATGAAGAAAGATAAAGTCATTGCCATTAATAAAAGTGTAAATTACATTAAACAAAAGATCGTTTGTACAAAGAGTCATCAAAGCCCATAGCCACAAGTTGGCTCACTGGGCACCCACTCTTTTAGTACATACATCATAGCTAATCATACATAATATAATTGAGCATGTCATCATCATAAAAACTGAGTATGGTCATATCCATGAATGTGACTAATAACTGTGCCGACTGATCAGTCTAAGAACCATCGTACGTGGCGGTGGATAAATCCACCTCTATGCTGGTAGTAAACTACCTCTGTGCCAGTGGTAAAACCACTTCTATGCCGGTAGTAGAACTACCTCTATGCCGGTGGCAAACCACCTCTGTGCCGCCACATCACTTCAATTTCCATAAAAATATTTTTCATGCTCAATTCTTGATCATAAACACATCATAAAATATTTTATGTATGCATGCACTTAAAAATGAGTCCATAATATATATTTAATTATTTTCATAACATATATACTTATACTTAAAATAAACTTCATGCATAAAATAAATTAAATATATATTCCGGACTTAGTAAATTTTCATGGATTGGTCCAGACTGCTGATCACTCACTTTAAGCTCATTAAACTTAAATAAAAGCCCAATAGAAATAAATTCTTAATTAAGTGTCATTAATCATAATTGGGCCTAAATACAACATGTATGCCCATTAACTTAATCTAAGCCCAAATATCATGTTTTATACCAAATAACTTAATTAAAATTAATTGGGCCTAAATAAAAATATTAAGCCCACTAACTTAATTAAACCCAATAAACTCTAGACTGGCCAAAAAATGCACTGATTGGGCCGAAAATTCTCATGGGCTCCCAAGCCCATAAAAATCATTGGGCTAACTTAAATAAATTATTTAAGGTCCAAATAAAATTATTTGGAGGCCCAAATAATTTTCTAACTAATTATTAAAGCCCAAAAACCAATTAAACTCTTAATTAATTAAAAATTAAAATATCCGAGCTCGGCCCACCTAAACCTAACCCGGACCCGGACCCTACTGACCTGACCCATGACACCCCAGACCCGACCCGGACCACCCAGACCCAACCCAGCCCCAAATCCCAGCCCGAAACCAACCCGAGCCCTCCCCCCTTCCTTCTCCTCACGGCCTGCGCATGCAGCAGCATCTCAGCCCTTTAAGGGCTTTAGCCGCCCAGCTCCGGCTACTACCAGCCGGAGCCCTGCTGACACAACCTTCCTCAAGGTCTTGGGGTTCTAACCAAGTTGGAACCAGCCCTTAACTCGATTCCTACAGCCCGTACAAGCCATTTTCCCGGAACTGCTCAATCTGCTCTCTATATATGGCAGCCCCTATACTCTTGCCTTTTCCGACCAACTCCGGCCACCAATGGCCAGAGCACCGGCACCAAGACCTCTCCATGATCCAGGAGCATCTCCTAACCCAGCCCTGGCCCGAACCAAACATGCATGGCTCGGCCATGGCTCCTCTTTCCCATGCAAAAATTCTGCTCTCATCTAGCTGCTGAAACAGCTTAGTTCTAGCCTTTGTCCAGCCACTCCAGGATTGAAACAACCTTTAAAACTTACCCTAATGGACCCTAACTCACCTCTGGTTTGAACCCGACCCTCTGGTTCGAACCATGCAAGTCAAAACATGAGTCGTGATCATGAATTCTCATATATATGCATCAAACAACCAAAAACTTGCATAATTTCGAAATAATTAGGAGAAATCTGAAATAAAAACATCGTTCATGATTAATAGCTTATATGGTGTTCAAGGAAAAGAACTAAACATGCCTTGTTAATTATTACGAAGATTTACGCGTATACGGGGTTCCGGGACGGCAAACAGACCAAGAACTTGAAGAATCCTTGAAGGATCGGCTATGGAGGCTTGGTTCTCTGTTGAAACGTGAGGAAGGAGGTGAAGGAGAGGGGGTTGTCGGCTGAATGGGGTTAGGGTAGGGTAGGATAGGTTTTAGTTTTAAAATTTTATAAATAGGATTAAATTAGGATAATAACTAATTTGAGATAAAATCATACCTAAATAAATATTTAAAAACTCAATAATAACTTATTAATATGATAATAAAACCAAAAATCCCGAAATAATAATTTAGAGGATTTTTAAAATTTAATAAAGTCATTAAAATGACTTATTTTGGCTAAAAATCAACCCTTAAATAAATATATAATTAAATACAAAAATTTTCTTGACAAAATATCTTAAAATATTATTTTTAAGGCTCATAAAATCTCATAAAATATTTTTGGCTCAAAATTTGATATCTCGTCCGTTCACGGTCCCGTCTACACGATCAAATAACTTATTTACTCAAAAATCTAAAAACATATAATTCACATAATAACACATAAATGTCATTTAACCCAAATATAAATTTTAAATAATTATTTTCCCTAATTATGCATGCGAATTTACGTATAAAAATTTTCGGGTGTTACATCTTGGCCTTTATGGCTCCAAGGATAGCCGTTAAAACTTGACACGATCACCGCGCCGATACAACTCGATACTCTTGGCCTTAAAGGATCCAAGGATAGCCTCAACACAAACACTTGGCTTCACACTCAAGTGCTTACAATGATAGCACACACACTTGACTTCACACTCAAGTGTTTACAACAATAGCATAACCAACTCACAAACTATTTTTACAAACAATCTCAAATATATCACACAAACACTTTGATAGTGAGAAATTGCTTGCAAAGGAGAGAAGAGATGAGTTGGGATGTCTCCAAATGACCTTGGATGACCTCTATTTATAGTTGGAAAAATTTGAATCTGATTTGAGTGCATGGAGCATGTGTTGAGAAGTCAAGGAGTGACAAAAAGTGTTCGGCGCCGCTGCCTACTTTTTCCCAGCACTGAGCGGCTTTTGTGGAAAAATTATATCTCATAATCTAACCGTTGGATTGATCTGAAATTTAAAGCGAAGCTTTAAAACATCTGGATCTTTATTCTGAATGGCGCTGATTTGATTTTAAAGAGTAAAAAATTTCCAGTAATGTTCGGAAGTCGCTTCATCAAGTTTTCGAACTTGTTCTGTGCAACAAAGTTTAAAAATTTATATTTCCATATCCATCCGTTGGATTGATCCTAAATTTGGACATAGGTTGTAAAACATCCTGAATCTGATCAGTGGAGATTTGATTTAAATGTCTCAAGCATTCCCAGTTATTTTTTGAATTTTATTCTTCATCATTTGCTTCATGTTCTGCAGAAATAGGTACTGTGCAACCTTTGTGGAAAAATCATAAATCCATATCTAACCGTTGGATTGATATGAAATTTTTCTATAAGTTTGAAAACATCTTGATATTGATTTTGATTGGTGGAGATTTTATTTGGATGTCTCAAGAACGTCCAGTAAGTTTCAGAAGTTGATTCTTCATCCTTCGCTTCAAGTTCTACAAAAATAGGTACTTCACAACTTTTGTGGAAAAATCATAACTCCATATCTAGCCGTTGGATTTCTCTCAAATTTGGATAGTACATGTAAAAATTCCTCATGAAAATTATGATTGGTGAAGATCGGATTTAAATGCATATAAAATTCCCAGTAAATTTTGGAAGTTGCTGCTCCATACTTTGGCTTCTTCTTGTCCCTTTCTTCATATCCTCATAACAATGTTTCATGGCATCCACATAACATTGTGTTCATTATATGAGCAATATGAGACTTCATAAATACATTGATAGCTTCAAAATAACTTCCAATAATTTATTTTTCAATAAATCTAATCTGCAAAATCTCACTTTAAATGGTTAGTATCAATTAACCGAGTTTTGTAATCATCAAAACATAATATTATGAGACTTGGTAATGCATTAAAAATATTAATCTCATCACACAAGATTTGTATGCGTTTAAGGTGTAACACACAAGACAACGAGTTAAGACGATTTATGTTTACTACCATTTGTGAACATAAGATTATCGTTCAATGACTCAAGATGGCCTTTTATCGACAGATGCCGATAATGTTCCGCAGCCAGCTTGGTGATAAAGGACAACTTTTTCACCCAAAAATGAAAGATCCAAGAAGGTTTGGAGAAACCATGTTGAAGATAACAACAGAACAAGAGCTCCAAACAGAGGATATGGAGCTTCTCAAGGTAACTCTGAATCACAGAGATATAGAGTTAGAAAATAAGGTATCCCTTGAAGATGTCAAAAAGAGGCTCAAAGAAAGTATAACGAGCATCCTTTGGCATGGTGGGATAGAAATCAACTCAAAGCCAGTCTTACTCTAAAGGAAGGCAAAGAGTATGAATTCGTTAGATATAAGCCTATCCCGATGAACATAACAGATCAAAGGGATATGAGGATGATTATCAAGGAACATTTGAACTTTGTTTTAATCAAAGAAGGAGTTTCACCATATAGCAGCCCAGGTTTTCTGGTTAGAAAACATGGTGAGGGAAACCCAGATTAGTTATTAACTACCAAGGTATTAATAAGATCCAGGAGTTTGATGGTTACTTCATACCCAGTAGAGAACATCTAATTAGCTGTGTACAAAATGCTAGAGTGTTCTCAAAATTTGTTTGTAAGTCTGGATTTTACCTGATTCGGATGGAAGAAGGTAGTAAGAAATTCACAGCATTCTCTACACCACAAGGACATTATATCTGGAAAGTTATGTCTATGGGATTGGCTAATGCACCACAAATATTTCAAAGAAAGATGAATAATATTTTTAAAGATTATTTCAACTTCATGTTTGTTTATATTGATGATATTCTTATAGCATCAAAAAACATAGATGAACATGTTAAACATTTAGAGATTTTCTCTAAAATTTGTAAATAAGAAGGACTGGTTTTATCTGAAAAGAAAGCAGTCATAGCAACAAGGAAAATTGAATTCCTTGGAATTGAGATTGATGAAACTGGAATAATTCTACAACCCCATATTGTGGAAAAGGTAAAGAATTTTCCAGATAAACTCAAAGATGTAAAACAACTCCAAAGTTTTCTAGGAGTAGTTAATTTTGCAAGGATGTTCATAAACAATTTGGTAATGTACAGAAAGGTGTTCAGTCCTTTGTTAAAAAAGGATGCAAGGTTTATATGGACTGATGACCATACTAAAGGGGTAAACCAATTAAAGGAGATATGTAAGAATCTCCCAAAAATGGCTATACTCGTAGATGAAGATGATCAGGTATTATTTACGGATGCCAATGACGAATGGTGGGCAGCAGTCCTTGCTAAGATCACTCCGGATGGAGAAATACCATGCAGATACTGTAGCGGTCTTTTTTCAAAATCTGAGGCTACTAGATGACATATCAACGAGAAGGAATTTTATGCAGTTAAAAGGGCTTTCAAAAAATGACCATTCTTGCTAAAAAATTCACTTTGAAAGTTGATAACACTCAGGTAAAGCTTTTCTAAGAAATAAGATTGAATCTAAACCTGAGAAAGCTAGGTTATTAAGATGGCAAGCATTATGTCAAAATTATATTTTGATATTGTTATTATTAAATCTCATGAAAATATTCTTGCAGATTTCTTAACAAGAGATGGAAGGCAGTGACGTGGATTCCATCATGAAAATGCAGAGGCATCTCAGGGAACACCTTGGGTTGCTTCAAACCGTGTTCAACCAGCTTGTCATAAGTGCCGATATGGTGGGCAGGTTACAACAATCTAATTGGATCAAAGTATCCAATCGAATCACAGGATGTATGCAAGCTCAAACTCAACTATGGGCTGCTATTCAAGGGCCAATTATTCATGCCATAGAAAAACCACTGGTTTATCTGAAACAAGAAATGTTAAAACCATTGGTTTTACAAGAACAAGAAATACAGCCATCGGTTGTAAAACAATATGTTGAGAATTCTAATACTCAAGAAACAAGCGCTAATCTATCATCAGCTTTTGATGATCTAGATAAAGCAACAATTGATGAGGATAACTCATCAAGTCAACCATCCGCCTCTAGGGTAAAAGAGGAAGAGATCAATCTTAGGCCCAACACTGACAAGGGAAAATTTAAGATTGATACTAATCCAGCTGTCATTTCTCCGTTTCAGGTTTATCAACAAAGATGGGAGAAATTAAGTACAAGAAGTGAAATCAACCCGACCACTTGCAGGGTTGATGTTGCAGGAATATATCCAAGGGTTTGGATAAAAAACAATGTCAATCCTAAGGATGTAAAGTTATGGTATGAATTTTGGGCTTTAGCCTCAGTTTATACAACTTCACCAAGCTTCCAAGAAATATCACAGCTACCAAAATGGATTCAGGAAGCAGTCCAAGAAACATGGGCAAAAAATGATCATTTGTCTAGAGGAGATGTGCTCGAGTTATATTTTTTTAGTGCAGCTCTAGAACCAACAGGGAAAGGATCACACGAGCCCTTTCATTTCATCAAGCTAAGGAGACCTGACATAAATAATCAAAGATTTATCAAGGATCCTATATCTGAAGAAATACCATTGGTGTCCACTTTTGGAGAAAATGAAATCTCAACCAGAAGGGCATGGGGTATTTGGGTTTATCTCACCGAGATGGACAAGGTCAAGTTTTCATTCAAATTTTATTAGAATTCTATGAACAGATCATTTCTGTTAAACACAATGACAGGAAAAACTACGTGTTGCAAAACTCGGCGTTCAGATCAATTATGATTGATACCCGGTGCAGCGGAAGTTTAAAATTTTTGTATGGAACGATTCCATAATGGGTATCAACCTTACGATTAAATTGTGTGTGTAAAAATTAAATAACAATTATAAAATTTTTACCTTTAATCTCGAATCGAGATTTTGGACACCAACATATTTCTCTGCTCTTGTTGTATATCCCTGGAACTGATGGACGAACTGTTCTTCAATCAGGTCCACGAACGGATATTTAATCCCTCTGATAGATTGCACTAGAAAATCTATCAGAAGTTTTCTACGAAGAGATTAACGAATTTGATCCGTTAAACCAGACTGTAATTCAAAATCATAGGCTGGATTTTTCTCGAGTAGAGGGAGAGGGGGGGGGGGGGGACGACCACCTTTAAAAATAGACTAGGGTTTTCGAAAAATCCTTGTGACCTGTTGTGTGTAATTTCTGTACTGCAATAACTTATTTATAATGTAGGCCACTAACAGCTTAGGGCCCATTAGTCATAAGTTCAAGCCCGACAAGCAAAGCCCGCATGTTCAGAAATTAATATAAAATTCATCGTGACTCCGATTGATAAACCGATTTCACCAATGTGCACAGAAACCATTTCTGCACCTTTTAAAGTCAAGATAAATTTTTCTGAATCCGAATTCAGTGATTTCCAAAAATGGCCATCCCTATGTCATTTTAGGAAATCTTACTCCTCTACTCTTAAATAAGAAGTCCAACTTCTTCGTTCATTAAATTTAACTCTTTAAATTTAACTATCTCAACGGGGATTAAAAAATCCATTACACTGTGTGACCCTCAATGGTTCAGGGATACAGCTAGCCGTGGGCTCACAACTCCTTGTGACTCGGAACAACAATTTCCGACTTGCCCATCGAATCATGGTATGAGCGCCTAGCAACATCGCCCCATGATTCCCTAGGTATCACTGATAGTGCCTACAAGAACCAGTAGATTTTGGTTAGCGTACAGTATGGTCCCTTCATCCATATATCCCGATCGAATCAACAACCATTGGTATATCGAGAGTCGCTCGAGATTCGATAACTATGCAATGCATCTTGAAGATCAAATAGTGACATCGCATGTGCTACTAAGAAACCATTTCTTAAATCACATCATGTACTCTGGCCAGAGATTCGTCACACTAATATCTCCTCAGATCGCATAGGATATCCACACTCGCAAGTATGTGGTGAATCCTTGACAACAAAGCATCGACTCCTATATGTGTTGTAAATGTACCCAATCCCGACACCTGATGACCCCAATAGAGTCGGTAAACGAGTCAAAGCACAGTACTAGCTTATAGAGTCTCAATGATGTCTCAAGTAGTAAGG